>NW_026947605.1:0-600000 GCF_034190915.1 Cavia porcellus
TCACTAGTAGGAGTGAGAAAAACATCACGGGGTGGTGCGCATTGTATGGGTGTGTGTTACATTACATTCTCTAGTAGGGGTGAGAAAAACATCACGGGGTGGTGCGCATTGCATGGGTGTGTGTTACATTAGAATCACTAGTAGGATTGAGAAAAACATCACGGGGTGGTGCGCATTGTATGGGTGTGTGTTAAATTAGTTTCACTAGTAGGATTGAGAAAAACATCACGGGGTGGTGCGCATTGTATGGGTGTGTGTTACATTAGTTTCACTAGTAGGAGTGAGAAAAACATCACGGGGTGGTGCGCATTGTATGGGTGTGTGTTACATTAGATGCACTAGTAGGAATGAGAAAAACATCACGGGGTGGTGCGCATTGTATGGGTGTGTGTTACATTAGTTTCACTAGTAGGAGTGAGAAAAACATCACGGGGTGGTGCGCATTGTATGGGTGTGTGTTACATTAGATGCACTAGTAGGAATGAGAAAAACATCACGGGGTGGTGCGCATTGTATGGGTGTGTGTTACATTAGATTCACTAGTAGCAGTGAGAAAAACATCACGGGGTGGTGCGCATTGTATGGGTGTGTGTTACATTACATTCACTAGTAGCAGTGAGAAAAACATCACGGGGTGGTGCGCATTGTATGGGTGTGTGTTACATTACATTCACTAGTAGCAGTGAGAAAAACATCACGGGGTGGTGCGCATTGTATGGGTGTGTGTTACATTAGTTTCACTAGTAGCAGTGAGAAAAACATCACGGGGTGGTGCGCATTGTATGGGTGTGTGTTACATTAGATGCACTAGTAGGAATGAGAAAAACATCACGGGGTGGTGCGCATTGTATGGGTGTGTGTTACATTACATTCACTAGTAGCAGTGAGAAAAACATCACGGGGTGGTGCGCATTTTATGGGTGTGTGTTACATTACATTCACTAGTAGCAGTGAGAAAAACATCACGGGGTGGTGCGCATTGTATGGGTGTGTGTTACATTACATTCACTAGTAGGAGTGAGAAAAACATCACGGGGTGGTGCACATTGTATGGGTGTGTGTTACATTATATTCACTAGTAGGAGTGAGAAAAACATCACGGAGTGGTGCGCATTGTATGGGTGTGTGTTACATTAGATTCACTAGTAGGAGTGAGAAAAACATCAAGGGGTGGTGCGCATTGTATGGGTGTGTGTTACATTAGATGCACTAGTTGTAGTGAGAAAAACATCACGGGGTGGTGCGCATTGTATGGGTGTGTGTTACATTAGATGCACTAGTAGGAGTGAGAAAAACATCACGGGGTGGTGTGCATTTTATGGGTGTGTGTTACATTACATTCACTAGTAGCAGTGAGAAAAACATCACGGGGTGGTGCGCATTGTATGGGTGTGTGTCACATTAGATTCACTAGTAGGAGTGAGAAAAACATCACGGGGTGGTGCGCATTGTATGGGTGTGTGTCACATTAGATTCACTAGTAGGAGTGAGAAAAACATCACGGGGTGGTGCGCATTGTATGGGTGTGTGTTACATTAGATTCACTAGTAGGAGTGAGAAAAACATCACGGGGTGGTGCGCATTGTATGGGTGTGTGTTACATTAGATTCACTAGTAGGAGTGAGAAAAACATCACGGGGTGGTGCGCATTGTATGGGTGTGTGTTACATTAGATTCACTAGTAGGAGTGAGAAAAACATCACGGGGTGGTGCGCATTGTATGGGTGTGTGTTACATTACATTCACTAGTAGGAGGGAGAAAAACATCACGGGGTGGTGCGCATTGTATGGGTGTGTGTTACATTAGATTCACTAGTAGGAGTGAGAAAAACATCACGGGGTGGTGCGCATTGTATGGGTGTGTGTTACATTACATTCACTAGTAGGAGTGAGAAAAACATCACGGGGTGGTGCGCATTGTATGGGTGTGTGTTACATTACATTCACTAGTAGGAGTGAGAAAAACATCACGGGGTGGTGCGCATTGTATGGGTGTGTGTTACATTACATTCTCTAGTAGGGGTGAGAAAAACATCACGGGGTGGTGCGCATTGCATGGGTGTGTGTTACATTAGAATCACTAGTAGGATTGAGAAAAACATCACGGGGTGGTGTGCATTGTATGGGTGTGTGTTAAATTAGTTTCACTAGTAGGATTGAGAAAAACATCACGGGGTGGTGCGCATTGTATGGGTGTGTGTTACATTAGTTTCACTAGTAGGAGTGAGAAAAACATCACGGGGTGGTGCGCATTGTATGGGTGTGTGTTACATTAGATGCACTAGTAGGAATGAGAAAAACATCACGGGGTGGTGCGCATTGTATGGGTGTGTGTTACATTAGTTTCACTAGCAGGAGTGAGAAAAACATCACGGGGTGGTGCGCATTGTATGGGTGTGTGTTACATTAGATGCACTAGTAGGAATGAGAAAAACATCACGGGGTGGTGCGCATTGTATGGGTGTGTGTTACATTACATTCACTAGTAGCAGTGAGAAAAACATCACGGGGTGGTGCGCATTGTATGGGTGTGTGTTACATTACATTCACTAGTAGCAGTGAGAAAAACATCACGGGGTGGTGCGCATTGTATGGGTGTGTGTTACATTACATTCACTAGTAGCAGTGAGAAAAACATCACGGGGTGGTGCGCATTGTATGGGTGTGTGTTACATTAGTTTCACTAGTAGCAGTGAGAAAAACATCACGGGGTGGTGCGCATTGTATGGGTGTGTGTTACATTAGATGCACTAGTAGGAATGAGAAAAACATCACGGGGTGGTGCGCATTGTATGGGTGTGTGTTACATTACATTCACTAGTAGCAGTGAGAAAAACATCACGGGGTGGTGCGCATTTTATGGGTGTGTGTTACATTGCATTCACTAGTAGCAGTGAGAAAAACATCACGGGGTGGTGCGCATTGTATGGGTGTGTGTTACATTACATTCACTAGTAGGAGTGAGAAAAACATCACGGGGTGGTGCGCATTGTATGGGTGTGTGTTACATTATATTCACTAGTAGGAGTGAGAAAAACATCACGGAGTGGTGCGCATTGTATGGGTGTGTGTTACATTAGATTCACTAGTAGGAGTGAGAAAAACATCAAGGGGTGGTGCGCATTGTATGGGTGTGTGTTTCATTAGATTCACTAGTAGCAGTGAGAAAAACATCACGGGGTGGTGCGCATTGTATGGGTGTGTGTTACATTAGATTCACTAGTAGCAGTGAGAAAAACATCACGGGGTGGTGCGCATTGTATGGGTGTGTGTTACATTAGATTCACTAGTAGGAGTGAGAAAAACATCACGGGGTGGTGCGCATTGTATGGGTGTGTGTTACATTACATTCACTAGTAGGAGTGAAAAAAACATCACGGGGTGGTGCGCATTGTATGGGTGTGTGTTACATTCGATTCACTAGTAGCAGTGAGAAAAACATCACGGGGTGGTGCGCCTTGTATGGGTGTGTGTCACATTACATTCACTAGTAGAAGTGAGAAAAACATCACGGGGTGGTGCGCATTGTATGGGTGTGTGTTACATTAGATTCACTAGTAGCAGTGAGAAAAACATCACGGGGTGGTGCGCATTGTATGGGTGTGTGTTACATTAGATTCACTAGTAGCAGTGAGAAAAACATCACGGGGTGGTGCGCATTGTATGGGTGTGTGTTACATTAGATTCACTAGTAGCAGTGAGAAAAACATCACGGGGTGGTGCGCATTGTATGGGTGTGTGTCACATTAGATTCACTAGTAGGAGTGAGAAAAACATCACGGGGTGGTGCGCATTGTATGGGTGTGTGTTACATTACATTCACTAGTAGGAGTGAGAAAAACATCACGGGGTGGTGCGCATTTTATGGGTGTGTGTTACATTAGATTCACTAGTAGGAGTGAGAAAATCACGGGGTGGTGCGCATTGTATGGGTGTGTGTTACATTACATTCACTAGTAGGAGTGAGAAAAACATCACGGGGTGGTACACATTGTATGGGTGTGTGTTACATTACATTCACTAGTAGGAGTGAGAAAAACATCACGGGGTGGTGCGCATTGTATGGGTGTGTGTTACATTACATTCTCTAGTAGGAGTGAGAAAAACATCACGGGGTGGTGCGCATTGTATGGGTGTGTGTTACATTAGATTCACTAGTAGAATTGAGAAAAACATCACGGGGTGGTGCGCATTGTGTGGTGTGTGTTACATTAGTTTCACTAGTAGGATTGAGAAAAACATCACGGGGCGGTGCGCATTGTATGGGTGTGTGTTACATTAGTTTCACAAGTAGGAGTGAGAAAAACATCACGGGGTGGTGCGCATTGTATGGGTGTCTGTTACATTAGATGCACTAGTAGGAATGAGAAAAACATCACGGGGAGGTGCGCATTGTATGGGTGTGTGTTACATTAGTTTCACTAGTAGGAGTGAGAAAAACATCACGGGGTGGTGCGCATTGTATGGGTGTGTGTTACATTAGATTCACTAGTAGGAGTGAGAAAAACATCACGGGGTGGTGCGCATTGTATGGGTGTGTGTTACATTACATTCACTAGTAGGAGTGAGAAAAACATCACGGGGTGGTGCGCATTGTATGGGTGTGTGTTACATTACATTCACTAGTAGGAGTGAGAAAAACATCACGGGGTGGTGCGCATTGTATGGGTGTGTGTTACATTACATTCTCTAGTAGGGGTGAGAAAAACATCACGGGGTGGTGCGCATTGCATGGGTGTGTGTTACATTAGAATCACTAGTAGGATTGAGAAAAACATCACGGGGTGGTGCGCATTGTATGGGTGTGTGTTAAATTAGTTTCACTAGTAGGAGTGAGAAAAACATCACGGGGTGGTGCGCATTGTATGGGTGTGTGTTACATTAGTTTCACTAGTAGGAGTGAGAAAAACATCACGGGGTGGTGCGCATTGTATGGGTGTGTGTTACATTACATTCACTAGTAGCAGTGAGAAAAACATCACGGGGTGGTGCGCATTGTATGGGTGTGTGTTACATTACATTCACTAGTAGCAGTGAGAAAAACATCACCGGGTGGTGCGCATTGTATGGGTGTGTGTTACATTAGTTTCACTAGTAGCAGTGAGAAAAACATCACCGGGTGGTGCGCATTGTATGGGTGTGTGTTACATTAGTTTCACTAGTAGCAGTGAGAAAAACATCACGGGGTGGTGCGCATTGTATGGGTGTGTGTTACATTAGATGCACTAGTAGGATTGAGAAAAACATCACGGGGTGGTGCGCATTGTATGGGTGTGTGTTACATTAGTTTCACTAGTAGGAGTGAGAAAAACATCACGGGGTGGTGCGCATTGTATGGGTGTGTGTTACATTAGATGCACTAGTAGGAGTGAGAAAAACATCACGGGGTGGTGCGCATTGTATGGGTGTGTGTTACATTAGTTTCACAAGTAGGAGTGAGAAAAACATCACGGGGTGGTGCGCATTGTATGGGTGTCTGTTACATTAGATGCACTAGTAGGAATGAGAAAAACATCACGGGGAGGTGCGCATTGTATGGGTGTGTGTTACATTAGTTTCACTAGTAGGAGTGAGAAAAACATCACGGGGTGGTGCCCATTGTATGGGTGTGTGTTACATTAGATGCACTAGTAGGAATGAGAAAAACATCACGGGGTGGTGCGCATTGTATGGGTGTGTGTTACATTACATTCACTAGTAGCAGTGAGAAAAACATCACGGGGTGGTGCGCATTGTATGGGTGTGTGTTACATTACATTCACTAGTAGCAGTGAGAAAAACATCACGGGGTGGTGCGCATTGTATGGGTGTGTGTTACATTAGTTTCACTAGTAGGATTGAGAAAAACATCACGGGGTGGTGCGCATTGTATGGGTGTGTGTTACATTAGTTTCACTAGTAGGAGTGAGAAAAACATCACGGGGTGGTGCGCATTGTATGGGTGTGTGTTACATTAGATGCACTAGTAGGAGTGAGAAAAACATCACGGGGTGGTGCGCATTGTATGGGTGTGTGTTACATTAGATGCACTAGTAGGAATGAGAAAAACATCACGGGGTGGTGCGCATTGTATGGGTGTGTGTTACATTAGATTCACTAGTAGGAGTGAGAAAAACATCACGGGGTGGTACGCATTGTACGGGTGTGTGTTACATTAGATTCACTAGTAGGAGTGAGAAAAACATCACGGGGTGGTGCGCATTGTATGGGTGTGTTTTACATTAGATGCACTAGTAGGAATGAGAACAACATCACGGGGTGGTGCGCATTGTATGGGTGTGTGTTACATTAGTTTCACTAGTAGGATTGAGAAAAACATCACGGGGTGGTGCGCATTGTATGGGTGTGTGTTACATTAATTTCACTAGTAGGAGTGAGAAAAACATCACGGGGTGGTGCGCATTGTATGGGTGTGTGTTACATTAGATGCACTAGTAGCAGTGAGAAAAACATCACGGGGTGGTGCGCATTGTATGGGTGTGTGTTACATTAGATTCACTAGTAGCAGTGAGAAAAACATCACGGGGTGGTGCGCATTGTATGGGTGTGTGTTACATTACATTCACTAGTAGCAGTGAGAAAAACATCACGGGGTGGTGCGCATTGTATGGGTGTGTGTTACTTTACATTCACTAGTAGCAGTGAGAAAAACATCACGGGGTGGTGCGCATTGTATGGGTGTGTGTTACATTACATTCACTACTAGCAGTGAGAAAAACATCACGGGGTGGTGCGCATTGTATGGGTGTGTGTTACATTACATTCACTACTAGCAGTGAGAAAAACATCACGGGGTGGTGCGCATTGTATGGGTGTGTGTTACATTAGATTCACTAGTAGCAGTGAGAAAAACTTCACGGGGTGGTGCGCATTGTATGGGTGTGTGTTACATTAGATTCACTAGTAGCAGTGAGAAAAACATCACGGGGTGGTGCGCATTGTATGGGTGTGTGTTACATTAGATTCACTAGTGGCAGTGACAAAAACATCACGGGGTGGTGCGCATTGTATGGGTGTGTGTTACATTAGATTCACTAGTAGGAGTGAGAAAAACATCACGGGGTGGTGCGCATTGTATGGGTGTGTGTTACATTACATTCACTAGTAGGAGTGAGAAAAACATCACGGGGTGGTGCGCATTGTATGGGTGTGTGTTACATTACATTCACTAGTAGCAGTGAGAAAAACATCACGGTGTGGTGCGCATTGTATGGGTGTGTGTTACATTAGATTCACTAGTAGGAGTGAGAAAAACATCACGGGGTGGTGCGCATTGTATGGGTGTGTGTTACATTAGATTCAATAGTAGGAGTGAGAAAAACATCACGGGGTGGTGCGCATTGTATGGGTGTGTGTTACATTACATTCACTAGTAGGAGTGAGAAAAACATCACGGGGTGGTGCGCATTGTATGGGTGTGTGTTACATTAGATTCACTAGTAGGAGTGAGAAAAACATCACGGGGTGGTGCGCATTGTATGGGTGTGTGTTACATTACATTCACTAGTAGGAGTGAGAAAAACATCACGGGGTGGTGCGCATTGTATGGGTGTGTGTTACATTAGATTCACTAGTAGGAGTTAGAAAAACATCACGGGGTGGTGGGCATTGTATGGGTGTGTGTTACATTAGATTCACTAGTAGGAGTGAGAAAATCATCACGGGGTGGTGCGCATTGTATGGGTGTGTGTTACATTACATTCACTAGTAGCAGTGAGAAAAACATCACGGGGTGGTGCGCATTGTATGGGTGTGTGTTACATTACATTCACTAGTAGCAGTGAGAAAAACATCACGGGGTGGTGCGCATTGTATGGGTGTGTGTTACATTAGATTCACTAGTAGGAGTGAGAAAAACATCACGGGGTGGTGCGCATTGTATGGGTGTGTGTTACATTAGATTCACTAGTAGGAGTGAGAAAAACATCACGGGGTGGTGCGCATTGTATGGGTGTGTGTTACATTAGATTCACTAGTAGCAGTGAGAAAAACATCACGGGGTGGTGCGCATTGTATGGGTGTGTGTTACATTAGATTCACTAGTAGCAGTGAGAAAAACATCACGGGGTGGTGCGCATTGTATGGGTGTGTGTTACATTACATTCACTAGTAGGAGTGAGAAAAACATCACGGGGTGGTGCGCCTTGTATGGGTGTGTGTTACATTAGATTCACTAGTAGGAGTGAGAAAAACATCACGGGTTGGTGCGCCTTGTATGGGTGTGTGTCACATTAGATTCACTAGTAGCAGTGAGAAAAACATCACGGGGTGGTGCGCATTGTATGGGTGTGTGTCACATTAGATTCACTAGTAGCAGTGAGAAAAACATCACGGGGTGGTGCGCATTGTATGGGTGTGTGTCACATTAGATTCACTAGTAGCAGTGAGAAAAACATCACGGGGTGGTGCGCATTGTATGGGTGTGTGTCACATTAGATTCACTAGTAGCAGTGAGAAAAACATCACGGGGTGGTGCGCATTGTATGGGTGTGTGTCACATTAGATTCACTAGTAGCAGTGAGAAAAACATCACGGGGTAGTGCGCATTGAATGGGTGTGTGTCACATTACATTCACTAGTAGGAGTGAGAAAAACATCACGGGGTGGTGCGCATTGTATGGGTGTGTGTCACATTACATTCACTAGTAGGAGTGAGAAAAACATCACGGGGTGGTGCGCATTGTATGGGTGTGTGTCACATTAGATACACTAGTAGGAGTGAGAAAAAAATCACGGGGTGGTGCGCATTGTATGGGTGTGTGTCACATTAGATTCACTAGTAGGAGTGAGAAAAACATCACGGGGTGGTGCGCATTGTATGGGTGTGTGTCACATTAGATTCACTAGTAGGAGTGAGAAAAACATCACGGGGTGGTGCGCATTGTATGGGTGTGTGTTACATTACATTCACTAGTAGGAGTGAGAAAATCATCACGGGGTGGTGCGCATTGTATGGGTGTGTGTTACATTAGATTCACTAGTAGGATTGAGAAAAACATCACGGGGTGGTGCGCATTGTATGGGTGTGTGTTACATTAGTTTCACTAGTAGGATTGAGAAAAACATCACGGGGTGGTGCGCATTGTATGGGTGTGTTTTACTTTAGTTTCACTAGCAGGAGTGACAAAAACATCACGGGGTGGTGCGCATTGTATGGGTGTGTGTTACATTAGTTTCACTAGCAGGAGTGAGAAAAATATCACGGGGCGGTGCGCATTGTATGGGTGTGTGTTACATTACATTCACTAGTAGCAGTGAGAAAAACATCACGGGGCGGTGCGCATTGTATGGGTGTGTGTTACATTACATTCACTAGTAGCAGTGAGAAAAACATCACGGGGTGGTGCGCATTGTATGGGTGTGTGTTACATTAGATTCACTAGTAGCAGTGAGAAAAACATCACGGGGTGGTGCGCATTGTATGGGTGTGTGTTACATTAGATTCACTAATAGCAGTGAGAAAACCATCACGGGGTGGTGCGCATTGTATGGGTGTGTGTTACACTAGATTCACTAGTAGCAGTGAGAAAAACATCACGGGGTGGTGCGCATTGTATGGGTGTGTGTTACATTAGATTCACTAGTAGCAGTGAGAAAAACATCACGGGGTGGTGCGCATTGTATGGGTGTGTGTTACATTAGATTCACTAGTAGCAGTGAGAAAAACATCACGGGGTGGTGCGCATTGTATGGGTGTGTGTTACATTAGATTCACTAGTAGCAGTGAGAAAAACATCACGGGGTGGTGCGCATTGTATGGGTGTGTGTTACATTAGATTCACTAGTAGCAGTGAGAAAAACACGGGGTGGTGCGCATTGTATGGGTGTGTGTTACATTAGATTCACTAGTAGGAGTGAGAAAAACATCACGGGGTGGTGCGCATTGTATGGGTGTGTGTTACATTACATTCACTAGTAGGAGTGAGAAAAACATCACGGGGTGGTGCGCATTGTATGATTGTGTGTTACATGAGATTCACTAGTAGCAGTGAGAAAAACATCACGGGGTGGTGCGCATTGTATGGGTGTGTGTTACATTAGATTCATTAGTAGGAGTGAGAAAAACATCACGGGGTGTTGCGCATTGTATGGGTGTGTGTTACATTAGATTCACTAGTAGGAGTGAGAAAAACATCACGGGGTGGTGCGCATTATATGGGTGTGTGTTACATTAGATTCACTAGTAGCAGTGAGAAAAACATCACGGGGTGGTGCGCATTGTATGGGTGTGTGTTACATTAGATTCACTAGTAGCAGTGAGAAAAACATCACGGGGTGGTGCGCATTGTATGGGTGTGTGTTACATTACATTCACTAGTAGCAGTGAGAAAAACATCACGGGGTGGTGCGCATTGTATGGGTGTGTGTTACATTAGATTCACTAGTAGGAGTGAGAAAATCATCACGGGGTGGTGCGCATTGTATGGGTGTGTGTTACATTACATTCACTAGTAGGAGTGAGAAAAACATCACGGGGTGGTGCGCATTGTATGGGTGTGTGTTACATTAGATTCACTAGTAGCAGTGAGAAAAACATCACGGGGTGGTGCGCATTGTATGGGTGTGTGTTACATTAGATTCACTAGTAGCAGTGAGAAAAACATCACGGGTTGGTGCGCATTGTATGGGTGTGTGTTACATTAGATTCACTAGTAGCAGTGAGAAAAACATCACGGGGTGGTGCGCATTGTATGGGTGTGTGTTACATTATATTCACTAGTAGCAGTGAGAAAAACATCACGGGGTGGTGCGCATTGTATGGGTGTGTGTTACATTAGATTCACTAGTAGCAGTGAGAAAAACATCACGGGATGGTGCGCATTGTATGGGTGTGTGTTACATTAGATTCACTAGTAGCAGTGAGAAAAACATCACGGGGTGGTGCGCATTGTATGGGTGTTACATTAGATTCACTAGTAGCAGTGAGAAAAACATCACGGGGTGGTGCGCATTGTATGGGTGTGTGTCACATTAGATTCACTAGTAGGAGTGAGAAAAACATCACGGGGTGGTGCGCATTGTATGGGTGTGTGTCACATTACATTCACTAGTAGGAGTGAGAAAAACATCACGGGGTGGTGCGCATTGTATGGGTGTGTGTCACATTAGATTCACTAGTAGGAGTGAGAAAAACATCACGGGGTGGTGCGCATTGTATGGGTGTGTGTCACATTAGATTCACTAGTAGGAGTGAGAAAAACATCACGGGGTGGTGCGCATTGTATGGGTGTGTGTCACATTAGATTCACTAGTAGCAGTGAGAAAAACATCACGGGGTGGTGCGCATTGTATGGGTGTGTGTCACATTAGATTCACTAGTAGGAGTGAGAAAAACATCACGGGGTGGTGCGCATTGTATGGGTGTGTGTCACATTAGATTCACTAGTAGGAGTGAGAAAAACATCACGGGGTGGTGCGCATTGTATGGGTGTGTGTCACATTAGATTCACTAGTAGGAGTGAGAAAAACATCACGGGGTGGTGCGCATTGTATGGGTGTGTGTCACATTAGATTCACTAGTAGGAGTGAGAAAAACATCACGGGGTGGTGCGCATTGTATGGGTGTGTGTCACATTAGATTCACTAGTAGGAGTGAGAAAAACATCACGGGGTGGTGCGCATTGTATGGGTGTGTGTCACATTAGATTCACTAGTAGGAGTGAGAAAAACATCACGGGGTGGTGCGCATTGTATGGGTGTGTGTTACATTAGATTCACTAGTAGGAGTGAGAAAAACATCACGGGGTGGTGCGCATTGTATGGGTGTGTGTTACATTAGATTCACTAGTAGGAGTGAGAAAAACATCACGGGGTGGTGCGCATTGTATGGGTGTGTGTTACATTAGATTCACTAGTAGGAGTTAGAAAAACATCACGGGGTGGTGTGCATTGTATGGGTGTGTGTTACATTACATTCACTAGTAGGAGTGAGAAAAACATCACGGGGTGGTGCGCATTGTATGGGTGTGTGTTACATTACATTCACTAGTAGGAGTGAGAAAAACATCACGGGGTGGTGCGCATTGTATGGGTGTGTGTTACATTACATTCACTAGTAGCAGTGAGAAAAACATCACGGGGTGGTGCGCATTGTATGGGTGAGTGTTACATTAGATTCACTAGTAACACTGAGAAAAACATCACGGGGTGGTGCGCATTGTATGGGTGTGTGTTACATTACATTCACTAGTAGGAGTGAGAAAAACATCACGGGGTGGTGCGCATTGTATGGGTGTGAGTTACATTAGATTCACTAGTAGCAGTGAGAAAAACATCACGTGGTGGTGCGCCTTGTATGGGTGTGTGTCACATTAGATTCACTAGTAGAAGTGAGAAAAACATCACGGGGTGGTGCGCATTGTATGGGTGTGTGTCACATTAGATTCACTAGTAGCAGTGAGAAAAACATCACGGGGTGGTGCGCATTGTATGGGTGTGTGTTACATTAGATTCACTAGTAGGAGTGAGAAAAACATCACGGGGTGGTGCGCATTGTATGGGTGTGTGTTACCTTAGATTCACTCGTAGCAGTGAGAAAAACATCACGGGGTGGTGCGCATTGTATGGGTGTGTGTTACATTAGATTCACTAGTAGCAGTGAGAAAAACATCACGGGGTGGTGCGCATTGTATGGGTGTGTGTCACATTACATTCACTAGTAGGAGTGAGAAAAAGATCACGGGGTGGTGCGCATTGTATGGGTGTGTGTCACATTAGATTCACTAGTAGGAGTGAGAAAAACATCACGGCGTGGTGCGCATTTTAAGGGTGTGTGTCACATTAGATTCACTAGTAGGAGTGAGAAAAACATCACGGGGTGGTGCGCATTGTATGGGTGTGTGTCACATTACATTCTAGTAGGAGTGAGAAAAACATCACGGGGTGGTGCGCATTGTAAGGGTGTGTGTCACATTAGATTCACTAGTAGGAGTGAGAAAAACATCACGGGGTGGTGCGCATTGTATGGGTGTGTGTCACATTAGATTCACTAGTAGGAGTGAGAAAAACATCACGGGGTGGTGCGCATTGTATGGGTGTGTGTCACATTAGATTCACTAGTAGGAGTGAGAAAAACATCACGGGGTGGTGCGCATTGTATGGGTGTGTGTCACATTAGATTCACTAGTAGGAGTGAGAAAAACATCACGGGGTGGTGCGCATTGTATGGGTGTGTGTCACATTAGATTCACTAGTAGGAGTGAGAAAAACATCACGGGGTGGTGCGCATTGTATGGGTGTGTGTCACATTAGATTCACTAGTAGGAGTGAGAAAAACATCACGGGGTGGTGCGCATTCTATGGGTGTGTGTCACATTAGATTCACTAGTAGGAGTGAGAAAAACATCACGGGGTGGTGCGCATTCTATGGGTGTGTGTCACTTTAGATTCACTAGTAGGAGTGAGAAAAACATCACGGGGTGGTGCGCATTGTATGGGTGTGTGTTACATTACATTCACTAGTAGGAGTGAGAAAAACATCAAGGGGTGGTGCGCATTGTATGGGTGTGTGTTACATTACATTCACTAGTAGGAGTGAGAAAAACATCTCGGGGTGGTGCGCATTGTATGGGTGTGTGTTACATTAGATTCACTAGTAGGAGTGAGAAAATCATCACGGGGTGGTGCGCATTGTATGGGTGTGTGTTACATTACATTCACTAGTAGGAGTGAGAAAAACATCACGGGGTGGTGCGCATTGTATGGGTGTGTTTTACATTAGATTCACTAGTAGGAGTGAGAAAAACATCACGGGGTGGTGCGCATTGTATGGGTGTGTGTCACATTACATTCACTAGTAGGAGTGAGAAAAACATCACGGGGTGGTGCGCATTGTATGGGTGTGTGTTACATTACATTCACTAGTAGGAGTGAGAAAAACATCACGGGGTGGTGCGCATTGTATGGGTGTGTGTTACATTAGTTTCACTAGTAGGATTGAGAAAAACATCACGGGGTGGTGCGCATTGTATGGGTGTGTTTTACATTAGATGCACTAGTAGGAATGAGAACAACATCACGGGGTGGTGCGCATTGTATGGGTGTGTGTTACATTAGTTTCACTAGTAGGATTGAGAAAAACATCACGGGGTGGTGCGCATTGTATGGGTGTGTGTTACATTAATTTCACTAGTAGGAGTGAGAAAAACATCACGGGGTGGTGCGCATTGTATGGGTGTGTGTTACATTAGATGCACTAGTAGCAGTGAGAAAAACATCACGGGGTGGTGCGCATTGTATGGGTGTGTGTTACATTAGATTCACTAGTAGCAGTGAGAAAAACATCACGGGGTGGTGCGCATTGTATGGGTGTGTGTTACATTACATTCACTAGTAGCAGTGAGAAAAACATCACGGGGTGGTGCGCATTTTATGGGTGTGTGTTACTTTACATTCACTAGTAGCAGTGAGAAAAACATCACGGGGTGGTGCGCATTGTATGGGTGTGTGTTACATTACATTCACTACTAGCAGTGAGAAAAACATCACGGGGTGGTGCGCATTGTATGGGTGTGTGTTACATTACATTCACTACTAGCAGTGAGAAAAACATCACGGGGTGGTGCGCATTGTATGGGTGTGTGTTACATTAGATTCACTAGTAGCAGTGAGAAAAACTTCAAGGGGTGGTGCGCATTGTATGGGTGTGTGTTACATTAGATTCACTAGTAGCAGTGAGAAAAACATCACGGGGTGGTGCGCATTGTATGGGTGTGTGTTACATTAGATTCACTAGTAGCAGTGACAAAAACATCACGGGGTGGTGCGCATTGTATGGGTGTGTGTTACATTACATTCACTAGTAGGAGTGAGAAAAACATCACGGGGTGGTGCGCATTGTATGGGTGTGTGTTACATTACATTCACTAGTAGGAGTGAGAAAAACATCACGGGGTGGTGCGCATTGTATGGGTGTGTGTTACATTACATTCACTAGTAGCAGTGAGAAAAACATCACGGTGTGGTGCGCATTGTATGGGTGTGTGTTACATTAGATTCACTAGTAGGAGTGAGAAAAACATCACGGGGTGGTGCGCATTGTATGGGTGTGTGTTACATTAGATTCAATAGTAGGAGTGAGAAAAACATCACGGGGTGGTGCGCATTGTATGGGTGTGTGTTACATTACATTCACTAGTAGGAGTGAGAAAAACATCACGGGGTGGTGCGCATTCTATGGGTGTGTGTTACATTAGATTCACTAGTAGGAGTGAGAAAAACATCACGGGGTGGTGCGCATTGTATGGGTGTGTGTTACATTACATTCACTAGTAGGAGTGAGAAAAACATCACGGGGTGGTGCGCATTGTATGGGTGTGTGTTACATTAGATTCACTAGTAGGAGTTAGAAAAACATCACGGGGTGGTGGGCATTGTATGGGTGTGTGTTACATTAGATTCACTAGTAGGAGTGAGAAAATCATCACGGGGTGGTGCGCATTGTATGGGTGTGTGTTACATTAGATTCACTAGTAGCAGTGAGAAAAACATCACGGGGTGGTGCGCATTGTATGGGTGTGTGTTACATTACATTCACTAGTAGCAGTGAGAAAAACATCACGGGGTGGTGCGCATTGTATGGGTGTGTGTTACATTAGATTCACTAGTAGGAGTGAGAAAAACATCACGGGGTGGTGCGCATTGTATGGGTGTGTGTTACATTAGATTCACTAGTAGGAGTGAGAAAAACATCACGGGGTGGTGCGCATTGTATGGGTGTGTGTTACATTAGATTCACTAGTAGCAGTGAGAAAAACATCACGGGGTGGTGCGCATTGTATGGGTGTGTGTTACATTAGATTCACTAGTAGCAGTGAGAAAAACATCACGGGGTGGTGCGCATTGTATGGGTGTGTGTTACATTACATTCACTAGTAGGAGTGAGAAAAACATCACGGGGTGGTGCGCCTTGTATGGGTGTGTGTTACATTAGATTCACTAGTAGGAGTGAGAAAAACATCACGGGTTGGTGCGCCTTGTATGGGTGTGTGTCACATTAGATTCACTAGTAGCAGTGAGAAAAACATCACGGGGTGGTGCGCATTGTATGGGTGTGTGTTACATTAGATTCACTAGTAGCAGTGAGAAAAACATCACGGGGTGGTGCGCATTGTATGGGTGTGTGTCACATTAGATTCACTAGTAGCAGTGAGAAAAACATCACGGGGTGGTGCGCATTGTATGGGTGTGTGTCACATTAGATTCACTAGTAGCAGTGAGAAAAACATCACGGGGTGGTGCGCATTGTTTGGGTGTGTGTCACATTAGATTCACTAGTAGCAGTGAGAAAAACATCACGGGGTGGTGCGCATTGAATGGGTGTGTGTCACATTACATTCACTAGTAGGAGTGAGAAAAACATCACGGGGTGGTGCGCATTGTATGGGTGTGTGTCACATTACATTCACTAGTAGGAGTGAGAAAAACATCACGGGGTGGTGCGCATTGTATGGGTGTGTGTCACATTAGATACACTAGTAGGAGTGAGAAAAACATCACGGGGTGGTGCGCATTGTATGGGTGTGTGTCACATTAGATTCACTAGTAGGAGTGAGAAAAACATCACGGGGTGGTGCGCATTGTATGGGTGTGTGTCACATTAGATTCACTAGTAGGAGTGAGAAAAACATCACGGGGTGGTGCGCATTGTATGGGTGTGTGTCACATTAGATTCACTAGTAGGAGTGAGAAAAACATCACGGGGTGGTGCGCATTGTATGGGTGTGAGTCACATTAGATTCACTAGTAGGAGTGAGAAAAACATCACGGGGTGGTGCGCATTGTATGGGTGTGTGTTACATTAGATTCACTAGTAGGAGTGAGAAAAACATCACGGGGTGGTGCGCATTGTATGGGTGTGTGTTACATTACATTCACTAGTAGGAGTGAGAAAATCATCACGGGGTGGTGCGCATTGTATGGGTGTGTGTTACATTAGATTCACTAGTAGGATTGAGAAAAACATCACTGGGTGGTGCGCATTGTATGGGTGTGTGTTACATTAGTTTCACTAGTAGGATTGAGAAAAACATCACGGGGTGGTGCGCATTGTATGGGTGTGTGTTACTTTAGTTTCACTAGCAGGAGTGACAAAAACATCACGGGGTGGTGCGCATTGTATGGGTGTGTGTTACATTAGTTTCACTAGTAGGAGTGAGAAAAACATCACGGGGTGGTGCGCATTGTATGGGTGTGTGTTACATTACATTCACTAGTAGCAGTGAGAAAAACATCACGGGGTGGTGCGCATTGTATGGGTGTGTGTTACATTACATTCACTAGTAGCAGTGAGAAAAACATCACGGGGTGGTGCGCATTGTATGGGTGTGTGTTACATTAGATTCACTAGTAGCAGTGAGAAAAACATCACGGGGTGGTGCGCATTGTATGGGTGTGTGTTTCATTAGATTCACTAATAGCAGTGAGAAAACCATCACGGGGTGGTGCGCATTGTATGGGTGTGTGTTACACTAGATTCATTAGTAGCAGTGAGAAAAACATCACGGGGTGGTGCGCATTGTATGGGTGTGTGTCACATTAGATTCACTAGTAGGAGTGAGAAAAACATCACGGGGTGGTGCGCATTGTATGGGTGTGTGTCACATTAGATTCACTAGTAGGAGTGAGAAAAACATCACGGGGTGGTGCGCATTGTATGGGTGTGTGTCACATTAGATTCACTAGTAGGAGTGAGAAAAACATCACGGGGTGGTGCGCATTGTATGGGTGTGTGTCACATTAGATTCACTAGTAGGAGTGAGAAAAACATCACGGGGTGGTGCGCATTGTATGGGTGTGTGTCACATTAGATTCACTAGTAGGAGTGAGAAAAACATCACGGGGTGGTGCGCATTCTATGGGTGTGTGTCACATTAGATTCACTAGTAGCAGTGAGAAAAACATCACGGGGTGGTGCGCATTCTATGGGTGTGTGTCACTTTAGATTCACTAGTAGGAGTGAGAAAAACATCACGGGGTGGTGCGCATTCTATGGGTGTGTGTTACATTAGATTCACTAGTAGGAGTGAGAAAAACATCACGGGGTGGTGCGCATTGTATGGGTGTGTGTTACATTAGATTCACTAGTAGGAGTGAGAAAAACATCACGGGGTGGTGCG
Organism: Cavia porcellus; assembly: GCF_034190915.1. Taxonomy (NCBI): domain Eukaryota; kingdom Metazoa; phylum Chordata; class Mammalia; order Rodentia; family Caviidae; genus Cavia; species Cavia porcellus. The sequence goes on from NW_026947605.1 coordinate 18,117, forward strand.
CATTGTATGGGTGTGTGTTACATTACATTCACTAGTAGGAGTGAGAAAAACATCAAGGGGTGGTGCGCATTGTATGGGTGTGTGTTACATTACATTCACTAGTAGGAGTGAGAAAAACATCTCGGGGTGGTGCGCATTGTATGGGTGTGTGTTACATTAGATTCACTAGTAGGAGTGAGAAAATCATCACGGGGTGGTGCGCATTGTATGGGTGTGTGTTACATTACATTCACTAGTAGGAGTGAGAAAAACGTCACGGGGTGGTGCGCATTGTATGGGTGTGTTTTACATTAGATTCACTAGTAGGAGTGAGAAAAACATCACGGGGTGGTGCGCATTGTATGGGTGTGTGTCACATTACATTCACTAGTAGGAGTGAGAAAAACATCACGGGGTGGTGCGCATTGTATGGGTGTGTGTTACATTACATTCACTAGTAGGAGTGAGAAAAACATCACGGGGTGGTGCGCATTGTATGGGTGTGTGTTACATTAGTTTCACTAGTAGGATTGAGAAAAACATCACGGGGTGGTGCGCATTGTATGGGTGTGTTTTACATTAGATGCACTAGTAGGAATGAGAACAACATCACGGGGTGGTGCGCATTGTATGGGTGTGTGTTACATTAGTTTCACTAGTAGGATTGAGAAAAACATCACGGGGTGGTGCGCATTGTATGGGTGTGTGTTACATTAATTTCACTAGTAGGAGTGAGAAAAACATCACGGGGTGGTGCGCATTGTATGGGTGTGTGTTACATTAGATGCACTATTAGCAGTGAGAAAAACATCACGGGGTGGTGCGCATTGTATGGGTGTGTGTTACATTAGATTCACTAGTAGCAGTGAGAAAAACATCACGGGGTGGTGCGCATTGTATGGGTGTGTGTTACATTACATTCACTAGTAGCAGTGAGAAAAACATCACGGGGTGGTGCGCATTGTATGGGTGTGTGTTACTTTACATTCACTAGTAGCAGTGAGAAAAACATCACGGGGTGGTGCGCATTGTATGGGTGTGTGTTACATTACATTCACTACTAGCAGTGAGAAAAACATCACGGGGTGGTGCGCATTGTATGGGTGTGTGTTACATTACATTCACTACTAGCAGTGAGAAAAACATCACGGGGTGGTGCGCATTGTATGGGTGTGTGTTACATTAGATTCACTAGTAGCAGTGAGAAAAACTTCACGGGGTGGTGCGCATTGTATGGGTGTGTGTTACATTAGATTCACTACTAGCAGTGAGAAAAACATCACGGGGTGGTGCGCATTGTATGGGTGTGTGTTACATTAGATTCACTAGTAGCAGTGACAAAAACATCACGGGGTGGTGCGCATTGTATGGGTGTGTGTTACATTAGATTCACAAGTAGGAGTGAGAAAAACATCACGGGGTGGTGCGCATTGTATGGGTGTGTGTTACATTACATTCACTAGTAGGAGTGAGAAAAACATCACGGGGTGGTGCACATTGTATGGGTGTGTGTTACATTACATTCACTAGTAGCAGTGAGAAAAACATCACGGTGTGGTGCGCATTGTATGGGTGTGTGTTACATTAGATTCACTAGTAGGAGTGAGAAAAACATCACGGGGTGGTGCGCATTGTATGGGTGTGTGTTACATTAGATTCAATAGTAGGAGTGAGAAAAACATCACGGGGTGGTGCGCATTGTATGGGTGTGTGTTACATTACATTCACTAGTAGGAGTGAGAAAAACATCACGGGGTGGTGCGCATTCTATGGGTGTGTGTTACATTAGATTCACTAGTAGGAGTGAGAAAAACATCACGGGGTGGTGCGCATTGTATGGGTGTGTGTTACATTACATTCACTAGTAGGAGTGAGAAAAACATCACGGGGTGGTGCGCATTGTATGGGTGTGTGTTACATTAGATTCACTAGTAGGAGTTAGAAAAACATCACGGGGTGGTGGGCATTGTATGGGTGTGTGTTACATTAGATTCACTAGTAGGAGTGAGAAAATCATCACGGGGTGGTGCGCATTGTATGGGTGTGTGTTACATTACATTCACTAGTAGCAGTGAGAAAAACATCACGGGGTGGTGCGCATTGTATGGGTGTGTGTTACATTACATTCACTAGTAGCAGTGAGAAAAACATCACGGGGTGGTGCGCATTGTATGGGTGTGTGTTACATTAGATTCACTAGTAGGAGTGAGAAAAACATCACGGGGTGGTGCGCATTGTATGGGTGTGTGTTACATTAGATTCACTAGTAGGAGTGAGAAAAACATCACGGGGTGGTGCGCATTGTATGGGTGTGTGTTACATTAGATTCACTAGTAGCAGTGAGAAAAACATCACGGGGTGGTGCGCATTGTATGGGTGTGTGTTACATTAGATTCACTAGTAGCAGTGAGAAAAACATCACGGGGTGGTGCGCATTGTATGGGTGTGTGTTACATTACATTCACTAGTAGGAGTGAGAAAAACATCACGGGGTGGTGCGCCTTGTATGGGTGTGTGTTACATTAGATTCACTAGTAGGAGTGAGAAAAACATCACGGGTTGGTGCGCCTTGTATGGGTGTGTGTCACATTAGATTCACTAGTAGCAGTGAGAAAAACATCACGGGGTGGTGCGCATTGTATGGGTGTGTGTTACATTAGATTCACTAGTAGCAGTGAGAAAAACATCACGGGGTGGTGCGCATTGTATGGGTGTGTGTCACATTAGATTCACTAGTAGCAGTGAGAAAAACATCACGGGGTGGTGCGCATTGTATGGGTGTGTGTCACATTAGATTCACTAGTAGCAGTGAGAAAAACATCACGGGGTGGTGCGCATTGTATGGGTGTGTGTCACATTAGATTCACTAGTAGCAGTGAGAAAAACATCACGGGGTGGTGCGCATTGAATGGGTGTGTGTCACATTACATTCACTAGTAGGAGTGAGAAAAACATCACGGGGTGGTGCGCATTGTATGGGTGTGTGTCACATTACATTCACTAGTAGGAGTGAGAAAAACATCACGGGGTGGTGCGCATTGTATGGGTGTGTGTCACATTAGATACACTAGTAGGAGTGAGAAAAACATCACGGGGTGGTGCGCATTGTATTGGTGTGTGTCACATTAGATTCACTAGTAGGAGTGAGAAAAACATCACGGGGTGGTGCGCATTGTATGGGTGTGTGTCACATTAGATTCACTAGTAGGAGTGAGAAAAACATCACGGGGTGGTGCGCATTGTATGGGTGTGTGTCACATTAGATTCACTAGTAGGAGTGAGAAAAACATCACGGGGTGGTGCGCATTGTATGGGTGTGAGTCACATTAGATTCACTAGTAGGAGTGAGAAAAACATCACGGGGTGGTGCGCATTGTATGGGTGTGTGTTACATTAGATTCACTAGTAGGAGTGAGAAAAACATCACGGGGTGGTGCGCATTGTATGGGTGTGTGTTACATTACATTCACTAGTAGGAGTGAGAAAATCATCACGGGGTGGTGCGCATTGTATGGGTGTGTGTTACATTAGATTCACTAGTAGGATTGAGAAAAACATCACGGGGTGGTGCGCATTGTATGGGTGTGTGTTACATTAGTTTCACTAGTAGGATTGAGAAAAACATCACGGGGTGGTGCGCATTGTATGGGTGTGTGTTACTTTAGTTTCACTAGCAGGAGTGACAAAAACATCACGGGGTGGTGCGCATTGTATGGGTGTGTGTTACATTAGTTTCACTAGTAGGAGTGAGAAAAACATCACGGGGTGGTGCGCATTGTATGGGTGTGTGTTACATTACATTCACTAGTAGCAGTGAGAAAAACATCACGGGGTGGTGCGCATTGTATGGGTGTGTGTTACATTACATTCACTAGTAGCAGTGAGAAAAACATCACGGGGTGGTGCGCATTGTATGGGTGTGTGTTACATTAGATTCACTAGTAGCAGTGAGAAAAACATCACGGGGTGGTGCGCATTGTATGGGTGTGTGTTACATTAGATTCACTAATAGCAGTGAGAAAACCATCACGGGGTGGTGCGCATTGTATGGGTGTGTGTTACACTAGATTCATTAGTAGCAGTGAGAAAAACATCACGGGGTGGTGCGCATTGTATTGGTGTGTGTTACATTAGATTCACTAGTAGCAGTGAGAAAAACATCACGGGGTGGTGCGCATTGTATGGGTGTGTGTTACATTAGATTCACTAGTAGCAGTGAGAAAAACACGGGGTGGTGCGCATTGTATGGGTGTGTGTTACATTAGATTCACTAGTAGGAGTGAGAAAAACATCACGGGGTGGTGCGCATTGTATGGGTGTGTGTTACATTACATTCACTAGTAGGAGTGAGAAAAACATCACGGGGTGGTGCGCATTGTATGATTGTGTGTTACATTAGATTCACTAGTAGCAGTGAGAAAAACATCACGGGGTGGTGCGCATTGTATGGGTGTGTGTTACATTAGATTCATTAGTAGGAGTGAGAAAAACATCACGGGGTGTTGCGCATTGTATGGGTGTGTGTTACATTAGATTCACTAGTAGGAGTGAGAAAAACATCACGGGGTGGTGCGCATTATATGGGTGTGTGTTACATTAGATTCACTAGTAGCAGTGAGAAAAACATCACGGGGTGGTGCGCATTGTATGGGTGTGTGTTACATTAGATTCACTAGTAGCAGTGAGAAAAACATCACGGGGTGGTGCGCATTGTATGGGTGTGTGTTACATTAGATTCACTAGTAGCAGTGAGAAAAACATCACGGGGTGGTGCGCATTGTATGGGTGTGTGTTACATTATATTCACTAGTAGCAGTGAGAAAAACATCACGGGGTGGTGCGCATTGTATGGGTGTGTGTTACATTATATTCACTAGTAGCAGTGAGAAAAACATCACGGGGTGGTGCGCATTGTATGGGTGTGTGTTACATTAGATTCACTAGTAGCAGTGAGAAAAACATCACGGGGTGGTGCGCATTGTATGGGTGTGTGTTACATTATATTCACTAGTAGCAGTGAGAAAAACATCACGGGGTGGTGCGCATTGTATGGGTGTGTGTTACATTAGATTCACTAGTAGCAGTGAGAAAAACATCACGGGATGGTGCGCATTGTATGGGTGTGTGTTACATTAGATTCACTAGTAGCAGTGAGAAAAACATCACGGGGTGGTGCGCATTGTATGGGTGTGTGTTACATTAGATTCACTAGTACCAGTGAGAAAAACATCACGGGGTGGTGCGCATTGTATGGGTGTGTGTCACATTAGATTCACTAGTAGGAGTGAGAAAAACATCACGGGGTGGTGCGCATTGTATGGGTGTGTGTCACATTACATTCACTAGTAGGAGTGAGAAAAACATCACGGGGTGGTGCGCATTGTATGGGTGTGTGTCACATTAGATTCACTAGTAGGAGTGAGAAAAACATCACGGGATGGTGCGCATTGTATGGGTGTGTGTCACATTAGATTCACTAGTAGGAGTGAGAAAAACATCACGGGGTGGTGCGCATTGTATGGGTGTGTGTCACATTAGATTCACTAGTAGCAGTGAGAAAAACATCACGGGGTGGTGCGCATTGTATGGGTGTGTGTCACATTAGATTCACTAGTAGGAGTGAGAAAAACATCACGGGGTGGTGCGCATTGTATGGGTGTGTGTCACATTAGATTCACTAGTAGGAGTGAGAAAAACATCACGGGGTGGTGCGCATTGTATGGGTGTGTGTCACATTAGATTCACTAGTAGCAGTGAGAAAAACATCACGGGGTGGTGCGCATTGTATGGGTGTGTGTTACATTACATTCACTAGTAGCAGTGAGAAAAACATCACGGGGTGGTGCGCATTGTATGGGTGTGTGTTACATTAGATTCACTAGTAGGAGTGAGAAAAACATCACGGGGTGGTGCGCATTGTATGGGTGTGTGTTACATTACATTCACTAGTAGGAGTGAGAAAAACATCACGGGGTGGTGCGCATTGTATGGGTGTGTGTTACATTAGATTCACTAGTAGCAGTGAGAAAAACATCACGGGGTGGTGCGCATTGTATGGGTGTGTGTTACATTATATTCACTAGTAGCAGTGAGAAAAACATCACGGGGTGGTGCGCATTGTATGGGTGTGTGTTACATTAGATTCACTAGTAGCAGTGAGAAAAACATCACGGGGTGGTGCGCATTGTATGGGTGTGTGTTACATTAGATTCACTAGTAGCAGTGAGAAAAACATCACGGGGTGGTGCGCATTGTATGGGTGTGTGTTACATTAGATTCACTAGTAGCAGTGAGAAAAACATCACGGGGTGGTGCGCATTGTATGGGTGTGTGTCACATTAGATTCACTAGTAGGAGTGAGAAAAACATCACGGGGTGGTGCGCATTGTATGGGTGTGTGTCACATTACATTCACTAGTAGGAGTGAGAAAAACATCACGGGGTGGTGCGCATTGTATGGGTGTGTGTCACATTAGATTCACTAGTAGGAGTGAGAAAAACATCACGGGATGGTGCGCATTGTATGGGTGTGTGTCACATTAGATTCACTAGTAGGAGTGAGAAAAACATCACGGGGTGGTGCGCATTGTATGGGTGTGTGTCACATTAGATTCACTAGTAGGAGTGAGAAAAACATCACGGGGTGGTGCGCATTGTATGGGTGTGTGTCACATTAGATTCACTAGTAGGAGTGAGAAAAACATCACGGGGTGGTGCGCATTGTATGGGTGTGTGTCACATTAGATTCACTAGTAGGAGTGAGAAAAACATCACGGGGTGGTGCGCATTGTATGGGTGTGTGTCACATTAGATTCACTAGTAGGAGTGAGAAAAACATCACGGGGTGGTGCGCATTGTATGGGTGTGTGTCACATTAGATTCACTAGTAGGAGTGAGAAAAACATCACGGGGTGGTGCGCATTGTATGGGTGTGTGTCACATTAGATTCACTAGTAGGAGTGAGAAAAACATCACGGGGTGGTGCGCATTGTATGGGTGTGTGTCACATTAGATTCACTAGTAGGAGTGAGAAAAACATCACGGGGTGGTGCGCATTGTATGGGTGTGTGTTACATTAGATTCACTAGTAGGAGTGAGAAAAACATCACGGGGTGGTGCGCATTGTATGGGTGTGTGTTACATTAGATTCACTAGTAGGAGTGAGAAAAACATCACGGGGTGGTGCGCATTGTATGGGTGTGTGTTACATTAGATTCACTAGTAGGAGTTAGAAAAACATCACGGGGTGGTGTGCATTGTATGGGTGTGTGTTACATTACATTCACTAGTAGGAGTGAGAAAAACATCACGGGGTGGTGCGCGTTGTATGGGTGTGTGTTACATTACATTCACTAGTAGGAGTGAGAAAAACATCACGGGGTGGTGCGCGTTGTATGGGTGTGTGTTACATTACATTCACTAGTAGGAGTGAGAAAAACATCACAGGGTGGTGCGCGTTGTATGGGTGTGTGTTACATTAGATTCACTAGTAGGAGTGAGAAAATCATCACGGGGTGGTGCGCGTTGTATGTGTGTGTGTTACATTACATTCACTAGTAGGAGTGAGAAAAACATCACGGGGTGGTGCGCGTTGTATGGGTGTGTGTTACATTAGATTCACTAGTAGGAGTGAGAAAAACATCACGGGGTGGTGCGCATTGTATGGGTGTGTGTTACATTACATTCACTAGTAGGAGTGAGAAATACATCACGGGGTGGTGCGCATTGTATGGGTGTGTGTTACATTACATTCTCTAGTAGGAGTGAGAAAAACATCACGGGGTGGTGTGCATTGTATGGGTGTGTGTTACATTAGTTTCACTAGTAGGAGTGAGAAAAACATCACGGGGTGGTGCGCATTGTATGGGTGTGTGTTTCATTAGATGCACTAGTTGTAGTGAGAAAAACATCACGGGGTGGTGCGCATTGTATGGGTGTGTGTTACATTAGATGCACTAGTAGGAGTGAGAAAAACATCACGGGGTGGTGCGCCTTGTATGGGTGTGTGTTACATTACATTCACTAGTAGCAGTGAGAAAAACATCACGGGGTGGTGCGCATTGTATGGGTGTGTGTTACATTAGATTCACTAGTAGCAGTGAGAAAAACATCACGGGGTGGTGCGCCTTGTATGGGTGTGTGTTACATTAGATTCACTAGTAGCAGTGAGAAAAACATCACGGGGTGGTGCGCCTTGTATGGGTGTGTGTCACATTACATTCACTAGTAGGAGTGAGAAAAACATCACGGGGTGGTGCGCCTTGTATGGGTGTGTGTCACATTACATTCACTAGTAGGAGTGAGAAAAACATCACGGGGTGGTGCGCATTGTATGGGTGTGTGTTACATTAGATTCACTAGTAGCAGTGAGAAAAACATCACGGGGTGGTGCGCATTGTATGGGTGTGTGTTACATTAGATTCACTAGTAGCAGTGAGAAAAACATCACGGGGTGGTGCGCATTGTATGGGTGTGTGTTACATTACATTCACTAGTTCGAGTGAGAAAAACATCACGGGGTGGTGCGCATTGTATGGGTGTGTGTTACATTAGATTCACTACTAGGAGTGAGAAAAACATCACGGGGTGGTGCGCATTGTATGGGTGTGTGTTACATTACATTCACTAGTAGGAGTGAGAAAATCATCACGGGGTGGTGCGCATTGTATGGGAGTGTGTTACATTACATTCACTAGTAGGAGTGAGAAAAACATCTCGGGGTGGTGCGCATTGTATGGGTGTGTGTTACATTAGATTCACTAGTAGGAGTGAGAAAAACATCACGGGGTGGTGCGCATTGTATGCGTGTGTGTTACATTAGTTTCACTAGTAGGAGTGAGAAAAACATCACGGGGTGGTGCGCATTGTATGGGTGTGTGTTACATTAGATTCACTAGTAGGAGTGAGAAAAACATCACGGGGTGGTTCGCATTGTATGGGTGTGTGTTACATTACATTCACTAGTAGCAGTGAGAAAAACATCACGGGGTGGTGCGCATTGTATGGGTGTGTGTTACATTACATTCACTAGTAGCAGTGAGAAAAACATCACGGGGTGGTGCGCATTGTATGGGTGTTTGTTACATTACATTCACTAGTAGGAGTGAGAAAAACATCACGGGGTGGTGCGCATTGTATGGGTGTGTGTTACATTACATTCACTAGTAGGAGTGAGAAAAACATCACGGGGTGGTGCGCATTGTATGGGTGTGTGTTACATTAGATTCACTAGTAGGAGTGAGAAAATCATCACGGGGTGGTGCGCATTATATGGGTGTGTGTTACATTAGATGCACTAGTAGGAGTGAGAAAAACATCACGGGGTGGTGCGCATTGTATGGGTGTGTGTTACATTACATTCACTAGTAGCAGTGAGAAAAACATCACGGGGTGGTGCGCATTGTATGGGTGTGAGTTACATTACATTCACTAGTAGCAGTGAGAAAAACATCACGGGGTGGTGCGCATTGTATGGGTGTGTGTTACATTAGATTCACTAGTAGCAGTGAGAAAAACATCACGGGGTGGTTACGCATTGTATCGGTGTGTGTTACATTAGATTCACTAGTAGCAGTGAGAAAAACATCACGGGGTGGTGCGCGTTGCATGGGTGTGTGTCACATTAGATTCACTAGTAGGAGTGAGAAAAACATCACGGGGTGGTGCGCATTGTACGGGTGTGTGTCACATTACATTCACTAGTAGGAGTGAGAAAAACATCACGGGGTGGTGCGCATTCTATGGGTTTGTGTCACATTAGATTCACTAGTAGGAGTGAGAAAAACATCACGGGGTGGTGCGCATTGTATGGGTGTGTGTCACATTAGATTCACTAGTAGGAGTGAGAAAAACATCACGGGGTGGTGCGCATTGTATGGGTGTGTGTTACATTAGATTCACTAGTAGGAGTGAGAAAAACATCACGGGGTGGTGCGCATTGTATGGGTGTGTGTTACATTACATTCACTAGTAGGAGTGAGAAAAACATCACGGGGTGGTGCGCATTGTATGGGTGTGTGTTACATTACATTCACTAGTAGGAGTGAGAAAAACATCACGGGGTGGTGCGCATTGTATGGGTGTGTGTTACATTACATTCACTAGTAGGAGTGAGAAAAACATCACGGGGTGGTGCGCATTGTATGGGTGTGTGTTACATTAGATTCACTAGTAGAAGTGAGAAAATCATCACGGGGTGGTGCGCAATGTATGGGTGTGTGTTACATTAGATTCACTAGTAGGAGTGAGAAAACCATCACGGGGTGGTGCGCATTGTATGGGTGTGTGTTACATTACATTCACTAGTAGGAGTGAGAAAAACATCACGGGGTGGTGCGCATTGTATGGGTGTGTGTTACATTACATTCTCTAGTAGGAGTGAGAAAAACATCACGGGGTGGTGCGCATTGTATGGGTGTGTGTTACATTAGATTCACTAGTAGGAGTGAGAAAAACATCACGGGGTGGTGCGCATTGTATGGGTGTGTGTTACATTAGTTTCACTAGTAGGAGTGAGAAAAACATCACGGGGTGGTGCGCATTGTATGGGTGTGTGTTACATTAGATGCACTAGTAGGAGTGAGAAAAACATCACGGGGTGGTGCGCATTGTATGGGTGTGTGTTACATTAGATGCACTAGTAGGAGTGAGAAAAACATCACGGGGTGGTGCGCATTGTATGGGTGTGTGTTACATTAGATGCACTAGTAGGAGTGAGAAAAACATCACGGGGTGGTGCGCATTGTATGGGTGTGTGTTACATTACATGCACTAGTAGCAGTGAGAAAAACATCACGGGGTGGTGCGCATTGTATGGGTGTGTGTTACATTACATTCACTAGTAGCAGTGAGAAAAACATCACGGGGTGGTGCGCATTGTATGGGTGTGTGTTACATTACATTCACTAGTAGCAGTGAGAAAAACATCACGGGGTGGTGCGCATTGTATGGGTGTGTGTTACATTACATTCACTAGTAGGAGTGAGAAAAACATCACGGGGTGGTGCGCATTGTATGGGTGTGTGTTACATTACATTCACTAGTAGCAGTGAGAAAAACATCACGGGGTGGTGCGCATTGTATGGGTGTGTGTTACATTACATTCACTAGTAGCAGTGAGAAAAACATCACGGGGTGGTGCGCATTGTATGGGTGTGTGTTACATTAGATTCACTAGTAGCAGTGAGAAAAACATCACGTGGTGGTGCGCATTGTATGGGTGTGTGTCACATTACATTCACTAGTAGGAGTGCGAAAAACATCACGGGGTGGTGCGCATTGTACGGGTGTGTGTCACATTAGATTCACTAGTAGGAGTGAGAAAAACATCACGGGGTGGTGCGCATTGTATGGGTGTGTGTCACATTACATTCACTAGTAGGAGTGAGAAAAACATCACGGGGTGGTGCACATTGTATGGGTGTGTGTCACATTACATTCACTAGTAGCAGTGAGAAAAACATCACGGGGTGGTGCACATTGTATGGGTGAGTGTTACATTACATTCACTAGTAGCAGTGAGAAAAACATCACGGGGTGGTGCGCATTGTATGGGTGTGTGTTACATTAGTTTCACTAGTAGGATTGAGAAAAACATCACGGGGTGGTGCGCATTGTTTGGGTGTGTGTTACATTAGATTCACTAGTAGGAGTGAGAAAAACATCACGGGGTGGTGCGCATTCTATGGGTTTGTGTTACATTAGATTCACTAGTAGGAGTGAGAAAAACATCACAGGGTGGTGCGCATTGTATGGGTGTGTGTCACATTAGATTCACTAGTAGGAGTGAGAAAAACATCACGGGGTGGTGCGCATTGTATGGGTGTGTGTCACATTAGATTCACTAGTAGGAGTGAGAAAAACATCACGGGGTGGTGCGCATTGTATGGGTGTGTGTTACATTACATTCACTAGTAGGAGTGAGAAAAACATCACGGGGTGGTGCGCATTGTATGGGTGTGTGTTACATTACATTCACTAGTAGGAGTGAGAAAAACATCACGGGGTGGTGCGCATTGTATGGGTGTGTGTTACATTACATTCACTAGTAGGAGTGAGAAAAACATCACGGGGTGGTGTGCATTGTATGGGTGTGTGTTACATTAGATTCACTAGTAGGAGTGAGAAAAACATCACGGGGTGGTGCGCATTGTATGGGTGTGTGTTACATTAGATTCACTAGTAGGAGTGAGAAAATCATCACGGGGTGGTGCGCATTGTATGGGTGTGTGTTACATTAGATTCACTAGTAGGAGTGAGAAAATCATCACGGGGTGGTGCGCATTGTATGGGTGTGTGTTACATTACATTCACTAGTAGGAGTGAGAAAAACATCACGGGGTGGTGCGCATTGTATGGGTGTGTGTTACATTACATTCTCTAGTAGGAGTGAGAAAAACATCACGGGGTGGTGCGCATTGTATGGGTGTGTGTTACATTAGATTCACTAGTAGGAGTGAGAAAAACATCACGGGGTGGTGCGCATTGTATGGGTGTGTGTTACATTAGTTTCACTAGTAGGAGTGAGAAAAACATCACGGGGTGGTGCGCATTGTATGGGTGTGTGTTACATTAGATGCACTAGTAGGAGTGAGAAAAACATCACGGGGTGGTGCGCATTGTATGGGTGTGTGTTACATTAGATGCACTAGTAGGAGTGAGAAAAACATCACGGGGTGGTGCGCATTGTATGGGTGTGTGTTACATTAGATGCACTAGTAGGAGTGAGAAAAACATCACGGGGTGGTGCGCATTGTATGGGTGTGTGTTACATTACATGCACTAGTAGCAGTGAGAAAAACATCACGGGGTGGTGCGCATTGTATGGGTGTGTGTTACATTACATTCACTAGTAGCAGTGAGAAAAACATCACGGGGTGGTGCGCATTGTATGGGTGTGTGTTACATTACATTCACTAGTAGCAGTGAGAAAAACATCACGGGGTGGTGCGCATTGTATGGGTGTGTGTTACATTACATTCACTAGTAGGAGTGAGAAAAACATCACGGGGTGGTGCGCATTGTATGGGTGTGTGTTACATTACATTCACTAGTAGCAGTGAGAAAAACATCACGGGGTGGTGCGCATTGTATGGGTGTGTGTTACATTACATTCACTAGTAGCAGTGAGAAAAACATCACGGGGTGGTGCGCATTGTATGGGTGTGTGTTACATTAGATTCACTAGTAGCAGTGAGAAAAACATCACGTGGTGGTGCGCATTGTATGGGTGTGTGTCACATTACATTCACTAGTAGGAGTGCGAAAAACATCACGGGGTGGTGCGCATTGTACGGGTGTGTGTCACATTAGATTCACTAGTAGGAGTGAGAAAAACATCACGGGGTGGTGCGCATTGTATGGGTGTGTGTCACATTACATTCACTAGTAGGAGTGAGAAAAACATCACGGGGTGGTGCACATTGTATGGGTGTGTGTCACATTACATTCACTAGTAGCAGTGAGAAAAACATCACGGGGTGGTGCACATTGTATGGGTGAGTGTTACATTACATTCACTAGTAGCAGTGAGAAAAACATCACGGGGTGGTGCGCATTGTATGGGTGTGTGTTACATTAGTTTCACTAGTAGGATTGAGAAAAACATCACGGGGTGGTGCGCATTGTTTGGGTGTGTGTTACATTAGATTCACTAGTAGGAGTGAGAAAAACATCACGGGGTGGTGCGCATTCTATGGGTTTGTGTTACATTAGATTCACTAGTAGGAGTGAGAAAAACATCACAGGGTGGTGCGCATTGTATGGGTGTGTGTCACATTAGATTCACTAGTAGGAGTGAGAAAAACATCACGGGGTGGTGCGCATTGTATGGGTGTGTGTCACATTAGATTCACTAGTAGGAGTGAGAAAAACATCACGGGGTGGTGCGCATTGTATGGGTGTGTGTTACATTACATTCACTAGTAGGAGTGAGAAAAACATCACGGGGTGGTGCGCATTGTATGGGTGTGTGTTACATTACATTCACTAGTAGGAGTGAGAAAAACATCACGGGGTGGTGCGCATTGTATGGGTGTGTGTTACATTACATTCACTAGTAGGAGTGAGAAAAACATCACGGGGTGGTGTGCATTGTATGGGTGTGTGTTACATTAGATTCACTAGTAGGAGTGAGAAAAACATCACGGGGTGGTGCGCATTGTATGGGTGTGTGTTACATTAGATTCACTAGTAGGAGTGAGAAAATCATCACGGGGTGGTGCGCATTGTATGGGTGTGTGTTACATTAGATTCACTAGTAGGAGTGAGAAAATCATCACGGGGTGGTGCGCATTGTATGGGTGTGTGTTACATTACATTCACTAGTAGGAGTGAGAAAATCATCACGGGGTGGTGCGCATTGTATGGGTGTGTGTTACATTACATTCATTAGTAGGAGTGAGAAAAACATCACGGGGTGGTGCGCATTGTATGGGTGTGTGTTACATTACATTCACTAGTAGGAGTGAGAAAAACATCACGGGGTGGTGCGCATTGTATGGGTGTGTGTTACATTACATTCACTAGTAGGAGTGAGAAAAACATCACGGGGTGGTGCGCATTGTATGGGTGTGTGTTACATTAGATTCACTAGTAGGAGTGACAAAATCATCACGGGGTGGTGCGCATTGTATGGGTGTGTGTTACATTACATTCACTAGTAGGAGTGAGAAAAACATCACGGGGTGGTGCGCATTGTATGGGTGTGTGTTACATTAGTTTCACTAGTAGGATCGAGAAAAACTTCACGGGGTGGTGCGCATTGTATGGGTGTGTGTTACATTAGTTTCACTAGTAGGAGTGAGAAAAACATCACGGGGTGGTGCGCATTGTATGGGTGTGTGTTACATTAGATGCACTAGTAGGAATGAGAAAAACATCACGGGGTGGTGCGCATTGTATGGGTGTGTGTTACATTAGATTCACTAGTAGGAGTGAGAAAAACATCACGGGGTGGTGCGCATTGTACGGGTGTGTGTTACATTAGATTCACTAGTAGGAGTGAGAAAAACATCACGGGATGGTGCGCATTGTACGGGTGTGTGTTACATTACATTCACTAGTAGGAGTGAGAAAAACATCACGGGGCGGTGCGCATTGTACGGGTGTGTGTTACATTACATTCACTAGTAGGAGTGAGAAAAACATCACGGGGTGGTGCGCATTGTATGGGTGTGTGTTACATTACATTCTCTAGTAGGAGTGAGAAAAACATCACGGGGTGGTGCGCATTGTATGGGTGTGTGTTACATTACATTCTCTAGTAGGATTGAGAAAAACATCACGGGGTGGTGCGCATTGTATGGGTGTGTGTTACATTAGTTTCACTAGTAGGAGTGAGAAAAACATCACGGGGTGGTGCGCATTGTATGGGTGTGTGTTACATTAGATGCACTAGTAGGAGTGAGAAAAACATCACGGGGTGGGGCGCATTGTATGGGTGTGTGTTACATTAGATGCACTAGTAGGAGTGAGAAAAACATCACGGGGTGGTGCGCATTGTATGGGTGTGTGTTACGTTAGATGCACTAGTAGGAGTGAGAAAAACATCACGGGGTGGTGCGCATTGTATGGGTGTGTGTTACATTACATTCACTAGTAGCAGTGAGAAAAACATCACGGGGTGGTGCGCATTGTATGGTTGTGTGTTACATTAGATGCACTAGTAGGAGTGAGAAAAACATCACTGGGTGGTGCGCATTGTACGGGTGTGTGTTACATTAGATGCACTAGTAGGAGTGAGAAAAACATCACGCGGTGGTGCGCATTGTATGGGTGTGTGTTACATTACATTCACTAGTAGCAGTGAGAAAAACATCACGGGGTGGTGCGCATTGTATGGGTGTGTGTTACATTACATTCACTAGTAGCAGTGAGAAAAACATCACGGGGTGGTGCGGATTGTATGGGTGTGTGTTACATTACATTCACTAGTAGCAGTGAGAAAAACATCACGGGGTGGTGCGCATTGTATGGGTGTGTGTTACATTACATTCACTAGTAGGAGTGAGAAAAACATCACGGGGTGGTGCGCATTGTATGGGTGTGTGTTACATTACATTCACTAGTAGGAGTGAGAAAAACATCACGGGGTGGTGCGCATTTTATGGGTGTGTGTTACATTACATTCACTAGTAGGAGTGAGAAAATCATCACGGGGTGGTGCGCATTGTATGGGTGTGTGTTACATTACATTCACTAGTAGGAGTGAGAAAAACATCACGGGGTGGTGCGCATTGTATGGGTGTGTGTTACATTACATTCACTAGTAGCAGTGAGAAAAACATCACGGGGTGGTGCGCATTGTATGGGTGTGTGTTACATTACATTCACTAGTAGCAGTGAGAAAAACATCACGGGGTGGTGCGCATTGTATGGGTGTGTGTTACATTAGATTCACTAGTAGCAGTGAGAAAAACATCACGGGGTGGTGCGCATTGTATGGGTGTGTGTTACATTAGATTCACTAGTAGCAGTGAGAAAAACATCACGGGGTGGTGCGCATTGTATGGGTGTGTGTCACATTATATTCACTAGTAGGAGTGAGAAAAACATCACGGGGTGGTGCGCATTGTATGGGTGTGTGTCACATTACATTCACTAGTAGGATTGAGAAAAACATCACGGGGTGGTGCGCATTGTACGGGTGTGTGTCACATTAGATTCACTAGTAGGAGTGAGAAAAACATAACGGGGTGGTGCGCATTGTATGGGTGTGTGTCACATTAGATTCACTAGTAGGAGTGAGAAAAACATCACGGGGTGGTGCGCATTGTATGGGTGTGTGTCACATTAGATTCACTAGTAGGAGTGAGAAAAACATCACGGGATGGTGCGCATTGTATGGGTGTGTGTCACATTAGATTCACTAGTAGCAGTGAGAAAAACATCACGGGATGGTGCGCATTGTAAGGGTGTGTGTCACATTAGATTCACTAGTAGGAGTGAGAAAAACATCACGGGGTGGTGCGCATTCTATGTGTTTGTGTCACATTAGATTCACTAGTAGGAGTGAGAAAAACATCACGGGGTGGTGGGCATTGTATGGGTGTGTGTTACATTACATTCACTAGTAGCAGTGAGAAAAACAGCACGGGGTGGTGCGCATTGTATGGGTGTGTGTTACATTACATTCACTAGTAGCAGTGAGAAAAACAGCACGGGGTGGTGCGCATTGTATGGGTGTGTGTTACATTACATTCACTAGTAGGAGTGAGAAAAACATCACGGGGTGGTGCGCATTGTATGGGTGTGTGTTACATTAGATTCACTAGTAGGAGTGAGAAAATCATCACGGGGTGGTGCGCATTGTATGGGTGTGTGTTACACTACATTCACTAGTAGGAGTGAGAAAAACATCACGGGGTGGTGCGCATTGTATGGGTGTGTGTTACATTACATTCACTAGTAGGAGTGAGAAAAACATCACGGGGTGGTGCGCATTGTATGGGTGTGTGTTACATTACATTCTCTAGTAGGAGTGAGAAAAACATCACGGGGTGGTGCGCATTGTATGGGTGTGTGTTACATTAGATTCACTAGTAGGATTGAGAAAAACATCACGGGGTGGTGCGCATTGTATGGGTGTGTGTTACATTAGTTTCACTAGTAGGAGTGAGAAAAACATCACGGGGTGGTGCGCATTGTATGGGTGTGTGTTACATTAGATGCACTAGTAGGAATGAGAAAAACATCACGGGGTGGTGCGCATTGTACGGGTGTGTGTTACATTAGATTCACTAGTAGGAGTGAGAAAAACATCACGGGGTGGTGCGCATTGTACGGGTGTGTGTTACATTAGATTCACTAGTAGGAGTGAGAAAAACATCACGGGGTGGTGCGCATTGTACGGGTGTGTGTTACATTACATTCACTAGTAGGAGTGAGAAAAACATCACGGGGTAGTGCGCATTGTACGGGTGTGTGTTACATTACATTCACTAGTAGGAGTGAGAAAAACATCACGGGGTGGTGCGCATTGTATGGGTGTGTGTTACATTACATTCTCTAGTAGGAGTGAGAAAAACATCACGGGGTGGTGCGCATTGTATGGGTGTGTGTTACATTAGATTCACTAGTAGGATTGAGAAAAACATCACGGGGTGGTGCGCATTGTATGGGTGTGTGTTACATTAGTTTCACTAGTAGGAGTGAGAAAAACATCACGGGGTGGTGCGCATTGTATGGGTGTGTGTTACATTAGATGCACTAGTAGGAGTGAGAAAAACATCACGGGGTGGGGCGCATTGTATGGGTGTGTGTTACATTAGATGCACTAGTAGGAGTGAGAAAAACATCACGGGGTGGTGCGCATTGTATGGGTGTGTGTTACATTAGATGCACTAGTAGGAGTGAGAAAAACATCACGGGGTGGTGCGCATTGTATGGGTGTGTGTTACATTACATTCACTAGTAGCAGTGAGAAAAACATCACGGGGTGGTGCGCATTGTATGGGTGTGTGTTACATTAGATGCACTAGTAGGAGTGAGAAAAACATCACGGGGTGGTGCGCATTGTACGGGTGTGTGTTACATTAGATGCACTAGTAGGAGTGAGAAAAACATCACGGGGTGGTGCGCATTGTATGGGTGTGTGTTACATTACATTCACTAGTAGCAGTGAGAAAAACATCACGGGGTGGTGCGCATTGTATGGGTGTGTGTTACATTACATTCACTAGTAGCAGTGAGAAAAACATCACGGGGTGGTGCGGATTGTATGGGTGTGTGTTACATTACATTCACTAGTAGCAGTGAGAAAAACATCACGGGGTGGTGCGCATTGTATGGGTGTGTGTTACATTACATTCACTAGTAGGAGTGAGAAAATCATCACGGGGTGGTGCGCATTGTATGGGTGTGTGTTACATTACATTCACTAGTAGGAGTGAGAAAAACATCACGGGGTGGTGCGCATTGTATGGGTGTGTGTTACATTACATTCACTAGTAGCAGTGAGAAAAACATCACGGGGTGGTGCGCATTGTATGGGTGTGTGTTACATTACATTCACTAGTAGCAGTGAGAAAAACATCACGGGGTGGTGCGCATTGTATGGGTGAGTGTTACATTAGATTCACTAGTAGCAGTGAGAAAAACATCACGGGGTGGTGCGCATTGTATGGGTGTGTGTTACATTAGATTCACTAGTAGCAGTGAGAAAAACATCACGGGGTGGTGCGCATTGTATGGGTGTGTGTCACATTATATTCACTAGTAGGAGTGAGAAAAACATCACGGGGTGGTGCGCATTGTATGGGTGTGTGTCACATTACATTCACTAGTAGGATTGAGAAAAACATCACGGGGTGGTGCGCATTGTACGGGTGTGTGTCACATTAGATTCACTAGTAGGAGTGAGAAAAACATCACGGGGTGGTGCGCATTGTATGGGTGTGTGTCACATTAGATTCACTAGTAGGAGTGAGAAAAACATCACGGGGTGGTGCGCATTGTATGGGTGTGTGTCACATTAGATTCACTAGTAGGAGTGAGAAAAACATCACGGGATGGTGCGCATTGTATGGGTGTGTGTCACATTAGATTCACTAGTAGCAGTGAGAAAAACATCACGGGATGGTGCGCATTGTAAGGGTGTGTGTCACATTAGATTCACTAGTAGGAGTGAGAAAAACATCACGGGGTGGTGCGCATTCTATGGGTTTGTGTCACATTAGATTCACTAGTAGGAGTGAGAAAAACATCACGGGGTCGTGGGCATTGTATGGGTGTGTGTCACATTACATTCACTAGTAGCAGTGAGAAAAACATCACGGGGTGGTGCGCATTGTATGGGTGAGTGTTACATTACATTCACTAGTAGCAGTGAGAAAAACATCACGGGGTGGTGCGCATTGTATGGGTGTGTGTTACATTAGTTTCACTAGTAGGATTGAGAAAAACATCACGGGGTGGTGCGCATTGTATGGGTGTGTGTTACATTAGTTTCACTAGAAGGAGTGAGAAAAACATAACGGGGTGGTGCGCATTTTATGGGTGTGTGTTACATTAGATGCACTAGTAGGAATGAGAAAAACATCAGTGGGGTTGTGCGCATTGTATGGGTGTGTGTTACATTACATTCACTAGTAGCAGTGAGAAAAACATCACGGGGTGGTGCGCATTGTATGGGTGTGTGTTACATTACATTCACTAGTAGCAGTGAGAAAAACAGCACGGGGTGGTGCGCATTGTATGGGTGTGTGTTACATTACATTCACTAGTAGCAGTGAGAAAAACATCACGGGGTGGTGCGCATTGTATGGGTGTGTGTTACGTTAGATTCACTAGTAGCAGTGAGAAAAACATCACGGGGTGGTGCGCATTGTATGGGTGTGTGTTACATTAGATTCACTAGTAGCAGTGAGAAAAACATCACGGGGTGGTGCGCATTGTATGGGTGTGTGTTACATTAGATTCACTAGTAGCAGTGAGAAAAACATCACGGGGTGGTGCGCATTGTATGGGTGTGTGTTACATTAGATTCACTAGTAGCAGTGAGAAAAACATCACGGGGTGGTGCGCATTGTATGGGTGTGTGTTACATTAGATTCACTATTAGCAGTGAGAAAAACACGGGGTGGTGCGCATTGTATGGGTGTGTGTTACATTAGATTCACTAGTAGGAGTGAGAAAAACATCACGGGGTGGTGCGCATTGTATGGGTGCGTGTTACATTACATTCACTAGTAGGAGTGAGAAAAACATCACGGGGTGGTGAGCATTGTATGGGTGTGTGTTACATTACATTCACTAGTAGGAGTGAGAAAAACATCATGGGGTGGTGCGCATTGTCTGGGTGTGTGTTACATTACATTCACTAGTAGGAGTGAGAAAAACATCACGGGGTGGTGCGCATTGTATGGGTGTGTGTTACATTAGTTTCACTAGTAGGAGTGAGAAAAACATCACGGGGTGGTGCGCATTGTACGGGTATGTGTCACATTAGATTCACTAGTAGGAGTGAGAAAAACATCACGGGGTGGTGCGCATTGTATGGGTGTGTGTCACATTAGATTCACTAGTAGGAGTGAGAAAAACATCACGGGGTGGTGCGCATTGTATGGGTGTGTGTCACATTAGATTCACTAGTAGGAGTGAGAAAAACATCACGGGGTGGTGCGCATTGTATGGGTGTGTGTCACATTAGATTCACTAGTAGGTGTGAGAAAAACATCACGGGATGGTGCGCATTGTATGGGTGTGTGTCACATTAGATTCACTAGTAGCATTGAGAAAACATCACGGGGTGGTGCGCATTGTATGGGTGTGTGTCACATTAGATTCACTAGTAGGAGTGAGAAAAACATCACGGGGTGGTGCGCATTCTATGGGTTTGTGTCACATTAGATTCACTAGTAGGAGTGAGAAAAACATCACGGGGTGGTGGGCATTGTATGGGTGTGTGTTACATTAGATTCACTAGTAGAATTGAGAAAAACATCACGGGGTGGTGCGCATTGTATGGGTGTGTGTTACATTAGTTTCACTAGTAGGATTGAGAAAAACATCACGGGGTGGTGCGCATTGTATGGGTGTGTGTTACATTAGTTTCACTAGTAGGAGTGAGAAAAACATCACGGGGTGGTGCGCATTGTATGGGTGTGTGTTACATTAGATGCACTAGTAGGAATGAGAAAAACATCACGGGGTGGTGCGCATTGTATGGGTGTGTGTTACATTAGTTTAACTAGTAGGAGTGAGAAAAACATCACGGGGTGGTGCGCATTGTATTGGTGTGTGTTACATTAGATGCACTAGTAGGAATGAGAAAAACATCACGGGGTGGTGCACATTGTATGGGTGTGTGTTACATTACATTCACTAGTAGCAGTGAGAAAAACATCACGGGGTGGTGCGCATTGTATGGGTGAGTGTTACATTACATTCACTAGTAGCAGTGAGAAAAACATCACGGGGTGGTGCGCATTGTATGGGTGTGTGTTACATTAGTTTCACTAGTAGGATTGAGAAAAACATCACGGGGTGGTGCGCATTGTATGGGTGTGTGTTACATTAGATTCACTAGTAGGAGTGAGAAAAACATCACGGGGTGGTGCGCATTCTATGGGTTTGTGTCACATTAGATTCACTAGTAGGAGTGAGAAAAACATCACGGGGTGGTGCGCATTGTATGGGTGTGTGTTACATTAGATTCACTAGTAGGAGTGAGAAAAACATCACGGGGTGGTGCGCATTGTATGGGTGTGTGTTACATTAGATTCACTAGTAGGAGTGAGAAAAACATCACGGGGTGGTGCGCATTGTATGGGTGTGTGTTACATTACATTCTCTAGTAGGAGTGAGAAAAACATCACGGGGTGGTGCGCATTGTATGGGTGTGTGTTACATTAGATTCACTAGTAGGATTGAGAAAAACATCACGGGGTGGTGCGCATTGTATGGGTGTGTGTCACATTAGATTCACTAGTAGGAGTGAGAAAAACATCACGGGATGGTGCGCATTGTATGGGTGTGTGTCACATTAGATTCACTAGTAGCAGTGAGAAAAACATCACGGGATGGTGCGCATTGTAAGGGTGTGTGTCACATTAGATTCACTAGTAGGAGTGAGAAAAACATCACGGGATGGTGCGCATTGTATGGGTGTGTGTCACATTAGATTCACTAGTAGCAGTGAGAAAAACATCACGGGATGGTGCGCATTGTAAGGGTGTGTGTCACATTAGATTCACTAGTAGGAGTGAGAAAAACATCACGGGGTGGTGCGCATTCTATGGGTTTGTGTCACATTAGATTCACTAGTAGGAGTGAGAAAAACATCACGGGGTGGTGGGCATTGTATGGGTGTGTGTCACATTACATTCACTAGTAGCAGTGAGAAAAACATCACGGGGTGGTGCGCATTGTATGGGTGAGTGTTACATTACATTCACTAGTAGGATTGAGAAAAACATCACGGGGTGGTGCGCATTGTATGGGTGTGTGTTACATTAGTTTCACTAGTAGGATTGAGAAAAAAATCACGGGGTGGTGCGCATTGTATGGGTGTGTGTTACATTAGTTTCACTAGAAGGAGTGAGAAAAACATCACGGGGTGGTGCGCATTTTATGGGTGTGTGTTACATTAGATGCACTAGTAGGAATGAGAAAAACATCAGTGGGGTTGTGCGCATTGTATGGGTGTGTGTTACATTACATTCACTAGTAGCAGTGAGAAAAACATCACGGGGTGGTGCGCATTGTATGGGTGTGTGTTACATTACATTCACTATTAGCAGTGAGAAAAACAGCAAGGGGTGGTGCGCATTGTATGGGTGTGTGTTACATTACATTCACTAGTAGCAGTGAGAAAAACATCACGGGGTGGTGCGCATTGTATGGGTGTGTGTTACGTTAGATTCACTAGTAGCAGTGAGAAAAACATCACAGGGTTTTGCGCATTGTATGGGTGTGTGTTACATTAGATTCACTAGTAGCAGTGAGAAAAACATCACGGGGTGGTGCGCATTGTATGGGTGTGTGTTACATTAGATTCACTAGTAGCAGTGAGAAAAACATCACGGGGTGGTGCGCATTGTATGGGTGTGTGTTACATTACATTCACTAGTAGCAGTGAGAAAAACATCACGGGGTGGTGCGCATTGTATGGGTGTGTGTTACATTAGATTCACTATTAGCAGTGAGAAAAACACGGGGTGGTGCGCATTGTATGGGTGTGTGTTACATTAGATTCACTAGTAGGAGTGAGAAAAACATCACGGGGTGGTGCGCATTGTATGGGTGCGTGTTACATTACATTCACTAGTAGGAGTGAGAAAAACATCACGGGGTGGTGAGCATTGTATGGGTGTGTGTTACATTACATTCACTAGTAGGAGTGAGAAAAACATCATGGGGTGGTGCGCATTGTCTGGGTGTGTGTTACATTACATTCACTAGTAGGAGTGAGAAAAACATCACGGGGTGGTGCGCATTGTATGGGTGTGTGTTACATTAGTTTCACTAGTAGGATTGAGAAAAACATCACGGGGTGGTGCGCATTGTATGGGTGTGTGTTACATTAGTTTCACTAGTAGGAGTGAGAAAAACATCACGGGGTGGTGCGCATTGTACGGGTGTGTGTCACATTAGATTCACTAGTAGGAGTGAGAAAAACATCACGGGGTGGTGCGCATTGTACGGGTGTGTGTCACATTAGATTCACTAGTAGGAGTGAGAAAAACATCACGGGGTGGTGCGCATTGTATGGGTGTGTGTCACATTAGATTCACTAGTAGGTGTGAGAAAAACATCACGGGATGGTGCGAATTGTATGGGTGTGTGTCACATTAGATTCACTAGTAGCAGTGAGAAAACATCACGGGGTGGTGCGCATTGTATGGGTGTGTGTCACATTAGATTCACTAGTAGGAGTGAGAAAAACATCACGGGGTGGTGCGCATTCTATGGGTTTGTGTCACATTAGATTCACTAGTAGGAGTGAGAAAAACATCACGGGGTGGTGGGCATTGTATGGGTGTGTGTTACATTAGATTCACTAGTAGAATTGAGAAAAACATCACGGGGTGGTGCGCATTGTATGGGTGTGTGTTACATTAGTTTCACTAGTAGGATTGAGAAAAACATCACGGGGTGGTGCGCATTGTATGGGTGTGTGTTACATTAGTTTCACTAGTAGGAGTGAGAAAAACATCACGGGGTGGTGCGCATTGTATGGGTGTGTGTTACATTAGATGCACTAGTAGGAATGAGAAAAACATCACGGGGTGGTGCGCATTGTATGGGTGTGTGTTACATTAGTTTAACTAGTAGGAGTGAGAAAAACATCACGGGGTGGTGCGCATTGTATTGGTGTGTGTTACATTAGATGCACTAGTAGGAATGAGAAAAACATCACGGGGTGGTGCACATTGTATGGGTGTGTGTTACATTACATTCACTAGTAGCAGTGAGAAAAACATCACGGGGTGGTGCGCATTGTATGGGTGAGTGTTACATTACATTCACTAGTAGCAGTGAGAAAAACATCACGGGGTGGTGCGCATTGTATGGGTGTGTGTCACATTAGATTCACTACTAGGAGTGAGAAAAACATCACGGGGTGGTGCGCATTGTATGGGTGTGTGTTACATTAGATTCACTAGTAGGAGTGAGAAAAACATCACGGGGTGGTGCGCATTCTATGGGTTTGTGTCACATTAGATTCACTAGTAGGAGTGAGAAAAACATCACGGGGTGGTGCGCATTGTATGGGTGTGTGTCACATTAGATTCACTAGTAGGAGTGAGAAAAACATCACGGGGTGGTGCGCATTGTATGGGTGTGTGTTACATTAGATTCACTAGTAGGAGTGAGAAAAACATCACGGGGTGGTGCGCATTGTATGGGTGTGTGTTACATTATATTCACTAGTAGGAGTGAGAAAAACATCACGGGGTGGTGCGCATTGTATGGGTGTGTGTTACATTACATTCACTAGTAGGAGTGAGAAAAACATCACGGGGTGGTGCGCATTGTATGGGTGTGTGTTACATTACATTCACTAGTAGGAGTGAGAAAAACATCACGGGGTGGTGCGCATTGTATGGGTGTGTGTTACATTAGATTCACTAGTAGGAGTGAGAAAATCATCACGGGGTGGTGCGCATTGTATGGGTGTGTGTTACATTACATTCACTAGTAGGAGTGAGAAAAACATCACGGGGTGGTGCGCATTGTATGGGTGCGTGTTACATTACATTCACTAGTAGGAGTGAGAAAAACATCACGGGGTGGTGCGCATTGTATGGGTGTGTGTTACATTACATTCTCTAGTAGGAGTGAGAAAAACATCACGGGGTGGTGCGCATTGTATGGGTGTGTGTTACATTAGATTCACTAGTAGGATTGAGAAAAACATCACGGGGTGGTGCGCATTGTATGGGTGTGTGTTACATTACATTCACTAGTAGGATTGAGAAAAACATCACGGGGTGGTGCGCATTGTATGGGTGTGTGTTACATTAGTTTCACTAGTAGGAGTGAGAAAAACATCACGGGGTGGTGCGCATTGTATGGGTGTGTGTTACATTAGATGCACTAATAGGAATGAGAAAAACATCACGGGATGGTGCGCATTGTACGGGTGTGTGTTACATTAGATTCACTAGTAGGAGTGAGAAAAACATCACGGGGTGGTGCGCATTGTATGGGTGTGTGTTACATTACATTCACTAGTATGAGTGAGAAAAACATCACTGGGTGGTGCGCATTGTACGGGTGTGTGTTACATTACATTCACTAGTAGGAGTGAGAAAAACATCACGGGGTGGTGCGCATTGTACGGGTGTGTGTTACATTACATTCACTAGTAGGAGTGAGAAAAACATCACGGGGTGGTGCGCATTGTATGGGTGTGTGTTACATTACATTCTCTAGTAGGAGTGAGAAAAACATCACGGGGTGGTGCGCATTGTATGGGTGTGTGTTACATTAGATTCACTAGTAGGATTGAGAAAAACATCACGGGGTGGTGCGCATTGTATGGGTGTGTGTTACATTAGTTTCACTAGTAGGAGTGAGAAAAACATCACGGGGTGGTGCGCATTGTATGGGTGTGTGTTACATTACATTCACTAGTAGCAGTGAGAAAAACATCACGGGGTGGTGCGCATTGTATGGGTGTGTGTTACATTACATTCACTAGTAGCAGTGAGAAAAACATCACGGGGTGGTGCGCATTGTATGGGTGTGTGTTACATTAGATTCACTAGTAGCAGTGAGAAAAACATCACGGGGTGGTGCGCATTGTATGGGTGTGTGTTACATTAGATTCACTAGTAGCAGTGAGAAAAACATCACGGGGTGGTGCGCATTGTATGGGTGTGTGTCACATTATATTCACTAGTAGGAGTGAGAAAAACATCACGGGGTGGTGCGCATTGTATGGGTGTGTGTCACATTACATTCACTAGTAGGATTGAGAAAAACATCACGGGGTGGTGCGCATTGTACGGGTGTGTGTCACATTAGATTCACTAGTAGGAGTGAGAAAAACATCACGGGGTGGTGCGCATTGTATGGGTGTGTGTTACATTACATTCACTAGTAGGAGTGAGAAAAACATCACGGGGTGCTGCGCATTGTATGGGTGTGTGTTACATTACATTCACTAGTAGGAGTGAGAAAAACATCACGGGGTGGTGCGCATTGTATGGGTGTGTGTTACATTAGATTCACTAGTAGGAGTGAGAAAAACATCACGGGGTGGTGCGCATTGTATGGGTGTGTGTTACATTACATTCTCTAGTAGGAGTGAGAAAAACATCACGGGGTGGTGCGCATTGTATGGGTGTGTGTTACATTAGATTCACTAGTAGGATTGAGAAAAACATCACGGGGTGGTGCGCATTGTATGGGTGTGTGTTACATTACATTCACTAGTAGCAGTGAGAAAAACATCACGGGGTGGTGCGCATTGTATGGGTGTGTGTTACATTAGATTCACTAGTAGCAGTGAGAAAAACATCACGGGGTGGTGCGCATTGTATGGGTGTGTGTTACATTAGATTCACTAGTAGCAGTGAGAAAAACATCACGGGGTGGTGCGCATTGTATGGGTGTGTGTCACATTATATTCACTAGTAGGAGTGAGAAAAACATCACGGGGTGGTGCGCATTGTATGGGTGTGTGTCACATTACATTCACTAGTAGGATTGAGAAAAACATCACGGGGTGGTGCGCATTGTACGGGTGTGTGTCACATTAGATTCACTAGTAGGAGTGAGAAAAACATCACGGGGTGGTGCGCATTGTACGGGTGTGTGTTACATTACATTCACTAGTAGGAGTGAGAAAAACATCACGGGGTGGTGCGCATTGTACGGGTGTGTGTTACATTACATTCACTAGTAGGAGTGAGAAATACATCACGGGGTGGTGCGCATTGTATGGGTGTGTGTTACATTACATTCTCTAGTAGGAGTGAGAAAAACATCACGGGGTGGTGCGCATTGTATGGGTGTGTGTTACATTAGATTCACTAGTAGGATGGAGAAAAACATCACGGGGTGGTGCGCATTGTATGGGTGTGTGTTACATTAGTTTCACTAGTAGGAGTGAGAAAAACATCACGGGGTGGTGCGCATTGTATGGGTGTGTGTTACATTAGATGCACTAGTAGGAGTGAGAAAAACATCACGGGGTGGGGCGCATTGTATGGGTGTGTGTTACATTAGATGCACTAGTAGGAGTGAGAAAAACATCACGGGGTGGTGCGCATTGTATGGGTGTGTGTTACATTACATTCACTAGTAGCAGTGAGAAAAACATCACGGGGTGGTGCGGATTGTATGGGTGTGTGTTACATTACATTCACTAGTAGCAGTGAGAAAAACATCACGGGGTGGTGCGCATTGTATGGGTGTGTGGTACATTACATTCACTAGTAGGAGTGAGAAAAACATCACGGGGTGGTGCGCATTGTATGGGTGTGTGTTACATTACATTCACTAGTAGGAGTGAGAAAAACATCACGGGGTGGTGCGCATTGTATGGGTGTATGTTACATTAGATTCACTAGTAGGAGTGAGAAAATCATCACGGGGTGGTGCGCATTGTATGGGTGTGTGTTACATTAGATTCACTAGTAGGACTGAGAAAAACATCACGGGGTGGTGCCCATTGTATGGGTGTGTGTTACATTACATTCACTAGTAGCAGTGAGAAAAACATCACGGGGTGGTGCGCATTGTATGGGTGTGTGTTACATTACATTCACTAGTAGCAGTGAGAAAAACATCACAGGGTGGTGCGCATTGTATGGGTGTGTGTTACATTAGATTCACTAGTAGCAGTGAGAAAAACATCACGGGGTGGTGCGCATTGTATGGGTGTGTGTTACATTAGATTCACTAGTAGCAGTGAGAAAAACATCACGGGGTGGTGCGCATTGTATGGGTGTGTGTCACATTATATTCACTAGTAGGAGTGAGAAAAACATCACGGGGTGGTCCGCATTGTATGGGTGTGTGTCACATTACATTCACTAGTAGGATTGAGAAAAACATCACGGGGTGGTGCGCATTGTACGGGTGTGTGTCACATTAGATTCACTAGTAGGAGTGAGAAAAACATCACGGGGTGGTGCGCATTGTATGGGTGTGTGTCACATTAGATTCACTAGTAGGAGTGAGAAAAACATCACGGGGTGGTGCGCATTGTATGGGTGTGTGTCACATTAGATTCACTAGTAGGAGTGAGAAAAACATCACGGGATGGTGCGCATTGTATGGGTGTGTGTCACATTAGATTCACTAGTAGCAGTGAGAAAAACATCACGGGATGGTGCGCATTGTAAGGGTGTGTGTCACATTAGATTCACTAGTAGGAGTGAGAAAAACATCACGGGGTGGTGCGCATTCTATGGGTTTGTGTCACATTAGATTCACTAGTAGGAGTGAGAAAAACATCACGGGGTGGTGGGCATTGTATGGGTGTGTGTCACATTACATTCACTAGTAGCAGTGAGAAAAACATCACGGGGTGGTGCGCATTGTATGGGTGAGTGTTACATTACATTCACTAGTAGCAGTGAGAAAAACATCACGGGGTGGTGCGCATTGTATGGGTGTGTGTTACATTAGTTTCACTAGTAGGATTGAGAAAAACATCACGGGGTGGTGCGCACTGTATGGGTGTGTGTTACATTAGTTTCACTAGAAGGAGTGAGAAAAACATCACGGGGTGGTGCGCATTTTATGGGTGTGTGTTACATTAGATGCACTAGTAGGAATGAGAAAAACATCAGTGGGGTTGTGCGCATTGTATGGGTGTGTGTTACATTACATTCACTAGTAGCAGTGAGAAAAACATCACGGGGTGGTGCGCATTGTATGGGTGTGTGTTACATTACATTCACTAGTAGCAGTGAGAAAAACAGGACGGGGTGGTGCGCATTGTATGGGTGTGTGTTACATTACATTCACTAGTAGCAGTGAGAAAAACATCACGGGGTGGTGCGCATTGTATGGGTGTGTGTTACGTTAGATTCACTAGGAGCAGTGAGAAAAACATCACGGGGTGGTGCGCATTGTATGGGTGTGTGTTACATTAGATTCACTAGTAGCAGTGAGAAAAACATCACGGGGTGGTGCGCATTGTATGGGTGTGTGTTACATTAGATTCACTAGTAGCAGTGAGAAAAACATCACGGGGTGGTGCGCATTGTATGGGTGTGTGTTACATTAGATTCACTAGTAGCAGTGAGAAAAACATCACGGGGTGGTGCGCATTGTATGGGTGTGTGTTACATTAGATTCACTATTAGCAGTGAGAAAAACACGGGGTGGTGCGCATTGTATGGGTGTGTGTTACATTAGATTCACTAGTAGGAGTGAGAAAAACATCTCGGGGTGGTGCGCATTGTATGGGTGTGTGTCACATTAGATTCACTAGTAGGAGTGAGAAAAACATCACGGGGTGGTGCGCATTGTATGGGTGTGTGTCACATTAGATTCACTAGTAGGAGTGAGAAAAACATCACGGGGTGGTGCGCATTGTATGGGTGTGTGTTACATTAGATTCACTAGTAGGAGTGAGAAAAACATCACGGGGTGGTGCGCATTGTATGGGTGTGTGTTACATTACATTCACTAGTAGGAGTGAGAAAAACATCACGGGGTGGTGCGCATTGTATGGGTGTGTGTTACATTACATTCACTAGTAGGAGTGAGAAAAACATCACGGGGTGGTGCGCATTGTATGGGTGTGTGTTACATTACATTCACTAGTAGGAGTGAGAAAAACATCACGGGGTGGTGCGCATTGTATGGGTGTGTGTTACATTAGATTCACTAGTAGGAGTGAGAAAATCATCACGGGGTGGTGCGCATTGTATGGGTGTGTGTTACATTACATTCACTAGTAGGAGTGAGAAAAACATCACGGGGTGGTGCGCATTGTATGGGTGTGTGTTACATTACATTCACTAGTAGGAGTGAGAAAAACATCACGGGGTGGTGCGCATTGTATGGGTGTGTGTTACATTACATTCTCTAGTAGGAGTGAGAAAAACATCACGGGGTGGTGCGCATTGTATGGGTGTGTGTTACATTAGATTCACTAGTAGGATTGAGAAAAACATCACGGGGTGGTGCGCATTGTATGGGTGTGTGTTACATTACATTCACTAGTAGGATTGAGAAAAACATCACGGGGTGGTGCGCATTGTATGGGTGTGTGTTACATTAGTTTCACTAGTAGGAGTGAGAAAAACATCACGGGGTGGTGCGCATTGTATGGGTGTGTGTTACATTAGATGCACTAATAGGAATGAGAAAAACATCACGGGATGGTGCGCATTGTACGGGTGTGTGTTACATTAGATTCACTAGTAGGAGTGAGAAAAACATCACGGGGTGGTGCGCATTGTATGGGTGTGTTTTACATTACATTCACTAGTATGAGTGAGAAAAACATCACTGGGTGGTGCGCATTGTACGGGTGTGTGTTACATTACATTCACTAGTAGGAGTGAGAAAAACATCACGGGGTGGTGCGCATTGTACGGGTGTGTGTTACATTACATTCACTAGTAGGAGTGAGAAAAACATCACGGGGTGGTGCGCATTGTATGGGTGTGTGTTACATTACATTCTCTAGTAGGAGTGAGAAAAACATCACGGGGTGGTGCGCATTGTATGGGTGTGTGTTACATTAGATTCACTAGTAGGATTGAGAAAAACATCACGGGGTGGTGCGCATTGTATGGGTGTGTGTTACATTAGTTTCACTAGTAGGAGTGAGAAAAACATCACGGGGTGGTGCGCATTGTATGGGTGTGTGTTACATTACATTCACTAGTAGCAGTGAGAAAAACATCACGGGGTGGTGCGCATTGTATGGGTGTGTGTTACATTACATTCACTAGTAGCAGTGAGAAAAACATCACGGGGTGGTGCGCATTGTATGGGTGTGTGTTACATTAGATTCACTAGTAGCAGTGAGAAAAACATCACGGGGTGGTGCGCATTGTATGGGTGTGTGTTACATTAGATTCACTAGTAGCAGTGAGAAAAACATCACGGGGTGGTGCGCATTGTATGGGTGTGTGTCACATTATATTCACTAGTAGGAGTGAGAAAAACATCACGGGGTGGTGCGCATTGTATGGGTGTGTGTCACATTACATTCACTAGTAGGATTGAGAAAAACATCACGGGGTGGTGCGCATTGTACGGGTGTGTGTCACATTAGATTCACTAGTAGGAGTGAGAAAAACATCACGGGGTGGTGCGCATTGTATGGGTGTGTGTTACATTACATTCACTAGTAGGAGTGAGAAAAACATCACGGGGTGGTGCGCATTGTATGGGTGTGTGTTACATTACATTCACTAGTAGGAGTGAGAAAAACATCACGGGGTGGTGCGCATTGTATGGGTGTGTGTTACATTAGATTCACTAGTAGGAGTGAGAAAAACATCACGGGGTGGTGCGCATTGTATGGGTGTGTGTTACATTACATTCTCTAGTAGGAGTGAGAAAAACATCACGGGGTGGTGCGCATTGTATGGGTGTGTGTTACATTAGATTCACTAGTAGGATTGAGAAAAACATCACGGGGTGGTGCGCATTGTATGGGTGTGTGTTACATTACATTCACTAGTAGCAGTGAGAAAAACATCACGGGGTGGTGCGCATTGTATGGGTGTGTGTTACATTAGATTCACTAGTAGCAGTGAGAAAAACATCACGGGGTGGTGCGCATTGTATGGGTGTGTGTTACATTAGATTCACTAGTAGCAGTGAGAAAAACATCACGGGGTGGTGCGCATTGTATGCGTGTGTGTCACATTATATTCACTAGTAGGAGTGAGAAAAACATCACGGGGTGGTGCGCATTGTATGGGTGTGTGTCACATTACATTCACTAGTAGGATTGAGAAAAACATCACGGGGTGGTGCGCATTGTACGGGTGTGTGTCACATTAGATTCACTAGTAGGAGTGAGAAAAACATCACGGGGTGGTGCGCATTGTATGGGTGTGTGTTACATTACATTCACTAGTATGAGTGAGAAAAACATCACTGGGTGGTGCGCATTGTACGGGTGTGTGTTACATTACATTCACTAGTAGGAGTGAGAAAAACATCACGGGGTGGTGCGCATTGTACGGGTGTGTGTTACATTACATTCACTAGTAGGAGTGAGAAAAACATCACGGGGTGGTGCGCATTGTATGGGTGTGTGTTACATTACATTCTCTAGTAGGAGTGAGAAAAACATCACGGGGTGGTGCGCATTGTATGGGTGTGTGTTACATTAGATTCACTAGTAGGATTGAGAAAAACATCACGGGGTGGTGCGCATTGTATGGGTGTGTGTTACATTAGTTTCACTAGTAGGAGTGAGAAAAACATCACGGGGTGGTGCGCATTGTATGGGTGTGTGTTACATTACATTCACTAGTAGCAGTGAGAAAAACATCACGGGGTGGTGCGCATTGTATGGGTGTGTGTTACATTACATTCACTAGTAGCAGTGAGAAAAACATCACGGGGTGGTGCGCATTGTATGGGTGTGTGTTACATTAGATTCACTAGTAGCAGTGAGAAAAACATCACGGGGTGGTGCGCATTGTATGGGTGTGTGTTACATTAGATTCACTAGTAGCAGTGAGAAAAACATCACGGGGTGGTGCGCATTGTATGGGTGTGTGTCACATTATATTCACTAGTAGGAGTGAGAAAAACATCACGGGGTGGTGCGCATTGTATGGGTGTGTGTCACATTACATTCACTAGTAGGATTGAGAAAAACATCACGGGGTGGTGCGCATTGTACGGGTGTGTGTCACATTAGATTCACTAGTAGGAGTGAGAAAAACATCACGGGGTGGTGCGCATTGTATGGGTGTGTGTTACATTACATTCACTAGTAGGAGTGAGAAAAACATCACGGGGTGGTGCGCATTGTATGGGTGTGTGTTACATTACATTCACTAGTAGGAGTGAGAAAAACATCACGGGGTGGTGCGCATTGTATGGGTGTGTGTTACATTAGATTCACTAGTAGGAGTGAGAAAAACATCACGGGGTGGTGCGCATTGTATGGGTGTGTGTTACATTACATTCTCTAGTAGGAGTGAGAAAAACATCACGGGGTGGTGCGCATTGTATGGGTGTGTGTTACATTAGATTCACTAGTAGGATTGAGAAAAACATCACGGGGTGGTGCGCATTGTATGGGTGTGTGTTACATTACATTCACTAGTAGCAGTGAGAAAAACATCACGGGGTGGTGCGCATTGTATGGGTGTGTGTTACATTAGATTCACTAGTAGCAGTGAGAAAAACATCACGGGGTGGTGCGCATTGTATGGGTGTGTGTTACATTAGATTCACTAGTAGCAGTGAGAAAAACATCACGGGGTGGTGCGCATTGTATGGGTGTGTGTCACATTATATTCACTAGTAGGAGTGAGAAAAACATCACGGGGTGGTGCGCATTGTATGGGTGTGTGTCACATTACATTCACTAGTAGGATTGAGAAAAACATCACGGGGTGGTGCGCATTGTACGGGTGTGTGTCACATTAGATTCACTAGTAGGAGTGAGAAAAACATCACGGGGTGGTGCGCATTGTATGGGTGTGTGTTACATTACATTCACTAGTAGGAGTGAGAAAAACATCACGGGGTGGTGCGCATTGTATGGGTGTGTGTTACATTACATTCACTAGTAGGAGTGAGAAAAACATCACGGGGTGGTGCGCATTGTATGGGTGTGTGTTACATTAGATTCACTAGTAGGAGTGAGAAAAACATCACGGGGTGGTGCGCATTGTATGGGTGTGTGTTACATTATATTCTCTAGTAGGAGTGAGAAAAACATCACGGGGTGGTGCGCATTGTATGGGTGTGTGTTACATTACATTCTCTAGTAGGAGTGAGAAAAACATCACGGGGTGGTGCGCATTGTATGGGTGTGTGTCACATTATATTCACTAGTAGGAGTGAGAAAAACATCACGGGGTGGTGCGCATTGTATGGGTGTGTGTCACATTACATTCACTAGTAGGATTGAGAAAAACATCACGGGGTGGTGCGCATTGTACGGGTGTGTGTCACATTTGATTCACTAGTAGGAGTGAGAAAAACATCACGGGGTGGTGCGCATTGTATGGGTGTGTTACATTACATTCACTAGTAGGAGTGAGAAAAACATCACGGGGTGCTGCGCATTGTATGGGTGTGTGTTACATTACATTCACTAGTAGGAGTGAGAAAAACATCACGGGGTGGTGCGCATTGTATGGGTGTGTGTTACATTAGATTCACTAGTAGGAGTGAGAAAAACATCACGGGGTGGTGCGCATTGTATGGGTGTGTGTTACATTACATTCTCTAGTAGGAGTGAGAAAAACATCACGGGGTGGTGCGCATTGTATGGGTGTGTGTTACATTAGATTCACTAGTAGGATTGAGAAAAACATCACGGGGTGGTGCGCATTGTATGGGTGTGTGTTACATTACATTCACTAGTAGCAGTGAGAAAAACATCACGGGGTGGTGCGCATTGTATGGGTGTGTGTTACATTAGATTCACTAGTAGCAGTGAGAAAAACATCACGGGGTGGTGCGCATTGTATGGGTGTGTGTTACATTAGATTCACTAGTAGCAGTGAGAAAAACATCACGGGGTGGTGCGCATTGTATGGGTGTGTGTCACATTATATTCACTAGTAGGAGTGAGAAAAACATCACGGGGTGGTGCGCATTGTATGGGTGTGTGTCACATTACATTCACTAGTAGGATTGAGAAAAACATCACGGGGTGGTGCGCATTGTACGGGTGTTTGTCACATTAGATTCACTAGTAGGAGTGAGAAAAACATCACGGGGTGGTGCGCATTGTACGGGTGTGTGTTACATTACATTCACTAGTAGGAGTGAGAAAAACATCACGGGGTGGTGCGCATTGTACGGGTGTGTGTTACATTACATTCACTAGTAGGAGTGAGAAATACATCACGGGGTGGTGCGCATTGTATGGGTGTGTGTTACATTACATTCTCTAGTAGGAGTGAGAAAAACATCACGGGGTGGTGCGCATTGTATGGGTGTGTGTTACATTAGATTCACTAGTAGGATGGAGAAAAACATCACGGGGTGGTGCGCATTGTATGGGTGTGTGTTACATTAGTTTCACTAGTAGGAGTGAGAAAAACATCACGGGGTGGTGCGCATTGTATGGGTGTGTGTTACATTAGATGCACTAGTAGGAGTGAGAAAAACATCACGGGGTGGGGCGCATTGTATGGGTGTGTGTTACATTAGATGCACTAGTAGGAGTGAGAAAAACATCACGGGGTGGTGCGCATTGTATGGGTGTGTGTTACATTACATTCACTAGTAGCAGTGAGAAAAACATCACGGGGTGGTGCGGATTGTATGGGTGTGTGTTACATTACATTCACTAGTAGCAGTGAGAAAAACATCACGGGGTGGTGCGCATTGTATGGGTGTGTGGTACATTACATTCACTAGTAGGAGTGAGAAAAACATCACGGGGTGGTGCGCATTGTATGGGTGTGTGTTACATTACATTCACTAGTAGGAGTGAGAAAAACATCACGGGGTGGTGCGCATTGTATGGGTGTATGTTACATTAGATTCACTAGTAGGAGTGAGAAAATCATCACGGGGTGGTGCGCATTGTATGGGTGTGTGTTACATTAGATTCACTAGTAGGACTGAGAAAAACATCACGGGGTGGTGCCCATTGTATGGGTGTGTGTTACATTACATTCACTAGTAGCAGTGAGAAAAACATCACGGGGTGGTGCGCATTGTATGGGTGTGTGTTACATTACATTCACTAGTAGCAGTGAGAAAAACATCACAGGGTGGTGCGCATTGTATGGGTGTGTGTTACATTAGATTCACTAGTAGCAGTGAGAAAAACATCACGGGGTGGTGCGCATTGTATGGGTGTGTGTTACATTACATTCACTAGTAGGATTGAGAAAAACATCACGGGGTGGTGCGCATTGTATGGGTGTGTGTTACATTAGTTTCACTAGTAGGAGTGAGAAAAACATCACGGGGTGGTGCGCATTGTATGGGTGTGTGTTACATTAGATGCACTAATAGGAATGAGAAAAACATCACGGGATGGTGCGCATTGTACGGGTGTGTGTTACATTAGATTCACTAGTAGGAGTGAGAAAAACATCACGGGGTGGTGCGCATTGTATGGGTGTGTGTTACATTACATTCACTAGTATGAGTGAGAAAAACATCACTGGGTGGTGCGCATTGTACGGGTGTGTGTTACATTACATTCACTAGTAGGAGTGAGAAAAACATCACGGGGTGGTGCGCATTGTACGGGTGTGTGTTACATTACATTCACTAGTAGGAGTGAGAAAAACATCACGGGGTGGTGCGCATTGTATGGGTGTGTGTTACATTACATTCTCTAGTAGGAGTGAGAAAAACATCACGGGGTGGTGCGCATTGTATGGGTGTGTGTTACATTAGATTCACTAGTAGGATTGAGAAAAACATCACGGGGTGGTGCGCATTGTATGGGTGTGTGTTACATTAGTTTCACTAGTAGGAGTGAGAAAAACATCACGGGGTGGTGCGCATTGTATGGGTGTGTGTTACATTACATTCACTAGTAGCAGTGAGAAAAACATCACGGGGTGGTGCGCATTGTATGGGTGTGTGTTACATTACATTCACTAGTAGCAGTGAGAAAAACATCACGGGGTGGTGCGCATTGTATGGGTGTGTGTTACATTAGATTCACTAGTAGCAGTGAGAAAAACATCACGGGGTGGTGCGCATTGTATGGGTGTGTGTTACATTAGATTCACTAGTAGCAGTGAGAAAAACATCACGGGGTGGTGCGCATTGTATGGGTGTGTGTCACATTATATTCACTAGTAGGAGTGAGAAAAACATCACGGGGTGGTGCGCATTGTATGGGTGTGTGTCACATTACATTCACTAGTAGGATTGAGAAAAACATCACGGGGTGGTGCGCATTGTACGGGTGTGTGTCACATTAGATTCACTAGTAGGAGTGAGAAAAACATCACGGGGTGGTGCGCATTGTATGGGTGTGTGTTACATTACATTCACTAGTAGGAGTGAGAAAAACATCACGGGGTGGTGCGCATTGTATGGGTGTGTGTTACATTACATTCACTAGTAGGAGTGAGAAAAACATCACGGGGTGGTGCGCATTGTATGGGTGTGTGTTACATTAGATTCACTAGTAGGAGTGAGAAAAACATCACGGGGTGGTGCGCATTGTATGGGTGTGTGTTACATTACATTCTCTAGTAGGAGTGAGAAAAACATCACGGGGTGGTGCGCATTGTATGGGTGTGTGTTACATTAGATTCACTAGTAGGATTGAGAAAAACATCACGGGGTGGTGCGCATTGTATGGGTGTGTGTTACATTACATTCACTAGTAGCAGTGAGAAAAACATCACGGGGTGGTGCGCATTGTATGGGTGTGTGTTACATTAGATTCACTAGTAGCAGTGAGAAAAACATCACGGGGTGGTGCGCATTGTATGGGTGTGTGTTACATTAGATTCACTAGTAGCAGTGAGAAAAACATCACGGGGTGGTGCGCATTGTATGGGTGTGTGTCACATTATATTCACTAGTAGGAGTGAGAAAAACATCACGGGGTGGTGCGCATTGTATGGGTGTGTGTCACATTACATTCACTAGTAGGATTGAGAAAAACATCACGGGGTGGTGCGCATTGTACGGGTGTGTGTCACATTAGATTCACTAGTAGGAGTGAGAAAAACATCACGGGGTGGTGCGCATTGTATGGGTGTGTGTTACATTACATTCACTAGTAGGAGTGAGAAAAACATCACGGGGTGGTGCGCATTGTATGGGTGTGTGTTACATTACATTCACTAGTAGGAGTGAGAAAAACATCACGGGGTGGTGCGCATTGTATGGGTGTGTGTTACATTAGATTCACTAGTAGGAGTGAGAAAAACATCACGGGGTGGTGCGCATTGTATGGGTGTGTGTTACATTACATTCTCTAGTAGGAGTGAGAAAAACATCACGGGGTGGTGCGCATTGTATGGGTGTGTGTTACATTAGATTCACTAGTAGGATTGAGAAAAACATCACGGGGTGGTGCGCATTGTATGGGTGTGTGTTACATTACATTCACTAGTAGGAGTGAGAAAAACATCACGGGGTGGTGCGCATTGTATGGGGGTGTGTTACATTACATTCACTAGTAGGATTGAGAAAAACATCACGGGGTGGTGCGCATTGTACGGGTGTGTGTCACATTAGATTCACTAGTAGGAGTGAGAAAAACATCACGGGGTGGTGCGCATTGTATGGGTGTGTGTTACATTACATTCACTAGTAGGAGTGAGAAAAACATCACGGGGTGGTGCGCATTGTATGGGTGTGTGTTACATTACATTCACTAGTAGGAGTGAGAAAAACATCACGGGGTGGTGCGCATTGTATGGGTGTGTGTTACATTACATTCTCTAGTAGGAGTGAGAAAAACATCACGGGGTGGTGCGCATTGTATGGGTGTGTGTTACATTAGATTCACTAGTAGGATTGAGAAAAACATCACGGGGTGGTGCGCATTGTATGGGTGTGTGTTACATTACATTCACTAGTAGGATTGAGAAAAACATCACGGGGTGGTGCGCATTGTATGGGTGTGTGTTACATTAGTTTCACTAGTAGGAGTGAGAAAAACATCACGGGGTGGTGCGCATTGTATGGGTGTGTGTTACATTAGATGCACTAGTAGGAATGAGAAAAACATCACGGGGTGGTGCGCATTGTACGGGTGTGTGTTACATTAGATTCACTAGTAGGAGTGAGAAAAACATCACGGGGTGGTGCGCATTGTACGGGTGTGTGTTACATTAGATTCACTAGTAGGAGTGAGAAAAACATCACGGGGTGGTGCGCATTGTACGGGTGTGTGTTACATTACATTCACTAGTAGGAGTGAGAAATACATCACGGGGTGGTGCGCATTGTATGGGTGTGTGTTACATTACATTCTCTAGTAGGAGTGAGAAAAACATCACGGGGTGTGGCGCATTGTATGGGTGTGTGTTACATTAGATGCACTAGTAGGAGTGAGAAAAACATCACGGGGTGGTGCGCATTGTATGGGTGTGTGTTACATTAGATTCACTAGTAGGATGGAGAAAAACATCACGGGGTGGTGCGCATTGTATGGGTGTGTGTTACATTAGTTTCACTAGTAGGAGTGAGAAAAACATCACGGGGTGGTGCGCATTGTATGGGTGTGTGTTACATTAGATGCACTAGTAGGAGTGAGAAAAACATCACGGGGTGTGGCGCATTGTATGGGTGTGTGTTACATTAGATGCACTAGTAGGAGTGAGAAAAACATCACGGGGTGGTGCGCATTGTATGGGTGTGTGTTACATTACATTCACTAGTAGCAGTGAGAAAAACATCACGGGGTGGTGCGGATTGTATCGGTGTGTGTTACATTACATTCACTAGTAGCAGTGAGAAAAACATCACGGGGTGGTGCGCATTGTATGGGTGTGTGGTACATTACATTCACTAGTAGGAGTGAGAAAAACATCACGGGGTGGTGCGCATTGTATGGGTGTGTGTTACATTACATTCACTAGTAGGAGTGAGAAAAACATCACGGGGTGGTGCGCATTGTATGGGTGTATGTTACATTAGATTCACTAGTAGGAGTGAGAAAATCATCACGGGGTGGTGCGCATTGTATGGGTGTGTGTTACATTAGATTCACTAGTAGGACTGAGAAAAACATCACGGGGTGGTGCCCATTGTATGGGTGTGTGTTACATTACATTCACTAGTAGCAGTGAGAAAAACATCACGGGGTGGTGCGCATTGTATGGGTGTGTGTTACATTACATTCACTAGTAGCAGTGAGAAAAACATCACAGGGTGGTGCGCATTGTATGGGTGTGTGTTACATTAGATTCACTAGTAGCAGTGAGAAAAACATCACGGGGTGGTGCGCATTGTATGGGTGTGTGTTACATTAGATTCACTAGTAGCAGTGAGAAAAACATCACGGGGTGGTGCGCATTGTATGGGTGTGTGTCACATTATATTCACTAGTAGGAGTGAGAAAAACATCACGGGGTGGTCCGCATTGTATGGGTGTGTGTCACATTACATTCACTAGTAGGATTGAGAAAAACATCACGGGGTGGTGCGCATTGTACGGGTGTGTGTCACATTAGATTCACTAGTAGGAGTGAGAAAAACATCACGGGGTGGTGCGCATTGTATGGGTGTGTGTCACATTAGATTCACTAGTAGGAGTGAGAAAAACATCACGGGGTGGTGCGCATTGTATGGGTGTGTGTCACATTAGATTCACTAGTAGGAGTGAGAAAAACATCACGGGATGGTGCGCATTGTATGGGTGTGTGTCACATTAGATTCACTAGTAGCAGTGAGAAAAACATCACGGGATGGTGCGCATTGTAAGGGTGTGTGTCACATTAGATTCACTAGTAGGAGTGAGAAAAACATCACGGGGTGGTGCGCATTCTATGGGTTTGTGTCACATTAGATTCACTAGTAGGAGTGAGAAAAACATCACGGGGTGGTGGGCATTGTATGGGTGTGTGTCACATTACATTCACTAGTAGCAGTGAGAAAAACATCACGGGGTGGTGCGCATTGTATGGGTGAGTGTTACATTACATTCACTAGTAGCAGTGAGAAAAACATCACGGGGTGGTGCGCATTGTATGGGTGTGTGTTACATTAGTTTCACTAGTAGGATTGAGAAAAACATCACGGGGTGGTGCGCACTGTATGGGTGTGTGTTACATTAGTTTCACTAGAAGGAGTGAGAAAAACATCACGGGGTGGTGCGCATTTTATGGGTGTGTGTTACATTAGATGCACTAGTAGGAATGAGAAAAACATCAGTGGGGTTGTGCGCATTGTATGGGTGTGTGTTACATTACATTCACTAGTAGCAGTGAGAAAAACATCACGGGGTGGTGCGCATTGTATGGGTGTGTGTTACATTACATTCACTAGTAGCAGTGAGAAAAACAGGACGGGGTGGTGCGCATTGTATGGGTGTGTGTTACATTACATTCACTAGTAGCAGTGAGAAAAACATCACGGGGTGGTGCGCATTGTATGGGTGTGTGTTACGTTAGATTCACTAGGAGCAGTGAGAAAAACATCACGGGGTGGTGCGCATTGTATGGGTGTGTGTTACATTAGATTCACTAGTAGCAGTGAGAAAAACATCACGGGGTGGTGCGCATTGTATGGGTGTGTGTTACATTAGATTCACTAGTAGCAGTGAGAAAAACATCACGGGGTGGTGCGCATTGTATGGGTGTGTGTTACATTAGATTCACTAGTAGCAGTGAGAAAAACATCACGGGGTGGTGCGCATTGTATGGGTGTGTGTTACATTAGATTCACTATTAGCAGTGAGAAAAACACGGGGTGGTGCGCATTGTATGGGTGTGTGTTACATTAGATTCACTAGTAGGAGTGAGAAAAACATCTCGGGGTGGTGCGCATTGTATGGGTGTGTGTTACATTACATTCACTAGTAGGAGTGAGAAAAACATCACGGGGTGGTGCGCATTGTATGGGTGTGTGTTACATTACATTCACTAGTAGGAGTGGGAAAAACATCATGGGGTGGTGCGCATTGTCTGGGTGTGTGTTACATTACATTCACTAGTAGGAGTGAGAAAAACATCACGGGGTGGTGCGCATTGTATGGGTGTGTGTTACATTAGATTCACTAGTAGGAGTGAGAAAATCATCACGGGGTGGTGCGCATTGTATGGGTGTGTGTTACATTAGATTCACTAGTAGCAGGGAGAAAAACATCACGAGGTGGTGCGCATTGTATCGGTGTGTGTTACATTACGTTCACTAGTAGCAGTGAGAAAAACATCACGGGGTGGTGCGCATTGTATGGGTGTGTGTTACATTACATTCACTAATAGCAGTGAGAAAAACATCACGGGGTGGTGCGCATTATATGGGTGTGTGTTACATTAGATTCACTAGTAGGAGTGAGAAAAACATCACGGGGTGGTGCGCATTGTATGGGTGTGTGTTACATTAGATTCACT
The DNA here is from genome assembly GCF_034190915.1 of Cavia porcellus. NCBI lineage: Eukaryota > Metazoa > Chordata > Mammalia > Rodentia > Caviidae > Cavia > Cavia porcellus. The sequence continues at coordinate 61,217 of NW_026947605.1, forward strand.
AGTAGGAGTGAGAAAAACATCACGGGGTGGTGCGCATTGTATGGGTGTGTGTTACATTAGATTCACTAGTAGGAGTGAGAAAAACATCACGGGGTGGTGCGCATTGTACGGGTGTGTGTTACATTAGATTCACTAGTAGCAGTGAGAAAAACATCACGGGGTGGTGCGCATTGTATGGGTGTGTGTTACATTAGATTCACTAGTAGCAGTGAGAAAAACATCAAGGGGTGGTGCGCATTGTATGGGTGTGTGTTACATTACATTCACTAGTAGGAGTGAGAAAAACATCACGGGGTGGTGCGCATTGTATGGGTGTGTGTTACATTACATTCACTAGTAGGAGTGAGAAAAACATCACGGGGTGGTGCGCATTGTATGGGTGTGTGTTACATTAGATTCACTAGTAGCAGTGAGAAAAACATCACGGGGTGGTGCGCCTTGTATGGGTGTGTGTCACATTACATTCACTAGTGGAAGTGAGAAAAACATCACGGGGTGGTGCGCATTGTATGGGTGTGTGTTACATTAGATTCACTAGTAGCAGTGAGAAAAACATCACGGGGTGGTGCGCATTGTATGGGTGTGTGTTACATTAGATTCACTAGTAGCAGTGAGAAAAACATCACGGGGTGGTGCGCATATTATGGGTGTGTGTCACATTAGATTCACTAGTAGGAGTGAGAAAAACATCACGGGGTGGTGCGCATTGTATGGGTGTGTGTCACGTTAGATTCACTAGTAGGAGTGAGAAAAACATCACGGGGTGGTGCGCATTGTATGGGTGTGTGTCACATTACATTCACTAGTAGGAGTGAGAAAAACATCACGGGGTGGTGCGCATTGTATGGGTGTGTGTTACATTAGATTCACTAGTAGGAGTGAGAAAAACATCACGGGGTGGTGCGCATTGTATGGGTGTGTGTTACATTACATTCACTAGTAGGAGTGAGAAAAACATCACGGGGTGGTGCGCATTGTATGGGTGTGTGTTACATTACATTCTCTAGTAGGAGTGAGAAAAACATCACGGGGTGGTGCGCATTGTATGGGTGTGTGTTACATTAGATTCACTAGTAGCAGTGAGAAAAACATCACGGGGTGGTGCGCCTTGTATGGGTGTGTGTCACATTACATTCACTAGTGGAAGGGAGAAAAACATCACGGGGTGGTGCGCATTGTATGGGTGTGTGTTACATTAGATTCACTAGTAGCAGTGAGAAAAACATCACGGGGTGGTGCGCATTGTATGGGTGTGTGTTACATTAGATTCACTAGTAGCAGTGAGAAAAACATCACTGGGTGGTGCGCATTGTATGGGTGTGTGTCACATTAGATTCACTAGTAGCAGTGAGAAAAACATCACGGGGTGGTGCGCATTGTATGGGTGTGTGTCACATTAGATTCACTAGTAGGAGTGAGAAAAACATCACGGGGTGGTGCGCATTGTATGGGTGTGTGTCACATTACATTCACTAGTAGGAGTGAGAAAAACATCACGGGGTGGTGCGCATTGTATGGGTGTGTGTCACATTAGATTCACTAGTAGGAGTGAGAAAAACATCACGGGGTGGTGCGCATTGTATGGGTGTGTGTCACATAGATTCACTAGTAGGAGTGAGAAAAACATCACGGGGTGGTGCGCATTGTATGGGTGTGTGTCACATTAGATTCACTAGTAGGAGTGAGAAAAACATCACGGGGTGGTGCGCATTGTATGGGTGTGTGTCACATTAGATTCACTAGTAGGAGTGAGAAAAACATCACGGGATGGTGCGCATTGTATGGGTGTGTGTCACATTAGATTCACTAGTAGGAGTGAGAAAAACATCACGGGGTGGTGCGCATTCTATGGGTGTGTGTTACATTAGATTCACTAGTAGGAGTGAGAAAAACATCACGGGGTGGTGCGCATTGTATGGGTGTGTGTTACATTAGATTCACTAATAGGATTGAGAAAAACATCACGGGGTGGTGCGCATTGTATGGGTGTGTGTTACATTAGATTCACTAGTAGGAGTGAGAAAAACATCACGGGGTGGTGCGCATTGTATGGGTGTGTGTTTCATTACATTCACTAGTAGGATTGAGAAAAACATCACGGGGTGGTGCGCATTGTATGGGTGTGTGTTACATTAGATTCACTAGTAGGAGTGAGAAAAACATCACGGGGTGGTGCGCATTGTATGGGTGTGTGTTACATTAGATTCACTAGTAGGAGTGAGAAAAACATCACGGGGTGGTGCGCATTGTATGGGTGTGTGTTACATTACATTCACTAGTAGGAGGGAGAAAAACATCACGGGGTGGTGCGCATTGTATGGGTGTGTGTTACATTAGTTTCACTAGTAGCAGTGAGAAAAACATCACGGGGTGGTGCGCATTGTATGGGTGTGTGTTACATTAGATTCACTAGTAGGAGTGAGAAAAACATCACGGGGTGGAGAGCATTGTATGGGTGTGTGTTACATTACATTCACTAGTAGGAGTGAGAAAAACATCACGGGGTGGTACGCATTGTATGGGTGTGTGTTACATTCGATTCACTAGTAGCAGTGAGAAAAACATCACGGGGTGGTGCGCCTTGTATGGGTGTGTGTCACATTACATTCACTAGTAGAAGTGAGAAAAACATCACGGGGTGGTGCGCATTGTATGTGTGTGTGTTACATTAGATTCACTAGTAGCAGTGAGAAAAACATCACGGGGTGGTGCGCATTGTATGGGTGTGTGTTACATTAGATGCACTAGTAGGAGTGAGAAAAACATCACGGGGTGGTGCGCATTGTATGGGTGTGTGTTACATTACATTCACTAGTAGCAGTGAGAAAAACATCACGGGGTGGTGCGCATTTTATGGGTGTGTGTTACATTACATTCACTAGTAGCAGTGAGAAAAACATCACGGGGTGGTGCGCATTGTATGGGTGTGTGTTACATTACATTCACTAGTAGGAGTGAGAAAAACATCACGGGGTGGTGCGCATTGTATGGGTGTGTGTTACATTATATTCACTAGTAGGAGTGAGAAAAACATCACGGAGTGGTGCGCATTGTATGGGTGTGTGTTACATTAGATTCACTAGTAGGAGTGAGAAAAACATCAAGGGGTGGTGCGCATTGTATGGGTGTGTGTTACATTAGATTCACTAGTAGCAGTGAGAAAAACATCACGGGGTGGTGCGCATTGTATGGGTTTGTGTTACATTAGATTCACTAGTAGCAGTGAGAAAAACATCACGGGGTGGTGCGCATTGTATGGGTGTGTGTTACATTAGATTCACTAGTAGGAGTGAGAAAAACATCACGGGGTGGTGCGCATTATATGGGTGTGTGTTACATTACATTCACTAGTAGGAGTGAGAAAAACATCACGGGGTGGTGCGCATTTTATGGGTGTGTGTTACATTCGATTCACTAGTAGCAGTGAGAAAAACATCACGGGGTGGTGCGCCTTGTATGGGTGTGTGTCACATTACATTCACTAGTAGAAGTGAGAAAAACATCACGGGGTGGTGCGCATTGTATGTGTGTGTGTTACATTAGATTCACTAGTAGCAGTGAGAAAAACATCACGGGGTGGTGCGCATTGTATGGATGTGTGTTACATTAGATTCACTAGTAGCAGTGAGAAAAACATCACGGGGTGGTGCGCATTGTATGGGTGTGTGTTACATTAGATTCACTAGTAGCAGTGAGAAAAACATCACGGGGTGGTGCGCATTGTATGGGTGTGTGTCACATTAGATTCACTAGTAGGAGTGAGAAAAACATCAAGGGGTTGTGCGCATTGTATGGGTGTGTGTCACATTACATTCACTAGTAGGAGTGAGAAAAACATCACGGGGTGGTGCGCATTGTATGGGTGTGTGTCACATTAGATTCACTAGTAGGAGTGAGAAAAACATCACGGGGTGGTGCGCATTTTATGGGTGTGTGTCACATTAGATTCACTAGTAGGAGTGAGAAAAACATCACGGGGTGGTGCGCATTATATGGGTGTGTGTCACATTAGATTCACTAGAAGGAGTGAGAAAAACATCACGGGGTGGTGCGCATTGTATGGGTGTGTGTTACATTAGATTCACTAGTAGGAGTGAGAAAAACATCACGGGGTGGTGCGCATTGTATGGGTGTGTGTCACATTAGATTCACTAGAAGGAGTGAGAAAAACATCACGGGGTGGTGCGCATTGTATGGGTGTGTGTTACATTAGATTCACTAGTAGGAGTGAGAAAAACATCACGGGGTGGTGCGCATTGTATGGGTGTGTGTTACATTACATTCACTAGTAGGAGTGAGAAAAACATCACGGGGTGGTGTGCATTGTATGGGTGTGTTACATTACATTCACTAGTAGCAGTGAGAAAAACATCACGGGGTGGTGCGCATTGTATGGGTGTGTGTTACATTAGTTTCACTAGTAGCAGTGAGAAAAACATCACGGGGTGGTGCGCATTGTATGGGTGTGTGTTACATTAGATGCACTAGTAGGAATGAGAAAAACATCACGGGGTGGTGCGCATTGTATGGGTGTGTGTTACATTACATTCACTAGTAGCAGTGAGAAAAACATCACGGGGTGGTGCGCATTTTATGGGTGTGTGTTACATTACATTCACTAGTAGCAGTGAGAAAAACATCACAGGGTGGTGCGCATTGTATGGGTGTGTGTTACATTACATTCACTAGTAGGAGTGAGAAAAACATCACGGGGTGGTGCGCATTGTATGGGTCTGTGTTACATTATATTCACTAGTAGGAGTGAGAAAAACATCACGGAGTGGTGCGCATTGTATGGGTGTGTGTTACATTAGATTCACTAGTAGGAGTGAGAAAAACATCAAGGGGTGGTGCGCATTGTATGGGTGTGTGTTACATTAGATTCACTAGTAGCAGTGAGAAAAACATCACGGGGTGGTGCGCATTGTATGGGTGTGTGTTACATTAGATTCACGAGTAGCAGTGAGAAAAACATCACGGGGTGGTGCGCATTGTATGGGTGTGTGTTACATTAGATTCACTAGTAGGAGTGAGAAAAACATCACGGGGTGGTGCGCATTGTATGGGTGTGTGTTACATTACATTCACTAGTAGGAGTGAGAAAAACATCACGGGGTGGTGCGCATTGTATGGGTGTGTGTTACATTCGATTCACTAGTAGCAGTGAGAAAAACATCACGGGGTGGTGCGCCTTGTATGGGTGTGTGTCACATTACATTCACTAGTAGAAGTGAGAAAAACATCACGGGGTGGTGCGCATTGTATGGGTGTGTGTCACATTAGATTCACTAGTAGCAGTGAGAAAAACATCACGGGGTGGTGCGCATTTTATGGGTGTGTGTTACATTAGATTCACTAGTAGCAGTCAGAAAAACATCACGGGGTGGTGCGCATTGTATGGGTGTGTGTCACATTAGATTCACTAGTAGCAGTGAGAAAAACATCACGGGGTGGTGCGCATTGTATAGGTGTGTGTCACATTAGATTCACTAGTAGGAGTGAGAAAAACATCAAGGGGTTGTGCGCATTGTATGGGTGTGTGTCACATTACATTCACTAGTAGGAGTGAGAAAAACATCACGGGGTGGTGCGCATTGTATGGGTGTGTGTCACATTACATTCACTAGTAGGAGTGAGAAAAACATCACGGGGTGGTGCGCATTTTATGGGTGTGTGTCACATTAGATTCACTAGTAGGAGTGAGAAAAACATCACGGGGTGGTGCGCATTGTATGGGTGTGTGTCACATTAGATTCACTAGTAGGAGTGAGAAAAACATCACGGGGTGGTGCGCATTGTATGGGTGTGTGTCACATTAGATTCACTAGTAGGAGTGAGAAAAACATCACGGGATGGTGCGCATTGTATGGGTGTGTGTCACATTAGATTCACTAGTAGGAGTGAGAAAAACATCACGGGGTGGTGCGCATTCTATGGGTGTGTGTTACATTAGATTCACTAGTAGGAGTGAGAAAAACATCACGGGGTGGTGCGCATTGTATGGGTGTGTGTTACATTAGATTCACTAGTAGGATTGAGAAAAACATCACGGGGTGGTGCGCATTGTATGGGTGTGTGTTACATTAGATTCACTAGTAGGAGTGAGAAAAACATCACGGGGTGGTGCGCATTGTATGGGTGTGTGTTACATTAGATTCACTAGTAGGAGTGAGAAAAACATCACGGGGTGGTGCGCATTGTATGGGTGTGTGTTACATTACATTCACTAGTAGGAGTGAGAAAAACATCACGGGGTGGTGCGCATTGTATGGGTGTGTGTTACATTACATTCACTAGTAGGAGTGAGAAAAACATCACGGGGTGGTGCGCATTTTATGGGTGTGTGTTACATTAGATTCACTAGTAGGAGTGAGAAAATCACGGGGTGGTGCGCATTGTATGGGTGTGTGTTACATTCGATTCACTAGTAGCAGTGAGAAAAACATCACGGGGTGGTGTGCCTTGTATGGGTGTGTGTCACATTACATTCACTAGTAGAAGTGAGAAAAACATCACGGGGTGGTGCGCATTGTATGTGTGTGTGTTACATTAGATTCACTAGTAGCAGTGAGAAAAACATCACGGGGTGGTGCGCATTGTATGGATGTGTGTTACATTAGATTCACTAGTAGCAGTGAGAAAAACATCACGGGGTGGTGCGCATTGTATGGGTGTGTGTTACATTAGATTCACTAGTAGCAGTGAGAAAAACATCACGGGGTGGTGCGCATTGTATGGGTGTGTGTCACATTAGATTCACTAGTAGGAGTGAGAAAAACATCAAGGGGTTGTGCGCATTGTATGGGTGTGTGTCACATTACATTCACTAGTAGGAGTGAGAAAAACATCACGGGGTGGTGCGCATTGTATGGGTGTGTGTCACATTAGATTCACTAGTAGGAGTGAGAAAAACATCACGGGGTGGTGCGCATTTTATGGGTGTGTGTCACATTAGATTCACTAGTAGGAGTGAGAAAAACATCACGGGGTGGTGCGCATTATATGGGTGTGTGTCACATTAGATTCACTAGAAGGAGTGAGAAAAACATCACGGGGTGGTGCGCATTGTATGGGTGTGTGTTACATTAGATTCACTAGTAGGAGTGAGAAAAACATCACGGGGTGGTGCGCATTGTATGGGTGTGTGTCACATTAGATTCACTAGAAGGAGTGAGAAAAACATCACGGGGTGGTGCGCATTGTATGGGTGTGTGTTACATTAGATTCACTAGTAGGAGTGAGAAAAACATCACGGGGTGGTGCGCATTGTATGGGTGTGTGTTACATTACATTCACTAGTAGGAGTGAGAAAAACATCACGGGGTGGTGTGCATTGTATGGGTGTGTTACATTACATTCACTAGTAGCAGTGAGAAAAACATCACGGGGTGGTGCGCATTGTATGGGTGTGTGTTACATTAGTTTCACTAGTAGCAGTGAGAAAAACATCACGGGGTGGTGCGCATTGTATGGGTGTGTGTTACATTAGATGCACTAGTAGGAATGAGAAAAACATCACGGGGTGGTGCGCATTGTATGGGTGTGTGTTACATTACATTCACTAGTAGCAGTGAGAAAAACATCACGGGGTGGTGCGCATTTTATGGGTGTGTGTTACATTACATTCACAAGTAGCAGTGAGAAAAACATCACAGGGTGGTGCGCATTGTATGGGTGTGTGTTACATTACATTCACTAGTAGGAGTGAGAAAAACATCACGGGGTGGTGCGCATTGTATGGGTCTGTGTTACATTATATTCACTAGTAGGAGTGAGAAAAACATCACGGAGTGGTGCGCATTGTATGGGTGTGTGTTACATTAGATTCACTAGTAGGAGTGAGAAAAACATCAAGGGGTGGTGCGCATTGTATGGGTGTGTGTTACATTAGATTCACTAGTAGCAGTGAGAAAAACATCACGGGGTGGTGCGCATTGTATGGGTGTGTGTTACATTAGATTCACGAGTAGCAGTGAGAAAAACATCACGGGGTGGTGCGCATTGTATGGGTGTGTGTTACATTAGATTCACTAGTAGGAGTGAGAAAAACATCACGGGGTGGTGCGCATTGTATGGGTGTGTGTTACATTACATTCACTAGTAGGAGTGAGAAAAACATCACGGGGTGGTGCGCATTGTATGGGTGTGTGTTACATTCGATTCACTAGTAGCAGTGAGAAAAACATCACGGGGTGGTGCGCCTTGTATGGGTGTGTGTCACATTACATTCACTAGTAGAAGTGAGAAAAACATCACGGTGTGGTGCGCATTGTATGGGTGTGTGTCACATTAGATTCACTAGTAGCAGTGAGAAAAACATCACGGGGTGGTGCGCATTTTATGGGTGTGTGTTACATTAGATTCACTAGTAGCAGTCAGAAAAACATCACGGGGTGGTGCGCATTGTATGGGTGTGTGTCACATTAGATTCACTAGTAGCAGTGAGAAAAACATCACGGGGTGGTGCGCATTGTATAGGTGTGTGTCACATTAGATTCACTAGTAGGAGTGAGAAAAACATCAAGGGGTTGTGCGCATTGTATGGGTGTGTGTCACATTACATTCACTAGTAGGAGTGAGAAAAACATCACGGGGTGGTGCGCATTGTATGGGTGTGTGTCACATTACATTCACTAGTAGGAGTGAGAAAAACATCACGGGGTGGTGCGCATTTTATGGGTGTGTGTCACATTAGATTCACTAGTAGGAGTGAGAAAAACATCACGGGGTGGTGCGCATTGTATGGGTGTGTGTCACATTAGATTCACTAGTAGGAGTGAGAAAAACATCACGGGGTGGTGCGCATTGTATGGGTGTGTGTCACATTAGATTCACTAGTAGGAGTGAGAAAAACATCACGGGATGGTGCGCATTGTATGGGTGTGTGTCACATTAGATTCACTAGTAGGAGTGAGAAAAACATCACGGGGTGGTGCGCATTCTATGGGTGTGTGTTACATTAGATTCACTAGTAGGAGTGAGAAAAACATCACGGGGTGGTGCGCATTGTATGGGTGTGTGTTACATTAGATTCACTAGTAGGATTGAGAAAAACATCACGGGGTGGTGCGCATTGTATGGGTGTGTGTTACATTAGATTCACTAGTAGGAGTGAGAAAAACATCACGGGGTGGTGCGCATTGTATGGGTGTGTGTTACATTAGATTCACTAGTAGGAGTGAGAAAAACATCACGGGGTGGTGCGCATTGTATGGGTGTGTGTTACATTACATTCACTAGTAGGAGTGAGAAAAACATCACGGGGTGGTGCGCATTGTATGGGTGTGTGTTACATTACATTCACTAGTAGGAGTGAGAAAAACATCACGGGGTGGTGCGCATTTTATGGGTGTGTGTTACATTAGATTCACTAGTAGGAGTGAGAAAATCACGGGGTGGTGCGCATTGTATGGGTGTGTGTTACATTACATTCACTAGTAGGAGTGAGAAAAACATCACGGGGTGGTACGCATTGTATGGGTGTGTGTTACATTACATTCACTAGTAGGAGTGAGAAAAACATCACGGGGTGGTGCGCATTGTATGGGTGTGTGTTACATTACATTCTCTAGTAGGAGTGAGAAAAACATCACGGGGTGGTGCGCATTGTATGGGTGTGTTACATTAGATTCACTAGTAGGATTGAGAAAAACATCACGGGGTGGTGCGCATTGTATGGTGTGTGTTACATTAGTTTCACTAGTAGGATTGAGAAAAACATCACGGGGCGGTGCGCATTGTATGGGTGTGTGTTACATTAGTTTCACTAGTAGGAGTGAGAAAAACATCACGGGGTGGTGCGCATTGTATGGGTGTGTGTTACATTAGATGCACTAGTAGGAGTGAGAAAAACATCACGGGGTGGTGCGCATTGTATGGGTGTGTGTTACATTAGTTTCACTAGTAGGAGTGAGAAAAACATCACGGGGTGGTGCGCATTGTATGGGTGTGTGTTACATTAGATGCACTAGTAGGAATGAGAAAAACATCACGGGGTGGTGCGCATTGTATGGGTGTGTGTTACATTACATTCACTAGTAGCAGTGAGAAAAACATCACCGGGTGGTGCGCATTGTATGGGTGTGTGTTACATTACATTCACTAGTAGCAGTGAGAAAAACATCACGGGGTGGTGCGCATTGTATGGGTGTGTGTTACATTAGTTTCACTAGTAGGATTGAGAAAAACATCACGGGGTGGTGCGCATTGTATGGGTGTGTGTTACATTAGTTTCACTAGTAGGAGTGAGAAAAACATCACGGGGTGGTGCGCATTGTATGGGTGTGTGTTACATTAGATGCACTAGTAGGAGTGAGAAAAACATCACGGGGTGGTGCGCATTGTATGGGTGTGTGTTACCTTAGATGCACTAGTAGGAATGAGAAAAACATCACGGGGTGGTGCGCATTGTATTGTTGTGTGTTACATTAGATTCACTAGTAGGAGTGAAAAAACATCACGGGGTGGTGCGCATTGTATGGGTGTGTGTTACATTAGATTCACTAGTAGGAGTGAGAAAAACATCACGGGGTGGTGCGCATTGTACGGGTGTGTGTTACATTACATTCACTAGTAGGAGTGAGAAAAACATAACGGGGTGGTGCGCATTGTACGGGTGTGTGTTACATTACATTCACTAGTAGGAGTGAGAAAAACATCACGGGGTGGTGCGAATTGTATGGGTGTGTGTTACATTACATTCTCTAGTAGGAGTGAGAAAAACATCACGGGGTGGTGCGCATTGTATGGGTGTGTGTTACATTAGATTCACTAGTAGGATTGAGAAAAATATCACGGGGTGGTGCGCATTGCATGGGTGTGTGTTACATTAGTTTCCCTAGTAGGAGTGAGAAAAACATCACGGGGTGGTGCGCATTGTATGGGTGTGTGTTACATTAGATGCACTAGTAGGAGTGAGAAAAACATCAAAGGGTGGTGCGCATTGTATGGGTGTGTGTTACATTAGATGCACTAGTAGGAGTGAGAAAAACATCACGCGGTGGTGCGCATTGTATGGGTGTGTGTTACATTAGATGCACTAGTAGGAGTGAGAAAAACATCACGGGGTGGTGCGCATTGTATGGGTGTGTGTTACATTACATTCACTAGTAGCAGTGAGAAAAACATCACGGGGTGGTGCGCATTGTATGGGTGTGTGTTACATTACATTCACTAGTAGCAGTGAGAAAAACATCACGGGGTGGTGCGCATTGTATGGGTGTGTGTTACATTACATTCACTAGTAGCAGTGAGAAAAACATCACGGGGTGGTGCGCATTGTATGGGTGTGTGTTACATTACATTCACTAGTAGGAGTGAGAAAAACATCACGGGGTGGTGCGCATTGTATGGGTGTGTGTTACATTACATTCACTAGTAGGAGTGAGAAAAATATCACGGGGTGGTGTGCATTGTATGGGTGTGTGTTACATTAGATTCACTAGTAGGAGTGAGAAAATCATCACGGGGTGGTGCGCATTGTATGGGTGTGTGTTACATTAGATTCACTAGTAGCAGTGAGAAAAACATCACGGGGTGGTGCGCATTGTATGGGTGTGTGTTACATTACATTCACTAGTAGCAGTGAGAAAAACATCACGGGGTGGTGCGCATTGTATGGGTGTGTGTTACATTACATTCACTAGTAGCAGTGAGAAAAACATCACGGGGTGGTGCGCATTGTATGGGTGTGTGTTACATTAGATTCACTAGTAGCAGTGAGAAAAACATCACGGGGTGGTGCGCATTGTATGGGTGTGTGTTACATTAGATTCACTAGTAGCAGTGAGAAAAACATCACGGGGTGGTGCGCATTGTATGGGTGTGTGTCACATTAGATTCACTAGTAGGAGTGAGAAAAACATCACGGGGTGGTGCGCATTGTATGGGTGTGTGTCACATTACATTCACTAGTAGGAGTGAGAAAAACATCACGGGGTGGTGCGCATTGTACGGGTGTGTGTCACATTAGATTCACTAGTAGGAGTGAGAAAAACATCACGGGGTGGTGCGCATTGTATGGGTGTGTGTCACATTGGATTCACTAGTAGGAGTGAGAAAAACATCACGGGGTGGTGCGCATTGTATGGGTGTGTGTCACATTAGATTCACTAGTAGGAGTGAGAAAAACATCACGGGGTGGTGCGCATTGTATGGGTGCGTGTCACATTAGATTCACTAGTAGGAGTGAGAAAAACATCACGGGGTGGTGCGCATTGTATGGGTGTGTGTCACATTAGATTCACTAGTAGGAGTGAGAAAAACATCACGGGGTGGTGCGCATTGTATGGGTGTGTGTCACATTAGATTCACTAGTAGGAGTGAGAAAAACATCACGGGGTGGTGCGCATTGTATGGGTGTGTGTTAAATTAGTTTCACTAGTAGGAGTGAGAAAAACATCACGGGGTGGTGCGCATTGTATGGGTGTGTGTTACATTAGTTTCACTAGTAGGAGTGAGAAAAACATCACGGGGTGGTGCGCGTTGTATGGGTGTGTGTTACATTAGATTCACTAGTAGGAGTGAGAAAATCATCACGGGGTGGTGCGCGTTGTATGTGTGTGTGTTACATTACATTCACTAGTAGGAGTGAGAAAAACATCACGGGGTGGTGCGCGTTGTATGGGTGTGTGTTACATTAGATTCACTAGTAGGAGTGAGAAAAACATCACGGGGTGGTGCGCATTGTATGGGTGTGTGTTACATTACATTCACTAGTAGGAGTGAGAAAAACATCACGGGGTGGTGCGCATTGTATGGGTGTGTGTTACATTACATTCTCTAGTAGGAGTGAGAAAAACATCACGGGGTGGTGCGCATTGTATGGGTGTGTGTTACATTAGATTCACTAGTAGGATTGAGAAAAATATCACGGGGTGGTGTGCATTGTATGGGTGTGTGTTACATTAGTTTCACTAGTAGGAGTGAGAAAAACATCACGGGGTGGTGCGCATTGTATGGGTGTGTGTTACATTAGATGCACTAGTTGTAGTGAGAAAAACATCACGGGGTGGTGCGCATTGTATGGGTGTGTGTTACATTAGATGCACTAGTAGGAGTGAGAAAAACATCACGGGGTGGTGTGCATTTTATGGGTGTGTGTTACATTACATTCACTAGTAGCAGTGAGAAAAACATCACGGGGTGGTGCGCATTGTATGGGTGTGTGTCACATTAGATTCACTAGTAGGAGTGAGAAAAACATCACGGGGTGGTGCGCATTGTATGGGTGTGTGTCACATTAGATTCACTAGTAGGAGTGAGAAAAACATCACGGGGTGGTGCGCATTGTATGGGTGTGTGTTACATTAGATTCACTAGTAGGAGTGAGAAAAACATCACGGGGTGCTGCGCATTGTATGGGTGTGTGTTACATTAGATTCACTAGTAGGAGGGAGAAAAACATCACGGGGTGGTGCGCATTGTATGGGTGTGTGTCACATTAGATTCACTAGTAGGAGTGAGAAAAACATCACGGGGTGGTGCGCATTGTATGGGTGTGTGTTACATTACATTCACTAGTAGGAGTGAGAAAAATATCACGGGGTGGTGCGCATTGTATGGGTGTGTGTTACATTACATTCACTAGTAGGAGTGAGAAAAACATCACGGGGTGGTGCGCGTTGTATGGGTGTGTGTTACATTAGATTCACTAGTAGGAGTGAGAAAATCATCACGGGGTGGTGCGCGTTGTATGTGTGTGTGTTACATTACATTCACTAGTAGGAGTGAGAAAAACATCACGGGGTGGTGCGCGTTGTATGGGTGTGTGTTACATTAGATTCACTAGTAGGAGTGAGAAAAACATCACGGGGTGGTGCGCATTGTATGGGTGTGTGTTACATTACATTCACTAGTAGGAGTGAGAAAAACATCACGGGGTGGTGCGCATTGTATGGGTGTGTGTTACATTACATTCTCTAGTAGGAGTGAGAAAAACATCACGGGGTGGTGCGCATTGTATGGGTGTGTGTTACATTAGATTCACTAGTAGGATTGAGAAAAATATCACGGGGTGGTGTGCATTGTATGGGTGTGTGTTACATTAGTTTCACTAGTAGGAGTGAGAAAAACATCACGGGGTGGTGCGCATTGTATGGGTGTGTGTTACATTAGATGCACTAGTTGTAGTGAGAAAAACATCACGGGGTGGTGCGCATTGTATGGGTGTGTGTTACATTAGATGCACTAGTAGGAGTGAGAAAAACATCACGGGGTGGTGTGCATTTTATGGGTGTGTGTTACATTACATTCACTAGTAGCAGTGAGAAAAACATCACGGGGTGGTGCGCATTGTATGGGTGTGTGTCACATTAGATTCACTAGTAGGAGTGAGAAAAACATCACGGGGTGGTGCGCATTGTATGGGTGTGTGTCACATTAGATTCACTAGTAGGAGTGAGAAAAACATCACGGGGTGGTGCGCATTGTATGGGTGTGTGTTACATTAGATTCACTAGTAGGAGTGAGAAAAACATCACGGGGTGGTGCGCATTGTATGGGTGTGTGTACATTAGATTCACTAGTAGGAGGGAGAAAAACATCAAGGGGTGGTGCGCATTGTATGGGTGTGTGTTACATTACATTCACTAGTAGCAGTGAGAAAAACATCACGGGGTGGTGCGCATTGTATGGGTGTGTGTTACATTACATTCACTAGTAGGAGTGAGAAAAACATCACGGGGTGGTGCGCATTGTATGGGTGTGTGTTACATTAGATTCACTAGTAGGAGTGAGAAAAACATCACGGGGTGGTGCGCATTGTATGGGTGTGTGTTACATTACATTCACTAGTAGGAGTGAGAAAAACATCACGGGGTGGTGCGCATTGTATGGGTGTGTGTTACATTACATTCACTAGTAGGAGTGAGAAAAACATCACGGGGTGGTGCGCATTGTATGGGTGTGTGTTACATTACATTCTCTAGTAGGGGTGAGAAAAACATCACGGGGTGGTGCGCATTGCATGGGTGTGTGTTACATTAGAATCACTAGTAGGATTGAGAAAAACATCACGGGGTGGTGCGCATTGTATGGGTGTGTGTTAAATTAGTTTCACTAGTAGGATTGAGAAAAACATCACGGGGTGGTGCGCATTGTATGGGTGTGTGTTACATTAGTTTCACTAGTAGGAGTGAGAAAAACATCACGGGGTGGTGCGCATTGTATGGGTGTGTGTTACATTAGATGCACTAGTAGGAATGAGAAAAACATCACGGGGTGGTGCGCATTGTATGGGTGTGTGTTACATTAGTTTCACTAGTAGGAGTGAGAAAAACATCACGGGGTGGTGCGCATTGTATGGGTGTGTGTTACATTAGATGCACTAGTAGGAATGAGAAAAACATCACGGGGTGGTGCGCATTGTATGGGTGTGTGTTACATTAGATTCACTAGTAGCAGTGAGAAAAACATCACGGGGTGGTGCGCATTGTATGGGTGTGTGTTACATTACATTCACTAGTAGCAGTGAGAAAAACATCACGGGGTGGTGCGCATTGTATGGGTGTGTGTTACATTACATTCACTAGTAGCAGTGAGAAAAACATCACGGGGTGGTGCGCATTGTATGGGTGTGTGTTACATTAGTTCACTAGTAGCAGTGAGAAAAACATCACGGGGTGGTGCGCATTGTATGGGTGTGTGTTACATTAGATGCACTAGTAGGAATGAGAAAAACATCACGGGGTGGTGCGCATTGTATGGGTGTGTGTTACATTACATTCACTAGTAGCAGTGAGAAAAACATCACGGGGTGGTGCGCATTTTATGGGTGTGTGTTACATTACATTCACTAGTAGCAGTGAGAAAAACATCACGGGGTGGTGCGCATTGTATGGGTGTGTGTTACATTACATTCACTAGTAGGAGTGAGAAAAAACATCACGGGGTGGTGCACATTGTATGGGTGTGTGTTACATTATATTCACTAGTAGGAGTGAGAAAAACATCACGGAGTGGTGCGCATTGTATGGGTGTGTGTTACATTAGATTCACTAGTAGGAGTGAGAAAAACATCAAGGGGTGGTGCGCATTGTATGGGTGTGTGTTACATTAGATGCACTAGTTGTAGTGAGAAAAACATCACGGGGTGGTGGCGCATTGTATGGGTGTGTGTTACATTAGATGCACTAGTAGGAGTGAGAAAACATCACGGGGTGGTGTGCATTTTATGGGTGTGTGTTACATTACATTCACTAGTAGCAGTGAGAAAAACATCACGGGGTGGTGCGCATGTATGGGTGTGTGTCACATTAGATTCACTAGTAGGAGTGAGAAAAACATCACGGGGTGGTGCGCATTGTATGGGTGTGTGTCACATTAGATTCACTAGTAGGAGTGAGAAAAACATCACGGGGTGGTGCGCATTGTATGGGTGTGTGTTACATTAGATTCACTAGTAGGAGTGAGAAAAACATCACGGGGTGGTGCGCATTGTATGGGTGTGTGTTACATTAGATTCACTAGTAGGAGTGAGAAAAACATCACGGGGTGGTGCGCATTGTATGGGTGTGTGTTACATTAGATTCACTAGTAGGAGTGAGAAAAACATCACGGGTGGTGCGCATTGTATGGGTGTGTGTTACATTACATTCACTAGTAGGAGGGAGAAAAACATCACGGGGTGGTGCGCATTGTATGGGTGTGTGTTACATTAGATTCACTAGTAGGAGTGAGAAAAACATCACGGGGTGGTGCGCATTGTATGGGTGTGTGTGTTACATTACATTCACTAGTAGGAGTGAGAAAAACATCACGGGGTGGTGCGCATTGTATGGGTGTGTGTTACATTACATTCACTAGTAGGAGTGAGAAAAACATCACGGGGTGGTGCGCATTGTATGGGTGTGTGTTACATTACATTCTCTAGTAGGGGTGAGAAAAACATCACGGGGTGGTGCGCATTGCATGGGTGTGTGTTACATTAGAATCACTAGTAGGATTGAGAAAAACATCACGGGGTGGTGTGCATTGTATGGGTGTGTGTTAAATTAGTTTCACTAGTAGGATTGAGAAAAACATCACGGGGTGGTGCGCATTGTATGGGTGTGTGTTACATTAGTTTCACTAGTAGGAGTGAGAAAAACATCACGGGGTGGTGCGCATTGTATGGGTGTGTGTTACATTAGATGCACTAGTAGGAATGAGAAAAACATCACGGGGTGGTGCGCATTGTATGGGTGTGTGTTACATTAGTTTCACTAGCAGGAGTGAGAAAAACATCACGGGGTGGTGCGCATTGTATGGGTGTGTGTTACATTAGATGCACTAGTAGGAATGAGAAAAACATCACGGGGTGGTGCGCATTGTATGGGTGTGTGTTACATTACATTCACTAGTAGCAGTGAGAAAAACATCACGGGGTGGTGCGCATTGTATGGGTGTGTGTTACATTACATTCACTAGTAGCAGTGAGAAAAACATCACGGGGTGGTGCGCATTGTATGGGTGTGTGTTACATTACATTCACTAGTAGCAGTGAGAAAAACATCACGGGGTGGTGCGCATTGTATGGGTGTGTGTTACATTAGTTTCACTAGTAGCAGTGAGAAAAACATCACGGGGTGGTGCGCATTGTATGGGTGTGTGTTACATTAGATGCACTAGTAGGAATGAGAAAAACATCACGGGGTGGTGCGCATTGTATGGGTGTGTGTTACATTACATTCACTAGTAGCAGTGAGAAAAACATCACGGGGTGGTGCGCATTTTATGGGTGTGTGTTACATTGCATTCACTAGTAGCAGTGAGAAAAACATCACGGGGTGGTGCGCATTGTATGGGTGTGTGTTACATTACATTCACTAGTAGGAGTGAGAAAAACATCACGGGGTGGTGCGCATTGTATGGGTGTGTGTTACATTATATTCACTAGTAGGAGTGAGAAAAACATCACGGAGTGGTGCGCATTGTATGGGTGTGTGTTACATTAGATTCACTAGTAGGAGTGAGAAAAACATCAAGGGGTGGTGCGCATTGTATGGGTGTGTGTTTCATTAGATTCACTAGTAGCAGTGAGAAAAACATCACGGGGTGGTGCGCATTGTATGGGTGTGTGTTACATTAGATTCACTAGTAGCAGTGAGAAAAACATCACGGGGTGGTGCGCATTGTATGGGTGTGTGTCACATTAGATTCACTAGTAGGAGTGAGAAAAACATCACGGGGTGGTGCGCATTGTATGGGTGTGTGTTACATTACATTCACTAGTAGGAGTGAAAAAAACATCACGGGGTGGTGCGCATTGTATGGGTGTGTGTTACATTCGATTCACTAGTAGCAGTGAGAAAAACATCACGGGGTGGTGCGCCTTGTATGGGTGTGTGTCACATTACATTCACTAGTAGAAGTGAGAAAAACATCACGGGGTGGTGCGCATTGTATGGGTGTGTGTTACATTAGATTCACTAGTAGCAGTGAGAAAAACATCACGGGGTGGTGCGCATTGTATGGGTGTGTGTTACATTAGATTCACTAGTAGCAGTGAGAAAAACATCACGGGGTGGTGCGCATTGTATGGGTGTGTGTTACATTAGATTCACTAGTAGCAGTGAGAAAAACATCACGGGGTGGTGCGCATTGTATGGGTGTGTGTCACATTAGATTCACTAGTAGGAGTGAGAAAAACATCACGGGGTGGTGCGCATTGTATGGGTGTGTGTTACATTACATTCACTAGTAGGAGTGAGAAAAACATCACGGGGTGGTGCGCATTTTATGGGTGTGTGTTACATTAGATTCACTAGTAGGAGTGAGAAAATCACGGGGTGGTGCGCATTGTATGGGTGTGTGTTACATTACATTCACTAGTAGGAGTGAGAAAAACATCACGGGGTGGTACACATTGTATGGGTGTGTGTTACATTACATTCACTAGTAGGAGTGAGAAAAACATCACGGGGTGGTGCGCATTGTATGGGTGTGTGTTACATTACATTCTCTAGTAGGAGTGAGAAAAACATCACGGGGTGGTGCGCATTGTATGGGTGTGTGTTACATTAGATTCACTAGTAGAATTGAGAAAAACATCACGGGGTGGTGCGCATTGTGTGGTGTGTGTTACATTAGTTTCACTAGTAGGATTGAGAAAAACATCACGGGGCGGTGCGCATTGTATGGGTGTGTGTTACATTAGTTTCACAAGTAGGAGTGAGAAAAACATCACGGGGTGGTGCGCATTGTATGGGTGTCTGTTACATTAGATGCACTAGTAGGAATGAGAAAAACATCACGGGGAGGTGCGCATTGTATGGGTGTGGGTTACATTAGTTTCACTAGTAGGAGTGAGAAAAACATCACGGGGTGGTGCGCATTGTATGGGTGTGTGTTACATTAGATTCACTAGTAGGAGTGAGAAAAACATCACGGGGTGGTGCGCATTGTATGGGTGTGTGTTACATTACATTCACTAGTAGGAGTGAGAAAAACATCACGGGGTGGTGCGCATTGTATGGGTGTGTGTTACATTACATTCACTAGTAGGAGTGAGAAAAACATCACGGGGTGGTGCGCATTGTATGGGTGTGTGTTACATTACATTCTCTAGTAGGGGTGAGAAAAACATCACGGGGTGGTGCGCATTGCATGGGTGTGTGTTACATTAGAATCACTAGTAGGATTGAGAAAAACATCACGGGGTGGTGCGCATTGTATGGGTGTGTGTTAAATTAGTTTCACTAGTAGGAGTGAGAAAAACATCACGGGGTGGTGCGCATTGTATGGGTGTGTGTTACATTAGTTTCACTAGTAGGAGTGAGAAAAACATCACGGGGTGGTGCGCATTGTATGGGTGTGTGTTACATTACATTCACTAGTAGCAGTGAGAAAAACATCACGGGGTGGTGCGCATTGTATGGGTGTGTGTTACATTACATTCACTAGTAGCAGTGAGAAAAACATCACCGGGTGGTGCGCATTGTATGGGTGTGTGTTACATTAGTTTCACTAGTAGCAGTGAGAAAAACATCACCGGGTGGTGCGCATTGTATGGGTGTGTGTTACATTAGTTTCACTAGTAGCAGTGAGAAAAACATCACGGGGTGGTGCGCATTGTATGGGTGTGTGTTACATTAGATGCACTAGTAGGATTGAGAAAAACATCACGGGGTGGTGCGCATTGTATGGGTGTGTGTTACATTAGTTTCACTAGTAGGAGTGAGAAAAACATCACGGGGTGGTGCGCATTGTATGGGTGTGTGTTACATTAGATGCACTAGTAGGAGTGAGAAAAACATCACGGGGTGGTGCGCATTGTATGGGTGTGTGTTACATTAGTTTCACAAGTAGGAGTGAGAAAAACATCACGGGGTGGTGCGCATTGTATGGGTGTCTGTTACATTAGATGCACTAGTAGGAATGAGAGAAACATCACGGGGAGGTGCGCATTGTATGGGTGTGTGTTACATTAGTTTCACTAGTAGGAGTGAGAAAAACATCACGGGGTGGTGCCCATTGTATGGGTGTGTGTTACATTAGATGCACTAGTAGGAATGAGAAAAACATCACGGGGTGGTGCGCATTGTATGGGTGTGTGTTACATTACATTCACTAGTAGCAGTGAGAAAAACATCACGGGGTGGTGCGCATTGTATGGGTGTGTGTTACATTACATTCACTAGTAGCAGTGAGAAAAACATCACGGGGTGGTGCGCATTGTATGGGTGTGTGTTACATTAGTTTCACTAGTAGGATTGAGAAAAACATCACGGGGTGGTGCGCATTGTATGGGTGTGTGTTACATTAGTTTCACTAGTAGGAGTGAGAAAAACATCACGGGGTGGTGCGCATTGTATGGGTGTGTGTTACATTAGATGCACTAGTAGGAGTGAGAAAAACATCACGGGGTGGTGCGCATTGTATGGGTGTGTGTTACATTAGATGCACTAGTAGGAATGAGAAAAACATCACGGGGTGGTGCGCATTGTATGGGTGTGTGTTACATTAGATTCACTAGTAGGAGTGAGAAAAACATCACGGGGTGGTACGCATTGTACGGGTGTGTGTTACATTAGATTCACTAGTAGGAGTGAGAAAAACATCACGGGGTGGTGCGCATTGTACGGGTGTGTGTTACATTACATTCACTAGTAGGGGTGAGAAAAACATCACGGGGTGGTGCGCATTGTACGGGTGTGTGTTACATTACATTCACTAGTAGGAGTGAGAAAAACATCACGGGATGGTGCGAATTGTATGGGTGTGTGTTACATTACATTCTCTAGTAGGAGTGAGAAAAACATCACGGGGTGGTGCGCATTGTATGGGTGTGTGTTACATTAGATTCACTAGTAGGATTGAGAAAAACATCACGGGGTGGTGCGCATTGTATGGGTGTGTGTTACATTAGTTTCACTAGTAGGAGTGAGAAAAACATCACGGGGTGGTGCGCATTGTATGGGTGTGTGTTACATTAGATGCACTAGTAGGAGTGAGAAAAACATCACGGGGTGGTGCGCATTGTATGGGTGTGTGTTACATTACATTCACTAGTAGCAGTGAGAAAAACATCACGGGGTGGTGCGCATTGTATGGGTGTGTGTTACATTACATTCACTAGTAGCAGTGAGAAAAACATCACGGGGTGGTGCGCATTGTATGGGTGTGTGTTACATTAAATTCACTAGTAGCAGTGAGAAAAACATCACGGGGTGGTGCGCATTGTATGGGTGTGTGTTACATTACATTCACTAGTAGGAGTGAGAAAAACATCACGGGGTGGTGCGCATTGTATGGGTGTGTGTTACATTACATTCACTAGTAGCAGTGAGAAAAACATCACGGGGTGGTGCGCATTGTATGGGTGTGTGTTACATTAGATTCACTAGTAGGAGTGAGAAAATCATCACGGGGTGGTGCGCATTGTATGGGTGTGTGTTACATTAGATTCACTAGTAGCAGTGAGAAAATCATCACGGGGTGGTGCGCATTGTATGGGTGTGTGTTACATTACATTCACTAGTAGCAGTGAGAAAAACATCACGGGGTGGTGCGCATTGTATGGGTGTGTGTTACATTACATTCACTAGTAGCAGTGAGAAAAACATCACGGGGTGGTGCGCATTGTATGGGTGTGTGTTACATTAGATTCACTAGTAGGAGTGAGAAAATCATCACGGGGTGGTGCGCGTTGTATGTGTGTGTGTTACATTACATTCACTAGTAGCAGTGAGAAAAACATCACGGGGTGGTGCGCATTGTATGGGTGTGTGTTACATTACATTCACTAGTAGCAGTGAGAAAAACATCACGGGGTGGTGCGCATTGTATGGGTGTGTGTTACATTAGATTCACTAGTAGGAGTGAGAAAATCATCATGGGGTGGTGCGCGTTGTATGTGTGTGTGTTACATTACATTCACTAGTAGCAGTGAGAAAAACATCACGGGGTGGTGCGCATTGTATGGGTGTGTGTTACATTACATTCACTAGTAGCAGTGAGAAAAACATCACGGGGTGGTGCGCATTGTATGGGTGTGTGTTACATTACATTCACTAGTAGCAGTGAGAAAAACATCACGGGGTGGTGCGCATTGTATGGGTGTGTGTTACATTAGATTCACTAGTAGGAGTGAGAAAATCATCACGGGGTGGTGCGCGTTGTATGTGTGTGTGTTACATTACATTCACTAGTAGGAGTGAGAAAAACATCACGGGGTGGTGCGGGTTGTATGGGTGTGTGTTACATTAGATTCACTAGTAGGAGTGAGAAAAACATCACGGGGTGGTGCGCATTGTATGGGTGTGTGTTACATTACATTCACTAGTAGGAGTGAGAAAAACATCACGGGGTGGTGCGCATTGTATGGGTGTGTGTTACATTACATTCTCTAGTAGGAGTGAGAAAAACATCACGGGGTGGTGCGCATTGTATGGGTGTGTGTTACATTAGATTCACTAGTAGGATTGAGAAAAATATCACGGGGTGGTGTGCATTGTAAGGGTGTGTGTTACATTAGTTTCACTAGTAGGAGTGAGAAAAACATCACGGGGTGGTGCGCATTGTATGGGTGTGTGTTACATTAGATGCACTAGTTGTAGTGAGAAAAACATCACGGGGTGGTGCGCATTGTATGGGTGTGTGTTACATTAGATGCACTAGTAGGAGTGAGAAAAACATCACGGGGTGGTGCGCATTTTATGGGTGTGTGTTACATTACATTCACTAGTAGCAGTGAGAAAAACATCACGGGGTGGTGCGCATTGTATGGGTGTGTGTTACATTAGATTCACTAGTAGCAGTGAGAAAAACATCACGGGGTGGTGCGCCTTGTATGGGTGTGTGTTACATTAGATTCACTAGTAGCAGTGAGAAAAACATCACGGGTTGGTGCGCCATGTATGGGTGTGTGTCACATTACATTCACTAGTAGGAGTGAGAAAAACATCACGGGGTGGTGCGCCTTGTATGGGTGTGTGTCACATTACATTCACTAGTAGGAGTGAGGAAAACATCACGGGGTGGTGCGCATTGTATGGGTGTGTGTTACATTAGATTCACTAGTAGCAGTGAGAAAAACATCACGGGTTGGTGCGCATTGTATGGGTGTGTGTTACATTAGATTCACTAGTAGCAGTGAGAAAAACATCACGGGGTGGTGCGCATTGTATGGGTGTGTGTTACATTACAATCACTAGTTCGAGTGAGAAAAACATCACGGGGTGGTGCGCATTGTATGGGTGTGTGTTACATTAGATTCACTACTAGGAGTGAGAAAAACATCACGGGGTGGTGCGCATTGTATGGGTGTGTGTTACATTACATTCACTAGTAGGAGTGAGAAAATCATCACGGGGTGGTGCGCATTGTATGGGAGTGTGTTACATTACATTCACTAGTAGGAGTGAGAAAAACATCACGGGGTGGTGCGCATTGTATGGGTGTGTGTTACATTACATTCTCTAGTAGGAGTGAGAAAAACATCACAGGGTGGTGCGCATTGTATGGGTGTGTGTTACATTACATTCTCTAGTAGGAGTGAGAAAAACATCACGGGGTGGTGCGCATTGTATGGGTGTGTGTTACATTAGATTCACTAGTAGGATTGAGAAAATCATCACGGGGTGGTGCGCATTGTATGGGTGTGTGTTACATTAGTTTCACTAGTAGGAGTGAGAAAAACATCACGGGGTGGTGCGCATTGTAAGGGTGTGTGTTACATTTGATGCACTAGTAGGAGTGAGAAAAACATCACGGGGTGGTGCGCATTGTATGGGTGTGTGTTACATTAGATGCACTAGTAGGAGTGAGAAAAACATCACGGGGTGGTGCGCATTGTATGGGTGTGTGTTACATTAGATGCACTAGTAGGAGTGAGAAAAACATCACGGGGTGGTGCGCATTGTATGGGTGTGTGTTACATTACATTCACTAGTAGCAGTGAGAAAAACATCACGGGGTGGTGCGCATTGTATGGGTGTGTGTTACATTACATTCACTAGTAGGAGTGAGAAAAACATCACGGGGTGGTGCGCATTGTATGGGTGTGTGTTACATTACATTCTCTAGTAGGAGTGAGAAAAACATCACGGGGTGGTGTGCATTGTATTGGTGTGTGTTACATTAGATTCACTAGTAGGATTGAGAAAAACATCACGGGGTGGTGCGCATTGTATGGGTGTGTGTTACATTAGTTTCACTAGTAGGAGTGAGAAAAACATCACGGTGTGGTGCGCATTGTATGGGTGTGTGTTACATTAGATGCACTAGTAGGAGTGAGAAAAACATCACGGGGTGGTGCGCATTGTATGGGTGTGTGTTACATTAGATGCACTAGTAGGAGTGAGAAAAACATCACGGGGTGGTGCGCATTGTATGGGTGTGTGTTACATTACATTCACTAGTAGCAGTGAGAAAAACATCATGGGGTGGTGCGCATTGTATGGGTGTGTGTTACATTACATTCACTAGTAGCAGGGAGAAAAACATCACGGGGTGGTGCGCATTGTATGGGTGTGTGTTACATTACATTCACTAGTAGCAGTGAGAAAAACATCATGGGGTGGTGCGCATTGTATGGGTGTGTGTTACATTACATTCACTAGTAGGAGTGACAAAAACATCACGGGGTGGTGTGCATTGTATGGGTGTGTGTTACATTAGATTCACTAGTAGGAGTGAGAAAATCATCACGGGGTGGTGCGCATTGTATGGGTGTGTGTTACATTACATTCACTAGTAGCAGTGAGAAAAACATCACGGGGTGGTGCGCATTGTATGGGTGTGTGTTACATTACATTCACTAGTAGCAGTGAGAAAAACATCACGGGGTGGTGCGCATTGTATGGGTGTGTGTTACATTACATTCACTAGTAGCAGTGAGAAAAACATCACGGGGTGGTGCGCATTGTATGGGTGTCTGTTACATTAGATTCACTAGTAGCAGTGAGAAAAACATCACGGGGTGGTGCGCATTGTATCGGTGTGTGTTACATTAGATTCACTAGTAGCAGTGAGAAAAACATCACGGGGTGGTGCGCATTGTATGGGTGTGTGTTACATTACATTCACTAGTAGCAGTGAGAAAAACATCACGGGGTGGTGCGCATTGTATGGGTGTGTGTTACATTAGATTCACTAGTAGCAGTGAGAAAAACATCACGGGGTGGTGCGCATTGTATCGGTGTGTGTTACATTAGATTCACTAGTAGCAGTGAGAAAAACATCACGGGGTGGTGCGCATTGTATGGGTGTGTGTCACATTACATTCACTAGTAGGAGTGAGAAAAACATCACGGGGTGGTGCGCATTGTATGGGTGTGTGTCACATAACATTCACTAGTAGGAGTGAGAAAAACATCACGGGGTGGTGCGCATTGTACGGGTGTGTGTCACATTAGATTCACTAGTAGGAGTGAGAAAAACATCACGGGGTGGTGCGCATTGTATGGGTGTGTGTCACATTAGATTCACTTGTAGGAGTGAGAAAAACATCACGGGGTGGTGCGCATTGTATGGGTGTGTGTCACATTAGATTCACTAGTAGGAGTGAGAAAAACATCACGGGGTGGTGCGCATTGTATGGGTGTGTGTCACATTAGATTCACTAGTAGCAGTGAGAAAAACATCACGGGGTGGTGCGCATTCTATGGGTGTGTGTCACATTAGATTCACTAGTAGGAGTGAGAAAAACATCATGGGGTGGTGCGCATTCTATGGGTTTGTGTCACATTAGATTCACTAGTAGGAGTGAGAAAAACATCACGGGGTGGTGCGCATTGTATGGGTGTGTGTTACATTAGATTCACTAGTAGGAGTGAGAAAAACATCACGGGGTGGTGCGCATTGTATGGGTGTGTGTTACATTAGATTCACTAGTAGGAGTGAGAAAAACATCACGGGGTGGTGCGCATTGTATGGGTGTGTGTTACATTAGATTCACTAGTAGGAGTGAGAAAAACATCACGGGGTGGTGCGCATTGTATGGGTGTGTGTTACATTACATTCACTAGTAGGAGTGAGAAAAACATCACGGGGTGGTGCGCATTGTATGGGTGTGTGTTACATTACATTCACTAGTAGGAGTGAGAAAAACATCACGGGGTGGTGCGCATTGTATGGGTGTGTGTTACATTACATTCACTAGTAGGAGTGAGAAAAACATCACGGGGTGGTGCGCATTGTATGGGTGTGTGTTACATTACATTCTCTAATAGGAGTGAGAAAAACATCACGGGGTGGTGCGCATTGTATGGGTGTGTGTTACATTAGATTCACTAGTAGGAGTGAGAAAAACATCACGGGGTGGTGCGCATTGTATGGGTGTGTGTTACATTAATTTCACTAGTAGGATTGAGAAAAACATCACGGGGTGGTGCGCATTGTATGGGTGTGTGTTACATTAGTTTCACTAGTAGGAGTGAGAAAAACATCACGGGGTGGTGCGCATTGTATGGGTGTGTGTTACATTAGATGCACTAGTAGTAGTGAGAAAAACATCACGGGGTGGTGCGCATTGTATGGGTGTGTGTTACATTAGATGCACTAGTAGGAGTGAGAAAAACATCACGGGGTGGTGCGCAATGTATGGGTGTGTGTTACATTAGATTCACTAGTAGGAGTGAGAAAAACATCACGGGGTGGTGCGCATTGTATGGGTGTGTGTTACATTACATTCACTAGTAGGAGTGAGAAAAACATCACGGGGTGGTGCGCATTGTACGGGTGTGTGTTACATTACATTCACTAGTAGGAGTGAGAAAAACATCACGGGGTGGTGCGCATTGTATGGGTGTGTGTTACATTACATTCACTAGTAGGAGTGAGAAAAACATCACGGGGTGGTGCGAATTGTATGGGTGTGTGTTACATTACATTCTCTAGTAGGAGTGAGAAAAACATCACGGGGTGGTGCGCATTGTATGGGTGTGTGTTACATTAGATTCACTAGTAGGATTGAGAAAAACATCACGGGGTGGTGCGCATTGTATGGGTGTGTGTTACATTAGTTTCACTAGTAGGAGTGAGAAAAACATCACGGGGTGGTGCGCATTGTATGGGTGTGTGTTACATTAGATGCACTAGTACGAGTGAGAAAAACATCACGGGGTGGAGCGCATTGTATGGGTGTGTGTTACATTAGATGCACTAGTAGGAGTGAGAAAAACATCAAGGGGTGGTGCGCATTGTATGGGTGTGTGTCACATTAGATTCACTAGTAGGAGTGAGAAAAACATCACGGGGTGGTGCGCATTGTATGGGTGTGTGTCACATTAGATTCACTAGTAGGAGTGAGAAAAACATCACGGGGTGGTGCGCATTGTATGGGTGTGTGTCACATTAGATTCACTAGTAGGAGTGAGAAAAACATCACGGGATGGTGCGCATTGTATGGGTGTGTGTCACATTAGATTCACTAGTAGGAGTGAGAAAAACATCACGGGGTGGTGCGCATTCTATGGGTGTGTGTTACATTAGATTCACTAGTAGGAGTGAGAAAAACATCACGGGGTGGTGCGCATTGTATGGGTGTGTGTTACATTAGGTTCACTAGTAGGATTGAGAAAAACATCACGGGGTGGTGCGCATTGTATGGGTGTGTGTTACATTAGATTCACTAGTAGGAGTGAGAAAAACATCACGGGGTGGTGCGCATTGTATGGGTGTGTGTTACATTAGATTCACTAGTAGGAGTGAGAAAAACATCACGGGGTGGTGCGCATTGTATGGGTGTGTGTTACATTACATTCACTATTAGCAGTGAGAAAAACATCACGGTGTGGTGCGCATTGTATGGGTGTGTGTTACATTACATTCACTAGTAGCAGTGAGAAAAACATCACGGGGTGGTGCGCATTGTATGGGTGTGTGTTACATTAGAATCACTAGTAGGAGTGAGAAAAACATCACGGGGTGGTGCGCATTGTATGGGTGTGTGTTACATTAGATTCACTAGTAGGAGTGAGAAAAACATCACGGGGTGGTGCGCATTGTATGGGTGTGTGTTACATTACATTCACTAGTAGGAGTGAGAAAAACATCACGGGGTGGTGCGCATTGTATGGGTGTGTGTTACATTACATTCACTAGTAGGAGTGAGAAAAACATCACGGGGTGGTGCGCATTGTATGGGTGTGTGTTACATTACATTCACTAGTAGGAGTGAGAAAAACATCACGGGGTGGTGCGCATTGTATGGGTGTGTGTTACATTAGATTCACTAGTAGCAGTGAGAAAATCATCACGGGGTGGTGCGCATTGTATGGGTGTGTGTTACATTAGATTCACTAGTAGCAGTGAGAAAAACATCACGGGGTGGTGCGCATTGTATGGGTGTGTGTTACATTACATTCACTAGTAGCAGTGAGAAAAACATCACGGGGTGGTGCGCATTGTATGGGTGTGTGTTACATTACATTCACTAGTAGCAGTGAGAAAAACATCACGGGGTGGTGCGCATTGTATGGGTGTGTGTTACATTAGATTCACTAGTAGCAGTGAGAAAAACATCACGGGGTGGTGCGCATTGTATGGGTGTGTGTTACATTAGATTCACTAGTAGCAGTGAGAAAAACATCACGGGGTGGTGCGCATTGTATGGGTGTGTGTCACATTACATTCACTAGTAGGAGTGAGAAAAACATCACGGGGTGGTTCGCATTGTATGGGTGTGTGTCACATTACATTCACTAGTAGGAGTGAGAAAAACATCACGGGGTGGTGCGCATTGTATGGGTGTGTGTCACATTACATTCACTAGTAGGAGTGAGAAAAACATCACGGGGTGGTGTGCATTGTATGGGTGTGTGTTACATTACATTCACTAGTAGGAGTGAGAAAATCATCACGGGGTGGTGCGCATTGTATGGGTGTGTGTTACATTAGATTCACTAGTAGCAGTGAGAAAAACATCATGGGGTGGTGCGCATTGTATGGGTGTGTGTTACATTACATTCACTAGTAGCAGTGAGAAAAACATCACGGGGTGGTGCGCATTGTATGGGTGTGTGTTACATTACATTCACTAGTAGCAGTGAGAAAAACATCACGGGGTGGTGCGCATTATATGGGTGTGTGTTACATTAGATTCACTAGTAGCAGTGAGAAAAACATCACGGGGTGGTGCGCATTGTATGGGTGTGTGTTACATTACATTCTCTAGTAGGAGTGAGAAAAACATCACGGGGTGGTGCGCATTGTATGGGTGTGTGTTACATTAGTTTCACTAGTAGGAGTGAGAAAAACATCACGGGGTGGTGCGCATTGTATGGGTGTGTGTTACATTAGATGCACTAGTAGGAATGAGAAAAACATCACGGGGTGGTGCGCATTGTATGGGTGTGTGTTACATTAGTTTAACTAGTAGGAGTGAGAAAAACATCACGGGGTGGTGCGCATTGTATTGGTGTGTGTTACATTAGATGCACTAGTAGGAATGAGAAAAACATCACGGGGTGGTGCGCATTGTATGGGTGTGTGTTACATTACATTCACTAGTAGCAGTGAGAAAAACATCACGGGGTGGTGCGCATTGTATGGGTGAGTGTTACATTACATTCACTAGTAGCAGTGAGAAAAACATCACGGGGTGGTGCGCATCGTATGGGTGTGTGTTACATTAGTTTCACTAGTAGGATTGAGAAAAACATCACGGGGTGGTGCGCATTGTATGGGTGTGTGTTACATTAGATGCACTAGTAGGAGTGAGAAAAACATCACGGGGTGGTGCGCATTCTATGGGTTTGTGTCACATTAGATTCACTAGTAGGAGTGAGAAAAACATCACGGGGTGGTGCGCATTGTATGGGTGTGTGTTACATTAGATTCACTAGTAGGAGTGAGAAAAACATCACGGGGTGGTGCGCATTGTATGGGTGTGTGTTACATTACATTCACTAGTAGCAGTGAGAAAATCATCACGGGGTGGTGCGCATTGTATGGGTGTGTGTTACATTACATTCACTAGTAGGAGTGAGAAAAACATCACGGGGTGGTGCGCATTTTATGGGTGTGTGTTACATTACATTCACTAGTAGGAGTGAGAAAAACATCACGGGGTGGTGCGCATTGTATGGGTGTGTGTTACATTAGATTCACTAGTAGCAGTGAGAAAATCATCACGGGGTGGTGCGCATTGTATGGGTGTGTGTTACATTAGATTCACTAGTAGCAGTGAGAAAAACATCACGGGGTGGTGCGCATTGTATGGGTGTGTGTTACATTACATTCACTAGTAGCAGTGAGAAAAACATCACGGGGTGGTGCGCATTGTATGGGTGTGTGTTACATTACATTCACTAGTAGCAGTGAGAAAAACATCACGGGGTGGTGCGCATTGTATGGGTGTGTGTTACATTAGATTCACTAGTAGCAGTGAGAAAAACATCACGGGGTGGTGCGCATTGTATGGGTGTGTGTTACATTAGATTCACTAGTAGCAGTGAGAAAAACATCACGGGGTGGTGCGCATTGTATGGGTGTGTGTCACATTACATTCACTAGTAGGAGTGAGAAAAACATCACGGGGTGGTTCGCATTGTATGGGTGTGTGTCACATTACATTCACTAGTAGGAGTGAGAAAAACATCACGGGGTGGTGCGCATTGTATGGGTGTGTGTCACATTACATTCACTAGTAGGAGTGAGAAAAACATCACGGGGTGGTGTGCATTGTATGGGTGTGTGTTACATTACATTCACTAGTAGGAGTGAGAAAATCATCACGGGGTGGTGCGCATTGTATGGGTGTGTGTTACATTAGATTCACTAGTAGCAGTGAGAAAAACATCATGGGGTGGTGCGCATTGTATGGGTGTGTGTTACATTACATTCACTAGTAGCAGTGAGAAAAACATCACGGGGTGGTGCGCATTGTATGGGTGTGTGTTACATTACATTCACTAGTAGCAGTGAGAAAAACATCACGGGGTGGTGCGCATTATATGGGTGTGTGTTACATTGGATTCACTAGTAGCAGTGAGAAAAACATCACGGGGTGGTGCGCATTGTATGGGTGTGTGTTACATTACATTCTCTAGTAGGAGTGAGAAAAACATCACGGGGTGGTGCGCATTGTATGGGTGTGTGTTACATTAGTTTCACTAGTAGGAGTGAGAAAAACATCACGGGGTGGTGCGCATTGTATGGGTGTGTGTTACATTAGATGCACTAGTAGGAATGAGAAAAACATCACGGGGTGGTGCGCATTGTATGGGTGTGTGTTACATTAGTTTAACTAGTAGGAGTGAGAAAAACATCACGGGGTGGTGCGCATTGTATTGGTGTGTGTTACATTAGATGCACTAGTAGGAATGAGAAAAACATCACGGGGTGGTGCGCATTGTATGGGTGTGTGTTACATTACATTCACTAGTAGCAGTGAGAAAAACATCACGGGGTGGTGCGCATTGTATGGGTGAGTGTTACATTACATTCACTAGTAGCAGTGAGAAAAACATCACGGGGTGGTGCGCATCGTATGGGTGTGTGTTACATTAGTTTCACTAGTAGGATTGAGAAAAACATCACGGGGTGGTGCGCATTGTATGGGTGTGTGTTACATTAGATGCACTAGTAGGAGTGAGAAAAACATCACGGGGTGGTGCGCATTCTATGGGTTTGTGTCACATTAGATTCACTAGTAGGAGTGAGAAAAACATCACGGGGTGGTGCGCATTGTATGGGTGTGTGTTACATTAGATTCACTAGTAGGAGTGAGAAAAACATCACGGGGTGGTGCGCATTGTATGGGTGTGTGTTACATTAGATTCACTAGTAGGAGTGAGAAAAACATCACGGGGTGGTGCGCATTGAATGGGTGTGTGTTACATTATATTCACTAGTAGGAGTGAGAAAAACATCACGGGGTGGTGCGCATTGTATGGGTGTGTGTTACATTACATTCACTAGTAGGAGTGAGAAAAACATCACGGGGTGGTGCACATTGTATGGGTGTGTGTTACATTACATTCACTAGTAGGAGTGAGAAAAACATCACGGGGTGGTGCGCATTGTATGGGTGTGTGTTACATTAGATTCACTAGTAGGAGTGAGAAAATCATCACGGGGTGGTGCGCATTGTATGGGTGTGTGTTACATTACATTCACTAGTAGGAGTGAGAAAAACATCACGGGGTGGTGCGCATTGTATGGGTGTGTGTTACATTACATTCTCTAGTAGGAGTGAGAAAAACATCACGGGGTGGTGTGCATTGTATGGGTGTGTGTTACATTAGATTCACTAGTAGGATTGAGAAAAACATCACGGGGTGGTGCGCATTCTATGGGTGTGTGTTATATTAGTTTCACTAGTAGGATTGAGAAAAACATCACGGGGTGGTGCGCATTGTATGGGTGTGTGTTACATTAGTTTCACTAGTAGGAGTGAGAAAAACATCACGGGGTGGTGCGCATTGTATGGGTGTGTTTTACATTAGATTCACTAGTAGGAGTGAGAAAAACATCACGGGGTGGTGCGCATTGTATGGGTGTGTGTTACATTAGATTCACTAGTAGGAGTGAGAAAAACATCACGGGGTGGTACGCATTGTACGGGTGTGTGTTACATTACATTCACTAGTAGGAGTGAGAAAAACATCACGGGGTGGTGCGCATTGTATGGGTGTGTGTTACATTACATTCACTAGTAGGAGTGAGAAAAACATCACGGTGTGGTGCGCATTGTATGGGTGTGTGTTACATTACATTCTCTAGTAGGAGTGAGAAAAACATCACGGGGTGGTGCGCATTGTATGGGTGTGTGTTACATTAGATTCACTAGTAGGATTGAGAAAAACATCACGGGGTGGTGCGCATTGTATGGGTGTGTGTTACATTAGTTTCACTAGTAGGAGTGAGAAAAACATCACGGGGTGGTGCGCATTGTATGGGTGTGTGTTCCATTAGATGCACTAGTAGGAGTGAGAAAAACATCACGGGGTGGTGCGCATTGTATGGGTGTGTGTTACATTAGATGCACTAGTAGCAGTGAGAAAAACATCACGGGGTGGTGCGCATTGTATGTGTGTGTGTTACATTAGATGCACTAGTAGGAGTGAGAAAAACATCACGGGGTGGTGCGCATTGTATGGGTGTGTGTTACATTACATTCACTAGTAGCAGTGAGAAAAACATCACGGGGTGGTGCGCATTGTATGGGTGTGTGTTACATTACATTCACTAGTAGCAGTGAGAAAAACATCACGGGGTGGTGCGCATTGTATGGGTGTGTGTTACATTACATTCACTAGTAGGAGTGAGAAAAACATCACGGGGTGGTGCGCATTGTATGGGTGTGTGTTACATTACATTCACTAGTAGCAGTGAGAAAAACATCACGGGGTGGTGCGCATTGTATGGGTGTGTGTTACATTACATTCACTAGTAGCAGTGAGAAAAACATCACGGGGTGGTGCGTATTGTATGGGTGTGTGTTACATTACATTCACTACTAGCAGTGAGAAAAACATCACGGGGTGGTGCGCATTGTATGGGTGTGTGTTACATTACATACACTAGTAGCAGTGAGAAAAACATCACGGGGTGGTGCGCATTGTATGGGTGTGTGTTACATTACATTCACTAGTAGCAGTGAGAAAAACATCACGGGGTGGTGCGCATTGTATGGGTGTGTGTTACATTAGATTCACTAGTAGGAGTGAGAAAAACATCACGGGGTGGTGCGCATTGTATGGGTGTGTGTTACATTAGATTCACTAGTAGCAGTGAGAAAAACATCACGGGGTGGTGCGCATTGTATGGGTGTGTGACACATTAGATTCACTAGTAGGAGTGAGAAAAACATCACGGGGTGGTGCGCATTGTATGGGTGTGTGTCACATTACATTCACTAGTAGGATTGAGAAAAACATCACGGGGTGGTGCGCATTGTACGGGTGTGTGTCACATTAGATTCACTAGTAGGAGTGAGAAAAACATCACGGGGTGGTGCGCATTGTATGGGTGTGTGTCACATTAGATTCACTAGTAGGAGTGAGAAAAACATCACGGGGTGGTGCGCATTGTATGGGTGTGTGTCACATTAGATTCACTAGTAGGAGTGAGAAAAACATCACGGGATGGTGCGCATTGTATGGGTGTGTGTCACGTTAGATTCACTAGTAGCAGTGAGAAAAACATCACGGGGTGGTGCGCATTGTATGGGTGTGTGTCACATTAGATTCACTAGTAGGAGTGAGAAAAACATCACGGGGTGGTGCGCATTCTATGGGTTTGTGTCACATTAGATTCACTAGTAGGAGTGAGAAAAACATCACGTGGTGGTGGGCATTGTATGCGTGTGTGTTACATTAGATTCACTAGTAGGATTGAGAAAAACATCACGGGGTGGTGCGCATTGTATGGGTGTGTGTTACATTAGTTTCACTAGTAGGATTGAGAAAAACATCACGGGGTGGTGCGCATTGTATGGGTGTGTGTTACATTAGATTCACTAGTAGGAGTGAGAAAAACATCACGGGGTGGTGCGCATTGTATGGGTGTGTGTTACATTAGACGCACTAGTAGGAATGAGAAAAACATCACGGGGTGGTGCGCATTGTATGGGTGTGTGTTACATTAGTTTAACTAGTAGAACTGAGAAAAACATCACGGGGTGGTGCGCATTGTATTGGTGTGTGTTACATTAGATGCACTAGTAGGAATGAGAAAAACATCACGGGGTGGTGCACATTGTATGGGTGTGTGTTACATTACATTCACTAGTAGCAGTGAGAAAAACATCACGGGGTGGTGCGCATTGTATGGGTGAGTGTTACATTACATTCACTAGTAGCAGTGAGAAAAACATCACGGGGTGGTGCGCATTGTATGGGTGTGTGTTACATTAG
This sequence comes from Cavia porcellus, assembly GCF_034190915.1. Classification (NCBI taxonomy): domain Eukaryota; kingdom Metazoa; phylum Chordata; class Mammalia; order Rodentia; family Caviidae; genus Cavia; species Cavia porcellus. The sequence continues at coordinate 96,499 of NW_026947605.1, forward strand.
TTTCACTAGTAGGACTGAGAAAAACATCACGGGGTGGTGCGCATTGTATTGGTGTGTGTTACATTAGATGCACTAGTAGGAATGAGAAAAACATCACGGGGTGGTGCACATTGTATGGGTGTGTGTTACATTACATTCACTAGTAGCAGTGAGAAAAACATCACGGGGTGGTGCGCATTGTATGGGTGAGTGTTACATTACATTCACGAGTAGCAGTGAGAAAAACATCACGGGGTGGTGCGCATTGTATGGGTGTGTGTTACATTAGTTTCACTAGTAGGATTGAGAAAAACATCACGGGGTGGTGCGCATTGTATGGGTGTGTGTTACATTAGTTTCACTAGTAGGACTGAGAAAAACATCACGGGGTGGTGCGCATTTTATGGGTGTGTGTTACATTAGATGCACTAGTAGGAATGAGAAAAACATCACGGGGTGGTGCACATTGTATGGGTGTGTGTTACATTACATTCACTAGTAGCAGTGAGAAAAACATCACGGGGTGGTGCGCATTGTATGGGTGTGTGTTACATTAGATTCACTAGTAGCAGTGAGAAAAACATCACGGGGTGGTGCGCATTGTATGGGTGTGTGTTACATTAGATTCACTAGTAGCAGTGAGAAAAACATCACGGGGTGGTGCGCATTGTATGGGTGTGTGTCACATTACATTCACTAGTAGGAGTGAGAAAAACATCACGGGGTGGTTCGCATTGTATGGGTGTGTGTCACATTACATTCACTAGTAGGAGTGAGAAAAACATCACGGGGTGGTGCGCATTGTATGGGTGTGTGTCACATTACATTCACTAGTAGGAGTGAGAAAAACATCACGGGGTGGTGTGCATTGTATGGGTGTGTGTTACATTACATTCACTAGTAGGAGTGAGAAAATCATCACGGGGTGGTGCGCATTGTATGGGTGTGTGTTACATTAGATTCACTAGTAGCAGTGAGAAAAACATCATGGGGTGGTGCGCATTGTATGGGTGTGTGTTACATTACATTCACTAGTAGCAGTGAGAAAAACATCACGGGGTGGTGCGCATTGTATGGGTGTGTGTTACATTACATTCACTAGTAGCAGTGAGAAAAACATCACGGGGTGGTGCGCATTATATGGGTGTGTGTTACATTAGATTCACTAGTAGCAGTGAGAAAAACATCACGGGGTGGTGCGCATTGTATGGGTGTGTGTTACATTAGTTTCACTAGTAGGATTGAGAAAAACATCACGGGGTGGTGCGCATTGTATGGGTGTGTGTTACATTAGTTTCACTAGTAGGAGTGAGAAAAACATCACGGGGTGGTGCGCATTGTATGGGTGTGTGTTACATTAGTTTCACTAGTAGAACTGAGAAAAACATCACGGGGTGGTGCGCATTGTATTGGTGTGTGTTACATTAGATGCACTAGTAGGAATGAGAAAAACATCACGGGGTGGTGCACATTGTATGGGTGTGTGTTACATTACATTCACTAGTAGCAGTGAGAAAAACATCACGGGGTGGTGCGCATTGTATGGGTGAGTGTTACATTACATTCACTAGTAGCAGTGAGAAAAACATCACGGGGTGGTGCGCATTGTATGGGTGTGTGTTACATTAGTTTCACTAGTAGGACTGAGAAAAACATCACGGGGTGGTGCGCATTGTATTGGTGTGTGTTACATTAGATGCACTAGTAGGAATGAGAAAAACATCACGGGGTGGTGCACATTGTATGGGTGTGTGTTACATTACATTCACTAGTAGCAGTGAGAAAAACATCACGGGGTGTTGCGCATTGTATGGGTGAGTGTTACATTACATTCACGAGTAGCAGTGAGAAAAACATCACGGGGTGGTGCGCATTGTATGGGTGTGTGTTACATTAGTTTCACTAGTAGGATTGAGAAAAACATCACGGGGTGGTGCGCATTGTATGGGTGTGTGTTACATTAGTTTCACTAGTAGGACTGAGAAAAACATCACGGGGTGGTGCGCATTTTATGGGTGTGTGTTACATTAGATGCACTAGTAGGAATGAGAAAAACATCACGGGGTGGTGCACATTGTATGGGTGTGTGTTACATTACATTCACTAGTAGCAGTGAGAAAAACATCACGGGGTGGTGCGCATTGTATGGGTGTGTGTTACATTAGATTCACTAGTAGCAGTGAGAAAAACATCACGGGGTGGTGCGCATTGTATGGGTGTGTGTTACATTAGATTCACTAGTAGCAGTGAGAAAAACATCACGGGGTGGTGCGCATTGTATGGGTGTGTGTCACATTACATTCACTAGTAGGAGTGAGAAAAACATCACGGGGTGGTTCGCATTGTATGGGTGTGTGTCACATTACATTCACTAGTAGGAGTGAGAAAAACATCACGGGGTGGTGCGCATTGTATGGGTGTGTGTCACATTACATTCACTAGTAGGAGTGAGAAAAACATCACGGGGTGGTGTGCATTGTATGGGTGTGTGTTACATTACATTCACTAGTAGGAGTGAGAAAATCATCACGGGGTGGTGCGCATTGTATGGGTGTGTGTTACATTAGATTCACTAGTAGCAGTGAGAAAAACATCATGGGGTGGTGCGCATTGTATGGGTGTGTGTTACATTACATTCACTAGTAGCAGTGAGAAAAACATCACGGGGTGGTGCGCATTGTATGGGTGTGTGTTACATTACATTCACTAGTAGCAGTGAGAAAAACATCACGGGGTGGTGCGCATTATATGGGTGTGTGTTACATTAGATTCACTAGTAGCAGTGAGAAAAACATCACAGGGTGGTGCGCATTGTATGGGTGTGTGTTACATTAGTTTCACTAGTAGGATTGAGAAAAACATCACGGGGTGGTGCGCATTGTATGGGTGTGTGTTACATTAGTTTCACTAGTAGGAGTGAGAAAAACATCACGGGGTGGTGCGCATTGTATGGGTGTGTGTTACATTAGATGCACTAGTAGGAATGAGAAAAACATCACGGGGTGGTGCGCATTGTATGGGTGTGTGTTACATTAGTTTAACTAGTAGGAGTGAGAAAAACATCACGGGGTGGTGCGCATTGTATTGGTGTGTGTTACATTAGATGCACTAGTAGGAATGAGAAAAACATCACGGGGTGGTGCGCATTGTATGGGTGTGTGTTACATTACATTCACTAGTAGCAGTGAGAAAAACATCACGGGGTGGTGCGCATTGTATGGGTGAGTGTTACATTACATTCACTAGTAGCAGTGAGAAAAACATCACGGGGTGGTGCGCATCGTATGGGTGTGTGTTACATTAGTTTCACTAGTAGGATTGAGAAAAACATCACGGGGTGGTACGCATTGTATGGGTGTGTGTTACATTAGATGCACTAGTAGGAGTGAGAAAAACATCACGGGGTGGTGCGCATTCTATGGGTTTGTGTCACATTAGATTCACTAGTAGGAGTGAGAAAAACATCACGGGGTGGTGCGCATTGTATGGGTGTGTGTTACATTAGATTCACTAGTAGCGGTGAGAAAAACATCACGGGGTGGTGCGCATTGTATGGGTGTGTGTTACATTAGATTCACTAGTAGGAGTGAGAAAAACATCACGGGGTGGTGCGCATTGAATGGGTGTGTGTTACATTACATTCACTAGTAGGAGTGAGAAAAACATCACGGGGTGGTGCGCATTGTATGGGTGTGTGTTACATTACATTCACTAGTAGGAGTGAGAAAAACATCACGGGGTGGTGCGCATTGTATGGGTGTGTGTTACATTACATTCACTAGTAGGAGTGAGAAAAACATCACGGGGTGGTGCGCATTGTATGGGTGTGTGTTACATTAGATTCACTAGTAGGAGTGAGAAAATCATCACGGGGTGGTGCGCATTGTATGGGTGTGTGTTACATTACATTCACTAGTAGGAGTGAGAAAAACATCACGGGGTGGTGCGCATTGTATGGGTGTGTGTTACATTACATTCTCTAGTAGGAGTGAGAAAAACATCACGGGGTGGTGTGCATTGTATGGGTGTGTGTTACATTAGATTCACTAGTAGGATTGAGAAAAACATCACGGGGTGGTGCGCATTGTATGGGTGTGTGTTATATTAGTTTCACTAGTAGGATTGAGAAAAACATCACGGGGTGGTGCGCATTGTATGGGTGTGTGTTACATTAGTTTCACTAGTAGGAGTGAGAAAAACATCACGGGGTGGTGCGCATTGTATGGGTGTGTTTTACATTAGATTCACTAGTAGGAGTGAGAAAAACATCACGGGGTGGTGCGCATTGTATGGGTGTGTGTTACATTAGATTCACGAGTAGGAGTGAGAAAAACATCACGGGGTGGTACGCATTGTACGGGTGTGTGTTACATTACATTCACTAGTAGGAGTGAGAAAAACATCACGGGGTGGTGCGCATTGTATGGGTGTGTGTTACATTACATTCACTAGTAGGAGTGAGAAAAACATCACGGTGTGGTGCGCATTGTATGAGTGTGTGTTACATTACATTCTCTAGTAGGAGTGAGAAAAACATCACGGGGTGGTGCGCATTGTATGGGTGTGTGTTACATTAGATTCACTAGTAGGATTGAGAAAAACATCACGGGGTGGTGCGCATTGTATGGGTGTGTGTTACATTAGTTTCACTAGTAGGAGTGAGAAAAACATCACGGGGTGGTGCGCATTGTATGGGTGTGTGTTCCATTAGATGCACTAGTAGGAGTGAGAAAAACATCACGGGGTGGTGGGCATTGTATGGGTGTGTGTTACATTAGATGCACTAGTAGCAGTGAGAAAAACATCACGGGGTGGTGCGCATTGTATGTGTGTGTGTTACATTAGATGCACTAGTAGGAGTGAGAAAAACATCACGGGGTGGTGCGCATTGTATGGGTGTGTGTTACATTACATTCACTAGTAGCAGTGAGAAAAACATCACGGGGTGGTGCGCATTGTATGGGTGTGTGTTACATTACATTCACTAGTAGCAGTGAGAAAAACATCACGGGGTGGTGCGCATTGTATGGGTGTGTGTTACATTACATTCACTAGTAGGAGTGAGAAAAACATCACGGGGTGGTGCGCATTGTATGGGTGTGTGTTACATTACATTCACTAGTAGCAGTGAGAAAAACATCACGGGGTGGTGCGCATTGTATGGGTGTGTGTTACATTACATTCACTAGTAGCAGTGAGAAAAACATCACGGGGTGGTGCGTATTGTATGGGTGTGTGTTACATTACATTCACTACTAGCAGTGAGAAAAACATCACGGGGTGGTGCGCATTGTATGGGTGTGTGTTACATTACATTCACTAGTAGCAGTGAGAAAAACATCACGGGGTGGTGCGCATTGTATGGGTGTGTGTTACATTACATTCACTAGTAGCAGTGAGAAAAACATCACGGGGTGGTGCGCATTGTATGGGTGTGTGTTACATTAGATTCACTAGTAGGAGTGAGAAAAACATCACGGGGTGGTGCGCATTGTATGGGTGTGTGTTACATTAGATTCACTAGTAGCAGTGAGAAAAACATCACGGGGTGGTGCGCATTGTATGGGTGTGTGTCACATTAGATTCACTAGTAGGAGTGAGAAAAACATCACGGGGTGGTGCGCATTGTATGGGTGTGTGTCACATTACATTCACTAGTAGGATTGAGAAAAACATCACGGGGTGGTGCGCATTGTACGGGTGTGTGTCACATTAGATTCACTAGTAGGAGTGAGAAAAACATCACGGGGTGGTGCGCATTGTATGGGTGTGTGTCACATTAGATTCACTAGTAGGAGTGAGAAAAACATCACGGGGTGGTGCGCATTGTATGGGTGTGTGTCACATTAGATTCACTAGTAGGAGTGAGAAAAACATCACGGGATGGTGCGCATTGTATGGGTGTGTGTCACGTTAGATTCACTAGTAGCAGTGAGAAAAACATCACGGGGTGGTGCGCATTGTATGCGTGTGTGTCACATTAGATTCACTAGTAGGAGTGAGAAAAACATCACGGGGTGGTGCGCATTCTATGGGTTTGTGTCACATTAGATTCACTAGTAGGAGTGAGAAAAACATCACGTGGTGGTGGGCATTGTATGCGTGTGTGTTACATTAGATTCACTAGTAGGATTGAGAAAAACATCACGGGGTGGTGCGCATTGTGTGGGTGTGTGTTACATTAGTTTCACTAGTAGGATTGAGAAAAACATCACGGGGTGGTGCGCATTGTATGGGTGTGTGTTACATTAGATTCACTAGTAGGAGTGAGAAAAACATCACGGGGTGGTGCGCATTGTATGGGTGTGTGTTACATTAGATGCACTAGTAGGAATGAGAAAAACATCACGGGGTGGTGCACATTGTATGGGTGTGTGTTACATTAGTTTAACTAGTAGAACTGAGAAAAACATCACGGGGTGGTGCGCATTGTATTGGTGTGTGTTACATTAGATGCACTAGTAGGAATGAGAAAAACATCACGGGGTGGTGCACATTGTATGGGTGTGTGTTACATTACATTCACTAGTAGCAGTGAGAAAAACATCACGGGGTGGTGCGCATTGTATGGGTGAGTGTTACATTACATTCACTAGTAGCAGTGAGAAAAACATCACGGGGTGGTGCGCATTGTATGGGTGTGTGTTACATTAGTTTCACTAGTAGGACTGAGAAAAACATCACGGGGTGGTGCGCATTGTATTGGTGTGTGTTACATTAGATGCACTAGTAGGAATGAGAAAAACATCACGGGGTGGTGCACATTGTATGGGTGTGTGTTACATTACATTCACTAGTAGCAGTGAGAAAAACATCACGGGGTGGTGCGCATTGTATGGGTGAGTGTTACATTACATTCACGAGTAGCAGTGAGAAAAACATCACGGGGTGGTGCGCATTGTATGGGTGTGTGTTACATTAGTTTCACTAGTAGGATTGAGAAAAACATCACGGGGTGGTGCGCATTGTATGGGTGTGTGTTACATTAGTTTCACTAGTAGGACTGAGAAAAACATCACGGGGTGGTGCGCATTTTATGGGTGTGTGTTACATTAGATGCACTAGTAGGAATGAGAAAAACATCACGGGGTGGTGCACATTGTATGGGTGTGTGTTACATTACATTCACTAGTAGCAGTGAGAAAAACATCACGGGGTGGTGCGCATTGTATGGGTGTGTGTCACATTACATTCACTAGTAGGATTGAGAAAAACATCACGGGGTGGTGCGCATTGTACGGGTGTGTGTCACATTAGATTCACTAGTAGGAGTGAGAAAAACATCACGGGGTGGTGCGCATTGTATGGGTGTGTGTCACATTAGATTCACTAGTAGGAGTGAGAAAAACATCACGGGGTGGTGCGCATTGTATGGGTGTGTGTCACATTAGATTCACTAGTAGGAGTGAGAAAAACATCACGGGATGGTGCGCATTGTATGGGTGTGTGTCACATTAGATTCACTAGTAGCAGTGAGAAAAACATCACGTGGTGGTGCGCATTGTATGGGTGTGTGTCACATTAGATTCACTAGTAGGAGTGAGAAAAACATCACGGGGTGGTGCGCATTCTATGGGTTTGTGTCACATTAGATTCACTAGTAGGAGTGAGAAAAACATCACGGGGTGGTGGGCATTGTATGCGTGTGTGTTACATTAGATTCACTAGTAGGATTGAGAAAAACATCACGGTGTGGTGCGCATTGTATGCGTGTGTGTTACATTAGTTTCACTAGTAGGATTGAGAAAAACATCACGGGGTGGTGCGCATTGTATGGGTGTGTGTTACATTAGATTCACTAGTAGGAGTGAGAAAAACATCACGGGGTGGTGCGCATTGTATGGGTGTGTGTTACATTAGATGCACTAGTAGGAATGAGAAAAACATCACGGGGTGGTGCGCATTGTATGGGTGTGTGTTACATTAGTTTAACTAGTAGGACTGAGAAAAACATCACGGGGTGGTGCGCATTGTATTGGTGTGTGTTACATTAGATGCACTAGTAGGAATGAGAAAAATATCACGGGGTGGTGCACATTGTATGGGTGTGTGTTACATTACATTCACTAGTAGCAGTGAGAAAAACATCACGGGGTGGTGCGCATTGTATGGGTGAGTGTTACATTACATTCACTAGTAGCAGTGAGAAAAACATCACGGGGTGGTGCGCATTGTATGGGTGTGTTTTACATTAGTTTCACTAGTAGGACTGAGAAAAACATCACGGGGTGGTGCGCATTGTATTGGTGTGTGTTACATTAGATGCACTAGTAGGAATGAGAAAAACATCACGGGGTGGTGCACATTGTATGGGTGTGTGTTACATTACATTCACTAGTAGCAGTGAGAAAAACATCACGGGGTGGTGCGCATTGTATGGGTGAGTGTTACATTACATTCACTAGTAGCAGTGAGAAAAACATCACGGGGTGGTGCGCATTGTATGGGTGAGTGTTACATTAGTTTCACTAGTAGGATTGAGAAAAACATCACGGGGTGGTGCGCATTGTTTGGGTGTGTGTTACATTAGTTTCACTAGTAGGACTGAGAAAAACATCACGGGGTGGTGCGCATTTTATGGGTGTGTGTTACATTAGATGCACTAGTAGGAATGAGAAAAACATCACGGGGTGGTGCACATTGTATGGGTGTGTGTTACATTACATTCACTAGTAGCAGTGAGAAAAACATCACGGGGTGGTGCGCATTGTATGGGTGTGTGTTACATTACTTTCACTAGTAGCAGTGAGAAAAACATCACGGGGTGGTACGCATTGTATGGGTGTGTGTTACATTACATTCACTAGTAGCAGTGAGAAAAACATCACGGGGTGGTGCGCATTGTATGGGTGTGTGCTACATTAGATTCACTAGTAGCAGTGAGAAAAACATCACGGGGTGGTGCGCATTGTATGGGTGTGTGTTACATTAGATTCACTATTAGCAGTGAGAAAAACATCACGGGGTGGTGCGCATTGTATGGGTGTGTGTTACATTAGATTCACTATTAGCAGTGAGAAAAACACGGGGTGGTGCGCATTGTATGGGTGTGTGTTACATTAGATTCACTAGTAGGAGTGAGAAAAACATCACGGGGTGGTGCGCATTGTATGGGTGTGTGTTACATTACATTCACTAGTAGGATTGAGAAAAACATCACGGGGTGGTGCGCATTGTACGGGTGTGTGTCACATTAGATTCACTAGTAGGAGTGAGAAAAACATCACGGGGTGGTGCGCATTGTATGGGTGTGTGTCACATTAGATTCACTAGTAAGAGTGAGAAAAACATCACGGGGTGGTGCGCATTGTATGGGTGTGTGTCACATTAGATTCACTAGTAGGAGTGAGAAAAACATCACGGGATGGTGCGCATTGTATGGGTGTGTGTCACATTAGATTCACTAGTAGCAGTGAGAAAAACATCACGTGGTGGTGCGCATTGTATGGGTGTGTGTCACATTAGATTCACTAGTAGGAGTGAGAAAAACATCACGGGGTGGTGCGCATTCTATGGGTTTGTGTCACATTAGATTCACTAGTAGGAGTGAGAAAAACATAACGGGGTGGTGGGCATTGTATGCGTGTGTGTTACATTAGATTCACTAGTAGGATTGAGAAAAACATCACGGGGTGGTGCGCATTGTATGGGTGTGTGTTACATTAGTTTCACTAGTAGGATTGAGAAAAACATCACGGGGTGGTGCGCATTGTATGGGTGTGTGTTACATTAGATTCACTAGTAGGAGTGAGAAAAACATCACGGGGTGGTGCGCATTGTATGGGTGTGTGTTACATTAGATGCACTAGTAGGAATGAGAAAAACATCACGGGGTGGTGCGCATTGTATGGGTGTGTGTTACATTAGTTTAACTAGTAGAACTGAGAAAAACATCACGGGGTGGTGCGCATTGTATTGGTGTGTGTTACATTAGATGCACTAGTAGGAATGAGAAAAACATCACGGGGTGGTGCACATTGTATGGGTGTGTGTTACATTACATTCACTAGTAGCAGTGAGAAAAACATCACGGGGTGGTGCGCATTGTATGGGTGAGTGTTACATTACATTCACTAGTAGCAGTGAGAAAAACATCACGGGGTGGTGCGCATTGTATGGGTGTGTGTTACATTAGTTTCACTAGTAGGACTGAGAAAAACATCACGGGGTGGTGCGCATTGTATTGGTGTGTGTTACATTAGATGCACTAGTAGGAATGAGAAAAACATCACGGGGTGGTGCACATTGTATGGGTGTGTGTTACATTACATTCACTAGTAGCAGTGAGAAAAACATCACGGGGTGGTGCGCATTGTATGGGTGAGTGTTACATTACATTCACTAGTAGCAGTGAGAAAAACATCACGGGGTGGTGCGCATTGTATGGGTGTGTGTTACATTAGTTTCACTAGTAGGATTGAGAAAAACATCACGGGGTGGTGCGCATTGTATGGGTGTGTGTTACATTAGTTTCACTAGTAGGACTGAGAAAAACATCATGGGGTGGTGCGCATTTTATGGGTGTGTGTTACATTAGATGCACTAGTAGGAATGAGAAAAACATCACGGGGTGGTGCACATTGTATGGGTGTGTGTTACATTAGATTCACTAGTAGGAGTGAGAAAAACATCACGGGATGGTGCGCATTGTATGGGTGTGTGTCACATTAGATTCACTAGTAGCAGTGAGAAAAACATCACGTGGTGGTGCGCATTGTATGGGTGTGTGTCACATTAGATTCACTAGTAGGAGTGAGAAAAACATCACGGGGTGGTGCGCATTCTATGGGTTTGTGTCACATTAGATTCACTAGTAGGAGTGAGAAAAACATCACGGGGTGGTGGGCATTGTATGCGTGTGTGTTACATTAGATTCACTAGTAGGATTGAGAAAAACATCACGGTGTGGTGCGCATTGTATGGGTGTGTGTTACATTAGTTTCACTAGTAGGATTGAGAAAAACATCACGGGGTGGTGCGCATTGTATGGGTGTGTGTTACATTAGATTCACTAGTAGGAGTGAGAAAAACATCACGGGGTGGTGCGCATTGTATGGGTGTGTGTTACATTAGATTCACTAGTAGCAGTGAGAAAAACATCACGGGGTGGTGCGCATTGTATGGGTGTGTGTTACATTAGATTCACTAGTAGCAGTGAGAAAAACATCACGGGTGGTGCGCATTGTATGGGTGTGTGTCACATTAGATTCACTAGTAGGAGTGAGAAAAACATCACGGGGTGGTGCGCATTGTATGGGTGTGTGTCACATTACATTCACTAGTAGGATTGAGAAAAACATCACGGGGTGGTGCGCATTGTACGGGTGTGTGTCACATTAGATTCACTAGTAGGAGTGAGAAAAACATCACGGGGTGGTGCGCATTGTATGGGTGTGTGTCACATTAGATTCACTAGTAGGAGTGAGAAAAACATCACGGGGTGGTGCGCATTGTATGGGTGTGTGTCACATTAGATTCACTAGTAGGAGTGAGAAAAACATCACGGGGTGGTGCGCATTGTATGGGTGTGTGTCACATTAGATTCACTAGTAGCAGTGAGAAAAACATCACGGGGTGGTGCGCATTGTATGGGTGTGTGTCACATTAGATTCACTAGTAGGAGTGAGAAAAACATCACGGGGTGGTGCGCATTCTATGGGTTTGTGTCACATTAGATTCACTAGTAGGAGTGAGAAAAACATCACGTGGTGGTGGGCATTGTATGCGTGTGTGTTACATTAGATTCACTAGTAGGATTGAGAAAAACATCACGGGGTGGTGCACATTGTATGGGTGTGTGTTACATTAGTTTCACTAGTAGGATTGAGAAAAACATCACGGGGTGGTGCGCATTGTATGGGTGTGTGTTACATTAGATTCACTAGTAGGAGTGAGAAAAACATCACGGGGTGGTGCGCATTGTATGGGTGTGTGTTACATTAGATGCACTAGTAGGAATGAGAAAAACATCACGGGGTGGTGCGCATTGTATGGGTGTGTGTTACATTAGTTTAACTAGTAGAACTGAGAAAAACATCACGGGGTGGTGCGCATTGTATTGGTGTGTGTTACATTAGATGCACTAGTAGGAATGAGAAAAACATCACGGGGTGGTGCACATTGTATGGGTGTGTGTTACATTACATTCACTAGTAGCAGTGAGAAAAACATCACGGGGTGGTGCGCATTGTATGGGTGAGTGTTACATTACATTCACTAGTAGCAGTGAGAAAAACATCACGGGGTGGTGCGCATTGTATGGGTGTGTGTTACATTAGTTTCACTAGTAGGACTGAGAAAAACATCACGGGGTGGTGCGCATTGTATTGGTGTGTGTTACATTAGATGCACTAGTAGGAATGAGAAAAACATCACGGGGTGGTGCACATTGTATGGGTGTGTGTTACATTACATTCACTAGTAGCAGTGAGAAAAACATCACGGGGTGGTGCGCATTGTATGGGTGAGTGTTACATTACATTCACTAGTAGCAGTGAGAAAAACATCACGGGGTGGTGCGCATTGTATGGGTGTGTGTTACATTAGTTTCACTAGTAGGATTGAGAAAAACATCACGGGGTGGTGCGCATTGTATGGGTGTGTGTTACATTAGTTTCACTAGTAGGACTGAGAAAAACATCACGGGGTGGTGCGCATTTTATGGGTGTGTGTTACATTAGATGCACTAGTAGGAATGAGAAAAACATCACGGGGTGGTGCACATTGTATGGGTGTGTGTTACATTACATTCACTAGTAGCAGTGAGAAAAACATCACGGGGTGGTGCGCATTGTATGGGTGTGTGTCACATTACATTCACTAGTAGGATTGAGAAAAACATCACGGGGTGGTGCGCATTGTACGGGTGTGTGTCACATTAGATTCACTAGTAGGAGTGAGAAAAACATCACGGGGTGGTGCGCATTGTATGGGTGTGTGTCACATTAGATTCACTAGTAGGAGTGAGAAAAACATCACGGGGTGGTGCGCATTGTATGGGTGTGTGTCACATTAGATTCACTAGTAGGAGTGAGAAAAACATCACGGGATGGTGCGCATTGTATGGGTGTGTGTCACATTAGATTCACTAGTAGCAGTGAGAAAAACATCACGTGGTGGTGCGCATTGTATGGGTGTGTGTCACATTAGATTCACTAGTAGGAGTGAGAAAAACATCACGGGGTGGTGCGCATTCTATGGGTTTGTTTCACATTAGATTCACTAGTAGGAGTGAGAAAAACATCACGGGGTGGTGGGCATTGTATGCGTGTGTGTTACATTAGATTCACTAGTAGGATTGAGAAAAACATCACGGTGTGGTGCGCATTGTATGGGTGTGTGTTACATTAGTTTCACTAGTAGGATTGAGAAAAACATCACGGGGTGGTGCGCATTGTATGGGTGTGTGTTACATTAGATTCACTAGTAGGAGTGAGAAAAACATCACGGGGTGGTGCGCATTGTATGGGTGTGTGTTACATTAGATGCACTAGTAGGAATGAGAAAAACATCACGGGGTGGTGCGCATTGTATGGGTGTGTGTTACATTAGTTTAACTAGTAGGACTGAGAAAAACATCACGGGGTGGTGCGCATTGTATTGGTGTGTGTTACATTAGATGCACTAGTAGGAATGAGAAAAACATCACGGGGTGGTGCACATTGTATGAGTGTGTGTTACATTACATTCACTAGTAGCAGTGAGAAAAACATCACGGGGTGGTGCGCATTGTATGGGTGAATGTTACATTACATTCACTAGTAGCAGTGAGAAAAACATCACGGGGTGGTGCGCATTGTATGGGTGTGTTTTACATTAGTTTCACTAGTAGGACTGAGAAAAACATCACGGGGTGGTGCGCATTGTATTGGTGTGTGTTACATTAGATGCACTAGTAGGAATGAGAAAAACATCACGGGGTGGTGCACATTGTATGGGTGTGTGTTACATTACATTCACTAGTAGCAGTGAGAAAAACATCACGGGGTGGTGCGCATTGTATGGGTGAGTGTTACATTACATTCACTAGTAGCAGTGAGAAAAACATCACGGGGTGGTGCGCATTTTATGGGTGTGTGTTACATTAGATGCACTAGTAGGAATGAGAAAAACATCACGGGGTGGTGCACATTGTATGGGTGTGTGTTACATTACATTCACTAGTAGCAGTGAGAAAAACATCACGGGGTGGTGCGCATTGTATGGGTGTGTGTTACATTACTTTCACTAGTAGCAGTGAGAAAAACATCACGGGGTGGTACGCATTGTATGGGTGTGTGTTACATTACATTCACTAGTAGCAGTGAGAAAAACATCACGGGGTGGTGCGCATTGTATGGGTGTGTGCTACATTAGATTCACTAGTAGCAGTGAGAAAAACATCACGGGGTGGTGCGCATTGTATGGGTGTGTGTTACATTAGATTCACTATTAGCAGTGAGAAAAACATCACGGGGTGGTGCGCATTGTATGGGTGTGTGTTACATTAGATTCACTATTAGCAGTGAGAAAAACACGGGGTGGTGCGCATTGTATGGGTGTGTGTTACATTAGATTCACTAGTAGGAGTGAGAAAAACATCACGGGGTGGTGCGCATTGTATGGGTGTGTGTTACATTACATTCACTAGTAGGATTGAGAAAAACATCACGGGGTGGTGCGCATTGTACGGGTGTGTGTCACATTAGATTCACTAGTAGGAGTGAGAAAAACATCACGGGGTGGTGCGCATTGTATGGGTGTGTGTCACATTAGATTCACTAGTAGGAGTGAGAAAAACATCACGGGGTGGTGCGCATTGTATGGGTGTGTGTCACATTAGATTCACTAGTAGGAGTGAGAAAAACATCACGGGATGGTGCGCATTGTATGGGTGTGTGTCACATTAGATTCACTAGTAGGAGTAAGAAAAACATCACGGGGTGGTGCGGATTGTATGGGTGTGTGTTACATTACATTCACTAGTAGGATTGAGAAAAACATCACGGTGTGGTGCGCATTGTACGGGTGTGTGTCACATTAGATTCACTAGTAGGAGTGAGAAAAACATCACGGGGTGGTGCGCATTGTATGGGTGTGTGTCACATTAGATTCACTAGTAGGAGTGAGAAAAACATCACGGGGTGGTGCGCATTGTATGGGTGTGTGTCACATTAGATTCACTAGTAGGAGTGAGAAAAACATCACGGGATGGTGCGCATTGTATGGGTGTGTGTCACATTAGATTCACTAGTAGCAGTGAGAAAAACATCACGTGGTGGTGCGCATTGTATGGGTGTGTGTCACATTAGATTCACTAGTAGGAGTGAGAAAAACATCACGGGGTGGTGCGCATTCTATGGGTTTGTTTCACATTAGATTCACTAGTAGGAGTGAGAAAAACATCACGGGGTGGTGGGCATTGTATGCGTGTGTGTTACATTAGATTCACTAGTAGGATTGAGAAAAACATCACGGTGTGGTGCGCATTGTATGGGTGTGTGTTACATTAGTTTCACTAGTAGGATTGAGAAAAACATCACGGGGTGGTGCGCATTGTATGGGTGTGTGTTACATTAGATTCACTAGTAGGAGTGAGAAAAACATCACGGGGTGGTGCGCATTGTATGGGTGTGTGTTACATTAGATGCACTAGTAGGAATGAGAAAAACATCACGGGGTGGTGCGCATTGTATGGGTGTGTGTTACATTAGTTTAACTAGTAGGACTGAGAAAAACATCACGGGGTGGTGCGCATTGTATTGGTGTGTGTTACATTAGATGCACTAGTAGGAATGAGAAAAACATCACGGGGTGGTGCACATTGTATGAGTGTGTGTTACATTACATTCACTAGTAGCAGTGAGAAAAACATCACGGGGTGGTGCGCATTGTATGGGTGAGTGTTACATTACATTCACTAGTAGCAGTGAGAAAAACATCACGGGGTGGTGCGCATTGTATGGGTGTGTTTTACATTAGTTTCACTAGTAGGACTGAGAAAAACATCACGGGGTGGTGCGCATTGTATTGGTGTGTGTTACATTAGATGCACTAGTAGGAATGAGAAAAACATCACGGGGTGGTGCACATTGTATGGGTGTGTGTTACATTACATTCACTAGTAGCAGTGAGAAAAACATCACGGGGTGGTGCGCATTGTATGGGTGAGTGTTACATTACATTCACTAGTAGCAGTGAGAAAAACATCACGGGGTGGTGCGCATTTTATGGGTGTGTGTTACATTAGATGCACTAGTAGGAATGAGAAAAACATCACGGGGTGGTGCACATTGTATGGGTGTGTGTTACATTACATTCACTAGTAGCAGTGAGAAAAACATCACGGGGTGGTGCGCATTGTATGGGTGTGTGTTACATTACTTTCACTAGTAGCAGTGAGAAAAACATCACGGGGTGGTACGCATTGTATGGGTGTGTGTTACATTACATTCACTAGTAGCAGTGAGAAAAACATCACGGGGTGGTGCGCATTGTATGGGTGTGTGCTACATTAGATTCACTAGTAGCAGTGAGAAAAACATCACGGGGTGGTGCGCATTGTATGGGTGTGTGTTACATTAGATTCACTATTAGCAGTGAGAAAAACATCACGGGGTGGTGCGCATTGTATGGGTGTGTGTTACATTAGATTCACTATTAGCAGTGAGAAAAACACGGGGTGGTGCGCATTGTATGGGTGTGTGTTACATTAGATTCACTAGTAGGAGTGAGAAAAACATCACGGGGTGGTGCGCATTGTATGGGTGTGTGTTACATTACATTCACTAGTAGGATTGAGAAAAACATCACGGGGTGGTGCGCATTGTACGGGTGTGTGTCACATTAGATTCACTAGTAGGAGTGAGAAAAACATCACGGGGTGGTGCGCATTGTATGGGTGTGTGTCACATTAGATTCACTAGTAGGAGTGAGAAAAACATCACGGGGTGGTGCGCATTGTATGGGTGTGTGTCACATTAGATTCACTAGTAGGAGTGAGAAAAACATCACGGGATGGTGCGCATTGTATGGGTGTGTGTCACATTAGATTCACTAGTAGGAGTAAGAAAAACATCACGGGGTGGTGCGGATTGTATGGGTGTGTGTTACATTACATTCACTAGTAGGATTGAGAAAAACATCACGGGGTGGTGCGCATTGTACGGGTGTGTGTCACATTAGATTCACTAGTAGGAGTGAGAAAAACATCACGGGGTGGTGCGCATTGTATGGGTGTGTGTCACATTAGATTCACTAGTAGGAGTGAGAAAAACATCACGGGGTGGTGCGCATTGTATGGGTGTGTGTCACATTAGATTCACTAGTAGGAGTGAGAAAAACATCACGGGATGGTGCGCATTGTATGGGTGTGTGTCACATTAGATTCACTAGTAGCAGTGAGAAAAACATCACGTGGTGGTGCGCATTGTATGGGTGTGTGTCACATTAGATTCACTAGTAGGAGTGAGAAAAACATCACGGGGTGGTGCGCATTCTATGGGTTTGTGTCACATTAGATTCACTAGTAGGAGTGAGAAAAACATAACGGGGTGGTGGGAATTGTATGCGTGTGTGTTACATTAGATTCACTAGTAGGATTGAGAAAAACATCACGGGGTGGTGCGCATTGTATGGGTGTGTGTTACATTAGTTTCACTAGTAGGATTGAGAAAAACATCACGGGGTGGTGCGCATTGTATGGGTGTGTGTTACATTAGATTCACTAGTAGGAGTGAGAAAAACATCACGGGGTGGTGCGCATTGTATGGGTGTGTGTTACATTAGTTTAACTAGTAGAACTGAGAAAAACATCACGGGGTGGTGCGCATTGTATTGGTGTGTGTTACATTAGATGCACTAGTAGGAATGAGAAAAACATCACGGGGTGGTGCACATTGTATGGGTGTGTGTTACATTACATTCACTAGTAGCAGTGAGAAAAACATCACGGGGTGGTGCGCATTGTATGGGTGAGTGTTACATTACATTCACTAGTAGCAGTGAGAAAAACATCACGGGGTGGTGCGCATTGTATGGGTGTGTGTTACATTAGTTTCACTAGTAGGACTGAGAAATACATCACGGGGTGGTGCGCATTGTATTGGTGTGTGTTACATTAGATGCACTAGTAGGAATGAGAAAAACATCACGGGGTGGTGCACATTGTATGGGTGTGTGTTACATTACATTCACTAGTAGCAGTGAGAAAAACATCACGGGGTGGTGCGCATTGTATGGGTGAGTGTTACATTACATTCACTAGTAGCAGTGAGAAAAACATCACGGGGTGGTGCGCATTGTATGGGTGTGTGTTACATTAGTTTCACTAGTAGGATTGAGAAAAACATCACGGGGTGGTGCGCATTGTATGGGTGTGTGTTACATTAGTTTCACTAGTAGGACTGAGAAAAACATCACGGGGTGGTGCGCATTTTATGGGTGTGTGTTACATTAGATGCACTAGTAGGAATGAGAAAAACATCACGGGGTGGTGCACATTGTATGGGTGTGTGTTACATTACATTCACTAGTAGCAGTGAGAAAAACATCACGGGGTGGTGCGCATTGTATGGGTGTGTGTCACATTACATTCACTAGTAGGATTGAGAAAAACATCACGGGGTGGTGTGCATTGTACGGGTGTGTGTCACATTAGATTCACTAGTAGGAGTGAGAAAAACATCACGGGGTGGTGCGCATTGTATGGGTGTGTGTCACATTAGATTCACTAGTAGGAGTGAGAAAAACATCACGGGGTGGTGCGCATTGTATGGGTGTGTGTCACATTAGATTCACTAGTAGGAGTGAGAAAAACATCACGGGATGGTGCGCATCGTATGGGTGTGTGTCACATTAGATTCACTAGTAGCAGTGAGAAAAACATCACGTGGTGGTGCGCATTGTATGGGTGTGTGTCACATTAGAATCACTAGTAGGAGTGAGAAAAACATCACGGGGTGGTGCGCATTCTATGGGTTTGTGTCACATTAGATTCACTAGTAGGAGTGAGAAAAACATCACGGGGTGGTGGGCATTGTATGCGTGTGTGTTACATTAGATTCACTAGTAGGATTGAGAAAAACATCACGGTGTGGTGCGCATTGTATGGGTGTGTGTTACATTAGTTTCACTAGTAGGATTGAGAAAAACATCACGGGGTGGTGCGCATTGTATGGGTGTGTGTTACATTAGATTCACTAGTAGGAGTGAGAAAAACATCACGGGGTGGTGCGCATTGTATGGGTGTGTGTTACATTAGATTCACTAGTAGCAGTGAGAAAAACATCACGGGGTGGTGCGCATTGTATGGGTGTGTGTTACATTAGATTCACTAGTAGCAGTGAGAAAAACATCACGGGGTGGTGCGCATTGTATGGGTGTGTGTCACATTAGATTCACTAGTAGGAGTGAGAAAAACATCACGGGGTGGTGCGCATTGTATGGGTGTGTGTCACATTACATTCACTAGTAGGATTGAGAAAAACATCACGGGGTGGTGCGCATTGTACGGGTGTGTGTCACATTAGATTCACTAGTAGGAGTGAGAAAAACATCACGGGGTGGTGCGCATTGTATGGGTGTGTGTCACATTAGATTCACTAGTAGGAGTGAGAAAAACATCACGGGGTGGTGCGCATTGTATGGGTGTGTGTCACATTAGATTCACTAGTAGGAGTGAGAAAAACATCACGGGGTGGTGCGCATTGTATGGGTGTGTGTCACATTAGATTCACTAGTAGCAGTGAGAAAAACATCACGGGGTGGTGCGCATTGTATGGGTGTGTGTCACATTAGATTCTCTAGTAGGAGTGAGAAAAACATCACGGGGTGGTGCGCATTCTATGGGTTTGTGTCACATTAGATTCACTAGTAGGAGTGAGAAAAACATCACGTGGTGGTGGGCATTGTATGCGTGTGTGTTACATTAGATTCACTAGTAGGATTGAGAAAAACATCACGGGGTGGTGCGCATTGTATGGGTGTGTGTTACATTAGTTTCACTAGTAGGATTGAGAAAAACATCACGGGGTGGTGCGCATTGTATGGGTGTGTGTTACATTAGATTCACTAGTAGGAGTGAGAAAAACATCACGGGGTGGTGCGCATTGTATGGGTGTGTGTTACATTAGATGCACTAGTAGGAATGAGAAAAACATCACGGGGTGGTGCGCATTGTATGGGTGTGTGTTACATTAGTTTAACTAGTAGAACTGAGAAAAACATCACGGGGTGGTGCGCATTGTATTGGTGTGTGTTACATTAGATGCACTAGTAGGAATGAGAAAAACATCACGGGGTGGTGCACATTGTATGGGTGTGTGTTACATTACATTCACTAGTAGCAGTGAGAAAAACATCACGGGGTGGTGCGCATTGTATGGGTGAGTGTTACATTACATTCACTAGTAGCAGTGAGAAAAACATCACGGGGTGGTGCGCATTGTATGGGTGTGTGTTACATTAGTTTCACTAGTAGGACTGAGAAAAACATCACGGGGTGGTGCGCATTGTATTGGTGTGTGTTACATTAGATGCACTAGTAGGAATGAGAAAAACATCACGGGGTGGTGCACATTGTATGGGTGTGTGTTACATTACATTCACTAGTAGCAGTGAGAAAAACATCACGGGGTGGTGCGCATTGTATGGGTGAGTGTTACATTACATTCACTAGTAGCAGTGAGAAAAACATCACGGGGTGGTGCGCATTGTATGGGTGTGTGTTACATTAGTTTCACTAGTAGGATTGAGAAAAACATCACGGGGTGGTGCGCATTGTATGGGTGTGTGTTACGTTAGTTTCACTAGTAGGACTGAGAAAAACATCACGGGGTGGTGCGCATTTTATGGGTGTGTGTTACATTAGATGCACTAGTAGGAATGAGAAAAACATCACGGGGTGGTGCACATTGTATGGGTGTGTGTTACATTACATTCACTAGTAGCAGTGAGAAAAACATCACGGGGTGGTGCGCATTGTATGGGTGTGTGTCACATTACATTCACTAGTAGGATTGAGAAAAACATCACGGGGTGGTGCGCATTGTACGGGTGTGTGTCACATTAGATTCACTAGTAGGAGTGAGAAAAACATCACGGGGTGGTGCGCATTGTATGGGTGTGTGTCACATTAGATTCACTAGTAGGAGTGAGAAAAACATCACGGGGTGGTGCGCATTGTATGGGTGTGTGTCACATTAGATTCACTAGTAGGAGTGAGAAAAACATCACGGGATGGTGCGCATTGTATGGGTGTGTGTCACATTAGATTCACTAGTAGCAGTGAGAAAAACATCACGTGGTGGTGCGCATTGTATGGGTGTGTGTCACATTAGATTCACTAGTAGGAGTGAGAAAAACATCACGGGGTGGTGCGCATTCTATGGGTTTGTTTCACATTAGATTCACTAGTAGGAGTGAGAAAAACATCACGGGGTGGTGGGCATTGTATGCGTGTGTGTTACATTAGATTCACTAGTAGGATTGAGAAAAACATCACGGTGTGGTGCGCATTGTATGGGTGTGTGTTACATTAGTTTCACTAGTAGGATTGAGAAAAACATCACGGGGTGGTGCGCATTGTATGGGTGTGTGTTACATTAGATTCACTAGTAGGAGTGAGAAAAACATCACGGGGTGGTGCGCATTGTATGGGTGTGTGTTACATTAGATGCACTAGTAGGAATGAGAAAAACATCACGGGGTG
This sequence comes from Cavia porcellus, assembly GCF_034190915.1. Lineage (NCBI taxonomy): Eukaryota > Metazoa > Chordata > Mammalia > Rodentia > Caviidae > Cavia > Cavia porcellus. The sequence continues at coordinate 118,166 of NW_026947605.1, forward strand.
GTGCGCATTGTATGGGTGTGTGTTACATTAGTTTAACTAGTAGGACTGAGAAAAACATCACGGGGTGGTGCGCATTGTATTGGTGTGTGTTACATTAGATGCACTAGTAGGAATGAGAAAAACATCACGGGGTGGTGCACATTGTATGGGTGTGTGTTACATTACATTCACTAGTAGCAGTGAGAAAAACATCACGGGGTGGTGCGCATTGTATGGGTGAGTGTTACATTACATTCACTAGTAGCAGTGAGAAAAACATCACGGGGTGGTGCGCATTGTATGGGTGTGTTTTACATTAGTTTCACTAGTAGGACTGAGAAAAACATCACGGGGTGGTGCGCATTGTATTGGTGTGTGTTACATTAGATGCACTAGTAGGAATGAGAAAAACATCACGGGGTGGTGCACATTGTATGGGTGTGTGTTACATTACATTCACTAGTAGCAGTGAGAAAAACATCACGGGGTGGTGCGCATTGTATGGGTGAGTGTTACATTACATTCACTAGTAGCAGTGAGAAAAACATCACGGGGTGGTGCGCATTGTATGGGTGAGTGTTACATTAGTTTCACTAGTAGGATTGAGAAAAACATCACGGGGTGGTGCGCATTGTATGGGTGTGTGTTACATTAGTTTCACTAGTAGGACTGAGAAAAACATCACGGGGTGGTGCGCATTTTATGGGTGTGTGTTACATTAGATGCACTAGTAGGAATGAGAAAAACATCACGGGGTGGTGCACATTGTATGGGTGTGTGTTACATTACATTCACTAGTAGCAGTGAGAAAAACATCACGGGGTGGTGCGCATTGTATGGGTGTGTGTTACATTACTTTCACTAGTAGCAGTGAGAAAAACATCACGGGGTGGTACGCATTGTATGGGTGTGTGTTACATTACATTCACTAGTAGCAGTGAGAAAAACATCACGGGGTGGTGCGCATTGTATGGGTGTGTGCTACATTAGATTCACTAGTAGCAGTGAGAAAAACATCACGGGGTGGTGCGCATTGTATGGGTGTGTGTTACATTAGATTCACTATTAGCAGTGAGAAAAACATCACGGGGTGGTGCGCATTGTATGGGTGTGTGTTACATTAGATTCACTATTAGCAGTGAGAAAAACACGGGGTGGTGCGCATTGTATGGGTGTGTGTTACATTAGATTCACTAGTAGGAGTGAGAAAAACATCACGGGGTGGTGCGCATTGTATGGGTGTGTGTTACATTACATTCACTAGTAGGATTGAGAAAAACATCACGGGGTGGTGCGCATTGTACGGGTGTGTGTCACATTAGATTCACTAGTAGGAGTGAGAAAAACATCACGGGGTGGTGCGCATTGTATGGGTGTGTGTCACATTAGATTCACTAGTAGGAGTGAGAAAAACATCACGGGGTGGTGCGCATTGTATGGGTGTGTGTCACATTAGATTCACTAGTAGGAGTGAGAAAAACATCACGGGATGGTGCGCATTGTATGGGTGTGTGTCACATTAGATTCACTAGTAGGAGTAAGAAAAACATCACGGGGTGGTGCGGATTGTATGGGTGTGTGTTACATTACATTCACTAGTAGGATTGAGAAAAACATCACGGGGTGGTGCGCATTGTACGGGTGTGTGTCACATTAGATTCACTAGTAGGAGTGAGAAAAACATCACGGGGTGGTGCGCATTGTATGGGTGTGTGTCACATTAGATTCACTAGTAGGAGTGAGAAAAACATCACGGGGTGGTGCGCATTGTATGGGTGTGTGTCACATTAGATTCACTAGTAGGAGTGAGAAAAACATCACGGGATGGTGCGCATTGTATGGGTGTGTGTCACATTAGATTCACTAGTAGCAGTGAGAAAAACATCACGTGGTGGTGCGCATTGTATGGGTGTGTGTCACATTAGATTCACTAGTAGGAGTGAGAAAAACATCACGGGGTGGTGCGCATTCTATGGGTTTGTGTCACATTAGATTCACTAGTAGGAGTGAGAAAAACATAACGGGGTGGTGGGAATTGTATGCGTGTGTGTTATATTAGATTCACTAGTAGGATTCAGAAAAACATCACGGGGTGGTGCGCATTGTATGGGTGTGTGTTACATTAGTTTCACTAGTAGGATTGAGAAAAACATCACGGGGTGGTGCGCATTGTATGGGTGTGTGTTACATTAGATTCACTAGTAGGAGTGAGAAAAACATCACGGGGTGGTGCGCATTGTATGGGTGTGTGTTACATTAGTTTAACTAGTAGAACTGAGAAAAACATCACGGGGTGGTGCGCATTGTATTGGTGTGTGTTACATTAGATGCACTAGTAGGAATGAGAAAAACATCACGGGGTGGTGCACATTGTATGGGTGTGTGTTACATTACATTCACTAGTAGCAGTGAGAAAAACATCACGGGGTGGTGCGCATTGTATGGGTGAGTGTTACATTACATTCACTAGTAGCAGTGAGAAAAACAATACGGGGTGGTGCGCATTGTATGGGTGTGTGTTACATTAGTTTCACTAGTAGGACTGAGAAAAACATCACGGGGTGGTGCGCATTGTATTGGTGTGTGTTACATTAGATGCACTAGTAGGAATGAGAAAAACATCACGGGGTGGTGCACATTGTATGGGTGTGTGTTACATTACATTCACTAGTAGCAGTGAGAAAAACATCACGGGGTGGTGCGCATTGTATGGGTGAGTGTTACATTACATTCACTAGTAGCAGTGAGAAAAACATCACGGGGTGGTGCGCATTGTATGGGTGTGTGTTACATTAGTTTCACTAGTAGGATTGAGAAAAACATCACGGGGTGGTGCGCATTGTATGGGTGTGTGTTACATTAGTTTCACTAGTAGGACTGAGAAAAACATCACGGGGTGGTGCGCATTTTATGGGTGTGTGTTACATTAGATGCACTAGTAGGAATGAGAAAAACATCACGGGGTGGTGCACATTGTATGGGTGTGTGTTACATTACATTCACTAGTAGCAGTGAGAAAAACATCACGGGGTGGTGCGCATTGTATGGGTGTGTGTCACATTACATTCACTAGTAGGATTGAGAAAAACATCACGGGGTGGTGCGCATTGTACGGGTGTGTGTCACATTAGATTCACTAGTAGGAGTGAGAAAAACATCACGGGATGGTGCGCATTGTATGGGTGTGTGTCACATTAGATTCACTAGTAGCAGTGAGAAAAACATCACGTGGTGGTGCGCATTGTATGGGTGTGTGTCACATTAGAATCACTAGTAGGAGTGAGAAAAACATCACGGGGTGGTGCGCATTCTATGGGTTTGTGTCACATTAGATTCACTAGTAGGAGTGAGAAAAACATCACGGGGTGGTGGGCATTGTATGCGTGTGTGTTACATTAGATTCACTAGTAGGATTGAGAAAAACATCACGGTGTGGTGCGCATTGTATGGGTGTGTGTTACATTAGTTTCACTAGTAGGATTGAGAAAAACATCACGGGGTGGTGCGCATTGTATGGGTGTGTGTTACATTAGATTCACTAGTAGGAGTGAGAAAAACATCACGGGGTGGTGCGCATTGTATGGGTGTGTGTTACATTAGATTCACTAGTAGCAGTGAGAAAAACATCACGGGGTGGTGCGCATTGTATGGGTGTGTGTTACATTAGATTCACTAGTAGGAGTGAGAAAAACATCACGGGGTGGTGCGCATTGTATGGGTGTGTGTCACATTACATTCACTAGTAGGATTGAGAAAAACATCACGGGGTGGTGCGCATTGTACGGGTGTGTGTCACATTAGATTCACTAGTAGGAGTGAGAAAAACATCACGGGGTGGTGCGCATTGTATGGGTGTGTGTCACATTAGATTCACTAGTAGGAGTGAGAAAAACATCACGGGGTGGTGCGCATTGTATGGGTGTGTGTCACATTAGATTCACTAGTAGGAGTGAGAAAAACATCACGGGGTGGTGCGCATTGTATGGGTGTGTGTCACATTAGATTCACTAGTAGCAGTGAGAAAAACATCACGGGGTGGTGCGCATTGTATGGGTGTGTGTCACATTAGATTCACTAGTAGGAGTGAGAAAAACATCACGGGGTGGTGCGCATTCTATGGGTTTGTGTCACATTAGATTCACTAGTAGGAGTGAGAAAAACATCACGTGGTGGTGGGCATTGTATGCGTGTGTGTTACATTAGATTCACTAGTAGGATTGAGAAAAACATCACGGGGTGGTGCGCATTGTATGGGTGTGTGTTACATTAGTTTCACTAGTAGGATTGAGAAAAACATCACGGGGTGGTGCGCATTGTATGGGTGTGTGTTACATTAGATTCACTAGTAGGAGTGAGAAAAACATCACGGGGTGGTGCGCATTGTATGGGTGTGTGTTACATTAGATGCACTAGTAGGAATGAGAAAAACATCACGGGGTGGTGCGCATTGTATGGGTGTGTGTTACATTAGTTTAACTAGTAGAACTGAGAAAAACATCACGGGGTGGTGCGCATTGTATTGGTGTGTGTTACATTAGATGCACTAGTAGGAATGAGAAAAACATCACGGGGTGGTGCACATTGTATGGGTGTGTGTTACATTACATTCACTAGTAGCAGTGAGAAAAACATCACGGGGTGGTGCGCATTGTATGGGTGAGTGTTACATTACATTCACTAGTAGCAGTGAGAAAAACATCACGGGGTGGTGCGCATTGTATGGGTGTGTGTTACATTAGTTTCACTAGTAGGACTGAGAAAAACATCACGGGGTGGTGCGCATTGTATTGGTGTGTGTTACATTAGATGCACTAGTAGGAATGAGAAAAACATCACGGGGTGGTGCACATTGTATGGGTGTGTGTTACATTACATTCACTAGTAGCAGTGAGAAAAACATCACGGGGTGGTGCGCATTGTATGGGTGAGTGTTACATTACATTCACTAGTAGCAGTGAGAAAAACATCACGGGGTGGTGCGCATTGTATGGGTGTGTGTTACATTAGTTTCACTAGTAGGATTGAGAAAAACATCACGGGGTGGTGCGCATTGTATGGGTGTGTGTTACGTTAGTTTCACTAGTAGGACTGAGAAAAACATCACGGGGTGGTGCGCATTTTATGGGTGTGTGTTACATTAGATGCACTAGTAGGAATGAGAAAAACATCACGGGGTGGTGCACATTGTATGGGTGTGTGTTACATTACATTCACTAGTAGCAGTGAGAAAAACATCACGGGGTGGTGCGCATTGTATGGGTGTGTGTCACATTACATTCACTAGTAGGATTGAGAAAAACATCACGGGGTGGTGCGCATTGTACGGGTGTGTGTCACATTAGATTCACTAGTAGGAGTGAGAAAAACATCACGGGGTGGTGCGCATTGTATGGGTGTGTGTCACATTAGATTCACTAGTAGGAGTGAGAAAAACATCACGGGGTGGTGCGCATTGTATGGGTGTGTGTCACATTAGATTCACTAGTAGGAGTGAGAAAAACATCACGGGATGGTGCGCATTGTATGGGTGTGTGTCACATTAGATTCACTAGTAGCAGTGAGAAAAACATCACGTGGTGGTGCGCATTGTATGGGTGTGTGTCACATTAGATTCACTAGTAGGAGTGAGAAAAACATCACGGGGTGGTGCGCATTCTATGGGTTTGTTTCACATTAGATTCACTAGTAGGAGTGAGAAAAACATCACGGGGTGGTGGGCATTGTATGCGTGTGTGTTACATTAGATTCACTAGTAGGATTGAGAAAAACATCACGGTGTGGTGCGCATTGTATGGGTGTGTGTTACATTAGTTTCACTAGTAGGATTGAGAAAAACATCACGGGGTGGTGCGCATTGTATGGGTGTGTGTTACATTAGATTCACTAGTAGGAGTGAGAAAAACATCACGGGGTGGTGCGCATTGTATGGGTGTGTGTTACATTAGATGCACTAGTAGGAATGAGAAAAACATCACGGGGTGGTGCGCATTGTATGGGTGTGTGTTACATTAGTTTAACTAGTAGGACTGAGAAAAACATCACGGGGTGGTGCGCATTGTATTGGTGTGTGTTACATTAGATGCACTAGTAGGAATGAGAAAAACATCACGGGGTGGTGCACATTGTATGGGTGTGTGTTACATTACATTCACTAGTAGCAGTGAGAAAAACATCACGGGGTGGTGCGCATTGTATGGGTGAGTGTTACATTACATTCACTAGTAGCAGTGAGAAAAACATCACGGGGTGGTGCGCATTGTATGGGTGTGTTTTACATTAGTTTCACTAGTAGGACTGAGAAAAACATCACGGGGTGGTGCGCATTGTATTGGTGTGTGTTACATTAGATGCACTAGTAGGAATGAGAAAAACATCACGGGGTGGTGCACATTGTATGGGTGTGTGTTACATTACATTCACTAGTAGCAGTGAGAAAAACATCACGGGGTGGTGCGCATTGTATGGGTGAGTGTTACATTACATTCACTAGTAGCAGTGAGAAAAACATCACGGGGTGGTGCGCATTGTATGGGTGAGTGTTACATTAGTTTCACTAGTAGGATTGAGAAAAACATCACGGGGTGGTGCGCATTGTATGGGTGTGTGTTACATTAGTTTCACTAGTAGGACTGAGAAAAACATCACGGGGTGGTGCGCATTTTATGGGTGTGTGTTACATTAGATGCACTAGTAGGAATGAGAAAAACATCACGGGGTGGTGCACATTGTATGGGTGTGTGTTACATTACATTCACTAGTAGCAGTGAGAAAAACATCACGGGGTGGTGCGCATTGTATGGGTGTGTGTTACATTACTTTCACTAGTAGCAGTGAGAAAAACATCACGGGGTGGTACGCATTGTATGGGTGTGTGTTACATTACATTCACTAGTAGCAGTGAGAAAAACATCACGGGGTGGTGCGCATTGTATGGGTGTGTGCTACATTAGATTCACTAGTAGCAGTGAGAAAAACATCACGGGGTGGTGCGCATTGTATGGGTGTGTGTTACATTAGATTCACTATTAGCAGTGAGAAAAACATCACGGGGTGGTGCGCATTGTATGGGTGTGTGTTACATTAGATTCACTATTAGCAGTGAGAAAAACACGGGGTGGTGCGCATTGTATGGGTGTGTGTTACATTAGATTCACTAGTAGGAGTGAGAAAAACATCACGGGGTGGTGCGCATTGTATGGGTGTGTGTTACATTACATTCACTAGTAGGATTGAGAAAAACATCACGGGGTGGTGCGCATTGTACGGGTGTGTGTCACATTAGATTCACTAGTAGGAGTGAGAAAAACATCACGGGGTGGTGCGCATTGTATGGGTGTGTGTCACATTAGATTCACTAGTAGGAGTGAGAAAAACATCACGGGGTGGTGCGCATTGTATGGGTGTGTGTCACATTAGATTCACTAGTAGGAGTGAGAAAAACATCACGGGATGGTGCGCATTGTATGGGTGTGTGTCACATTAGATTCACTAGTAGGAGTAAGAAAAACATCACGGGGTGGTGCGGATTGTATGGGTGTGTGTTACATTACATTCACTAGTAGGATTGAGAAAAACATCACGGGGTGGTGCGCATTGTACGGGTGTGTGTCACATTAGATTCACTAGTAGGAGTGAGAAAAACATCACGGGGTGGTGCGCATTGTATGGGTGTGTGTCACATTAGATTCACTAGTAGGAGTGAGAAAAACATCACGGGGTGGTGCGCATTGTATGGGTGTGTGTCACATTAGATTCACTAGTAGGAGTGAGAAAAACATCACGGGATGGTGCGCATTGTATGGGTGTGTGTCACATTAGATTCACTAGTAGCAGTGAGAAAAACATCACGTGGTGGTGCGCATTGTATGGGTGTGTGTCACATTAGATTCACTAGTAGGAGTGAGAAAAACATCACGGGGTGGTGCGCATTCTATGGGTTTGTGTCACATTAGATTCACTAGTAGGAGTGAGAAAAACATAACGGGGTGGTGGGAATTGTATGCGTGTGTGTTACATTAGATTCACTAGTAGGATTGAGAAAAACATCACGGGGTGGTGCGCATTGTATGGGTGTGTGTTACATTAGTTTCACTAGTAGGATTGAGAAAAACATCACGGGGTGGTGCGCATTGTATGGGTGTGTGTTACATTAGATTCACTAGTAGGAGTGAGAAAAACATCACGGGGTGGTGCGCATTGTATGGGTGTGTGTTACATTAGTTTAACTAGTAGAACTGAGAAAAACATCACGGGGTGGTGCGCATTGTATTGGTGTGTGTTACATTAGATGCACTAGTAGGAATGAGAAAAACATCACGGGGTGGTGCACATTGTATGGGTGTGTGTTACATTACATTCACTAGTAGCAGTGAGAAAAACATCACGGGGTGGTGCGCATTGTATGGGTGAGTGTTACATTACATTCACTAGTAGCAGTGAGAAAAACATCACGGGGTGGTGCGCATTGTATGGGTGTGTGTTACATTAGTTTCACTAGTAGGACTGAGAAAAACATCACGGGGTGGTGCGCATTGTATTGGTGTGTGTTACATTAGATGCACTAGTAGGAATGAGAAAAACATCACGGGGTGGTGCACATTGTATGGGTGTGTGTTACATTACATTCACTAGTAGCAGTGAGAAAAACATCACGGGGTGGTGCGCATTGTATGGGTGAGTGTTACATTACATTCACTAGTAGCAGTGAGAAAAACATCACGGGGTGGTGCGCATTGTATGGGTGTGTGTTACATTAGTTTCACTAGTAGGATTGAGAAAAACATCACGGGGTGGTGCGCATTGTATGGGTGTGTGTTACATTAGTTTCACTAGTAGGACTGAGAAAAACATCACGGGGTGGTGCGCATTTTATGGGTGTGTGTTACATTAGATGCACTAGTAGGAATGAGAAAAACATCACGGGGTGGTGCACATTGTATGGGTGTGTGTTACATTACATTCACTAGTAGCAGTGAGAAAAACATCACGGGGTGGTGCGCATTGTATGGGTGTGTGTCACATTACATTCACTAGTAGGATTGAGAAAAACATCACGGGGTGGTGCGCATTGTACGGGTGTGTGTCACATTAGATTCACTAGTAGGAGTGAGAAAAACATCATGGGGTGGTGCGCATTGTATGGGTGTGTGTCACATTAGATTCACTAGTAGGAGTGAGAAAAACATCACGGGGTGGTGCGCATTGTATGGGTGTGTGTCACATTAGATTCACTAGTAGGAGTGAGAAAAACATCACGGGATGGTGCGCATTGTATGGGTGTGTGTCACATTAGATTCACTAGTAGGAGTGAGAAAAACATCACGGGGTGGTGCGCATTGTATGGGTGTGTGTCACATTAGATTCACTAGTAGGAGTGAGAAAAACATCACGGGGTGGTGCGCATTGTATGGGTGTGTGTCACATTAGATTCACTAGTAGGAGTGAGAAAAACATCACGGGGTGGTGCGCATTGTATGGGTGTGTGTCACATTAGATTCACTAGTAGCAGTGAGAAAAACATCACGTGGTGGTGCGCATTGTATGGGTGTGTGTCACATTAGATTCACTAGTAGGAGTGAGAAAAACATCACGGGGTGGTGCGCATTCTATGGGTTTGTGTCACATTAGATTCACTAGTAGGAGTGAGAAAAACATCACGTGGTGGTGGGCATTGTATGCGTGTGTGTTACATTAGATTCACTAGTAGGATTGAGAAAAACATCACGGGGTGGTGCGCATTGTATGGGTGTGTGTTACATTAGTTTCACTAGTAGGATTGAGAAAAACATCACGGGGTGGTGCGCATTGTATGGGTGTGTGTTACATTAGATTCACTAGTAGGAGTGAGAAAAACATCACGGGGTGGTGCGCATTGTAAGGGTGTGTGTTACATTAGATGCACTAGTAGGAATGAGAAAAACATCACGGGGTGGTGCGCATTGTATGGGTGTGTGTTACATTAGATTCACTAGTAGCAGTGAGACAAACATCACGGGGTGGTGCGCATTGTATGGGTGTGTGTCACATTACATTCACTAGTAGGATTGAGAAAAACATCACGGGGTGGTGCGCATTGTACGGGTGTGTGTCACATTAGATTCACTAGTAGGAGTGAGAAAAACATCACGGGGTGGTGCGCATTGTATGGGTGTGTGTCACATTAGATTCACTAGTAGGAGTGAGAAAAACATCACGGGGTGGTGCGCATTGTATGGGTGTGTGTCACATTAGATTCACTAGTAGGAGTGAGAAAAACATCACGGGGTGGTGCGCATTGTATGGGTGTGTGTCACATTAGATTCACTAGTAGCAGTGAGAAAAACATCACGGGGTGGTGCGCATTGTATGGGTGTGTGTCACATTAGATTCACTAGTAGGAGTGAGAAAAACATCACGGGGTGGTGCGCATTCTATGGGTTTGTGTCACATTAGATTCACTAGTAGGAGTGAGAAAAACATCACGTGGTGGTGGGCATTGTATGCGTGTGTGTTACATTAGATTCACTAGTAGGATTGAGAAAAACATCACGGGGTGGTGCGCATTGTATGGGTGTGTGTTACATTAGTTTCACTAGTAGGATTGAGAAAAACATCACGGGGTGGTGCGCATTGTATGGGTGTGTGTTACATTAGATTCACTAGTAGGAGTGAGAAAAACATCACGGGGTGGTGCGCATTGTATGGGTGTGTGTTACATTAGATGCACTAGTAGGAATGAGAAAAACATCACGGGGTGGTGCGCATTGTATGGGTGTGTGTTACATTAGTTTAACTAGTAGAACTGAGAAAAACATCACGGGGTGGTGCGCATTGTATTGGTGTGTGTTACATTAGATGCACTAGTAGGAATGAGAAAAACATCACGGGGTGGTGCACATTGTATGGGTGTGTGTTACATTACATTCACTAGTAGCAGTGAGAAAAACATCACGGGGTGGTGCGCATTGTATGGGTGAGTGTTACATTACATTCACTAGTAGCAGTGAGAAAAACATCACGGGGTGGTGCGCATTGTATGGGTGTGTGTTACATTAGTTTCACTAGTAGGACTGAGAAAAACATCACGGGGTGGTGCGCATTGTATTGGTGTGTGTTACATTAGATGCACTAGTAGGAATGAGAAAAACATCACGGGGTGGTGCACATTGTATGGGTGTGTGTTACATTACATTCACTAGTAGCAGTGAGAAAAACATCACGGGGTGGTGCGCATTGTATGGGTGAGTGTTACATTACATTCACTAGTAGCAGTGAGAAAAACATCACGGGGTGGTGCGCATTGTATGGGTGTGTGTTACATTAGTTTCACTAGTAGGATTGAGAAAAACATCACGGGGTGGTGCGCATTGTATGGGTGTGTGTTACGTTAGTTTCACTAGTAGGACTGAGAAAAACATCACGGGGTGGTGCGCATTTTATGGGTGTGTGTTACATTAGATGCACTAGTAGGAATGAGAAAAACATCACGGGGTGGTGCACATTGTATGGGTGTGTGTTACATTACATTCACTAGTAGCAGTGAGAAAAACATCACGGGGTGGTGCGCATTGTATGGGTGTGTGTCACATTACATTCACTAGTAGGATTGAGAAAAACATCACGGGGTGGTGCGCATTGTACGGGTGTGTGTCACATTAGATTCACTAGTAGGAGTGAGAAAAACATCACGGGGTGGTGCGCATTGTATGGGTGTGTGTCACATTAGATTCACTAGTAGGAGTGAGAAAAACATCACGGGGTGGTGCGCATTGTATGGGTGTGTGTCACATTAGATTCACTAGTAGGAGTGAGAAAAACATCACGGGATGGTGCGCATTGTATGGGTGTGTGTCACATTAGATTCACTAGTAGCAGTGAGAAAAACATCACGTGGTGGTGCGCATTGTATGGGTGTGTGTCACATTAGATTCACTAGTAGGAGTGAGAAAAACATCACGGGGTGGTGCGCATTCTATGGGTTTGTTTCACATTAGATTCACTAGTAGGAGTGAGAAAAACATCACGGGGTGGTGGGCATTGTATGCGTGTGTGTTACATTAGATTCACTAGTAGGATTGAGAAAAACATCACGGGGTGGTGCGCATTGTATGGGTGTGTGTTACATTAGTTTCACTAGTAGGATTGAGAAAAACATCACGGGGTTGTGCGCATTGTATGGGTGTGTGTTACATTAGATTCACTAGTAGGAGTGAGAAAAACATCACGGGGTGGTGCGCATTGTATGGGTGTGTGTTACATTAGATGCACTAGTAGGAATGAGAAAAACATCACGGGGTGGTGCGCATTGTATGGGTGTGTGTTACATTAGTTTAACTAGTAGGACTGAGAAAAACATCACGGGGTGGTGCGCATTGTATTGGTGTGTGTTACATTAGATGCACTAGTAGGAATGAGAAAAACATCACGGGGTGGTGCACATTGTATGGGTGTGTGTTACATTACATTCACTAGTAGCAGTGAGAAAAACATCACGGGGTGGTGCGCATTGTATGGGTGAGTGTTACATTACATTCACTAGTAGCAGTGAGAAAAACATCACGGGGTGGTGCGCATTGTATGGGTGTGTTTTACATTAGTTTCACTAGTAGGACTGAGAAAAACATCACGGGGTGGTGCGTATTGTATTGGTGTGTGTTACATTAGATGCACTAGTAGGAATGAGAAAAACATCACGGGGTGGTGCACATTGTATGGGTGTGTGTTACATTACATTCACTAGTAGCAGTGAGAAAAACATCACGGGGTGGTGCGCATTGTATGGGTGAGTGTTACATTACATTCACTAGTAGCAGTGAGAAAAACATCACGGGGTGGTGCGCATTGTATGAGTGAGTGTTACATTAGTTCCACTAGTAGGATTGAGAAAAACATCACGGGGTGGTGCGCATTGTATGGGTGTGTGTTACATTAGTTTCACTAGTAGGACTGAGAAAAACATCACGGGGTGGTGCGCATTTTATGGGTGTGTGTTACATTAGATGCACTAGTAGGAATGAGAAAAACATTACGGGGTGGTGCACATTGTATGGGTGTGTGTTACATTACATTCACTAGTAGCAGTGAGAAAAACATCACGGGGTGGTGCGCATTGTATGGGTGTGTGTTACATTACTTTCACTAGTAGCAGTGAGAAAAACATCACGGGGTGGTACGCATTGTATGGGTGTGTGTTACATTACATTCACTAGTAGCAGTGAGAAAAACATCACGGGGTGGTGCGCATTGTATGGGTGTGTGCTACATTAGATTCACTAGTAGCAGTGAGAAAAACATCACGGGGTGGTGCGCATTGTATGGGTGTGTGTTACATTAGATTCACTATTAGCAGTGAGAAAAACATCACGGGGTGGTGCGCATTGTATGGGTGTGTGTTACATTAGATTCACTATTAGCAGTGAGAAAAACACGGGGTGGTGCGCATTGTATGGGTGTGTGTTACATTAGATTCACTAGTAGGAGTGAGAAAAACATCACGGGGTGGTGCGCATTGTATGGGTGTGTGTTACATTACATTCACTAGTAGGATTGAGAAAAACATCACGGGGTGGTGCGCATTGTACGGGTGTGTGTCACATTAGATTCACTAGTAGGAGTGAGAAAAACATCACGGGGTGGTGCGCATTGTATGGGTGTGTGTCACATTAGATTCACTAGTAGGAGTGAGAAAAACATCACGGGGTGGTGCGCATTGTATGGGTGTGTGTCACATTAGATTCACTAGTAGGAGTGAGAAAAACATCACGGGATGGTGCGCATTGTATGGGTGTGTGTCACATTAGATTCACTAGTAGCAGTGAGAAAAACATCACGTGGTGGTGCGCATTGTATGGGTGTGTGTCACATTAGATTCACTAGTAGGAGTGAGAAAAACATCACGGGGTGGTGCGCATTCTATGGGTTTGTGTCACATTAGATTCACTAGTAGGAGTGAGAAAAACATCACGGGGTGGTGGGCATTGTATGCGTGTGTGTTACATTAGATTCACTAGTAGGATTGAGAAAAACATCACGGTGTGGTGCGCATTGTATGGGTGTGTGTTACATTAGTTTCACTAGTAGGATTGAGAAAAACATCACGGGGTGGTGCGCATTGTATGGGTGTGTGTTACATTAGATTCACTAGTAGGAGTGAGAAAAACCTCACGGGGTGGTGCGCATTGTATAGGTGTGTGTTACATTAGATGCACTAGTAGGAATGAGAAAAACATCACGGGGTGGTGCGCATTGTATGGGTGTGTGTTACATTAGTTTAACTAGTAGGACTGAGAAAAACATCACGGGGTGGTGCGCATTGTATTGGTGTGTGTTACATTAGATGCACTAGTAGGAATGAGAAAAACATCACGGGGTGGTGCACATTGTATGGGTGTGTGTTACATTACATTCACTAGTAGCAGTGAGAAAAACATCACGGGGTGGTGTGCATTGTATGGGTGAGTGTTACATTACATTCACTAGTAGCAGTGAGAAAAACATCACGGGGTGGTGCGCATTGTATGTGTGTGTTTTACATTAGTTTCACTAGTAGGACTGAGAAAAACATCACGGGGTGGTGCGCATTGTATTGGTGTGTGTTACATTAGATGCACTAGTAGGAATGAGAAAAACATCACGGGGTGGTGCACATTGTATGGGTGTGTGTTACATTACATTCACTAGTAGCAGTGAGAAAAACATCACGGGGTGGTGCGCATTGTATGGGTGAGTGTTACATTACATTCACTAGTAGCAGTGAGAAAAACATCACGGGGTGGTGCGCATTGTATGGGTGAGTGTTACATTAGTTTCACTAGTAGGATTGAGAAAAACATCACGGGGTGGTGCGCATTGTATGGGTGTGTGTTACATTAGTTTCACTAGTAGGACTGAGAAAAACATCACGGGGTGGTGCGCATTTTATGGGTGTGTGTTACATTAGATGCACTAGTAGGAATGAGAAAAACATCACGGGGTGGTGCACATTGTATGGGTGTGTGTTACATTACATTCACTAGTAGCAGTGAGAAAAACATCACGGGGTGGTGCGCATTGTATGGGTGTGTGTTACATTACATTCACTAGTAGCAGTGAGAAAAACATCACGGGGTGGTACGCATTGTATGGGTGTGTGTTACATTACATTCACTAGTAGCAGTGAGAAAAACATCACGGGGTGGTGCGCATTGTATGGGTGTGTGCTACATTAGATTCACTAGTAGCAGTGAGAAAAACATCACGGGGTGGTGCGCATTGTATGGGTGTGTGTTACATTAGATTCACTATTAGCAGTGAGAAAAACATCACGGGGTGGTGCGCATTGTATGGGTGTGTGTTACATTAGATTCACTATTAGCAGTGAGAAAAACACGGGGTGGTGCGCATTGTATGGGTGTGTGTTACATTAGATTCACTAGTAGGAGTGAGAAAAACATCACGGGGTGGTGCGCATTGTATGGGTGTGTGTTACATTACATTCTCTAGTAGGAGTGAGAAAAACATCACGGGGTGGTGTGCATTGTATGGGTGTGTGTTACATTAGATTCACTAGTAGGATTGAGAAAAACATCACGGGGCGGTGCGCATTGTATGGGTGTGTGTTATATTAGTTTCACTAGTAGGATTGAGAAAAACATCACGGGGTGGTGCGCATTGTATGGGTGTGTGTTACATTAGTTTCACTAGTAGGAGTGAGAAAAACATCACGGGGTGGTGCGCATTGTATGGGTGTGTGTTACATTAGATGCACTAGTAGGAGTGAGAAAAACATCACGGGGTGGTGCGCATTGTATGGGTGTGTGTTACATTAGATTCACTAGTAGGAGTGAGAAAAACATCACGGGGTGGTACGCATTGTACGGGTGTGTGTTACATTACATTCACTAGTAGGAGTGAGAAAAACATCACGGGGTGGTGCGCATTGTATGGGCGTGTGTTACATTACATTCACTAGTAGGAGTGAGAAAAACATCACGGTGTGGTGCGCATTGTATGGGTGTGTGTTACATTACATTCTCTAGTAGGAGTGAGAAAAACATCACGGGGTGGTGCGCATTGTATGGGTGTGTGTTACATTAGATTCACTAGTAGGATTGAGAAAAACATCACGGGGTGGTGCGCATTGTATGGGTGTGTGTTACATTAGTTTCACTAGTAGGAGTGAGAAAAACATCACGGGGTGGTGCGCATTGTATGGGTGTGTGTTCCATTAGATGCACTAGTAGGAGTGAGAAAAACATCACGGGGTGGTGCGCATTGTATGGGTGTGTGTTACATTAGATGCACTAGTAGCAGTGAGAAAAACATCACGGGGTGGTGCGCATTGTATGGGTGTGTGTTACATTACATTCACTAGTAGCAGTGAGAAAAACATCACGGGGTGGTGCGCATTGTATGGGTGTGTGTTACATTACATTCACTAGTAGGAGTGAGAAAAACATCACGGGGTGGTGCGCATTGTATGGGTGTGTGTTACATTACATTCACTAGTAGCAGTGAGAAAAACATCACGGGGTGGTGCGCATTTTATGGGTGTGTGTTACATTACATTCATTGATAGCAGTGAGAAAAACATCACGGGGTGGTGCGCATTGTATGGGTGTGTGTTACATTACATTCACTAGTAGCAGTGAGAAAAACATCACGGGGTGGTGCGCATTGTATGGGTGTGTGTTACATTAGTTTCACTAGTAGGATTGAGAAAAACATCACGGGGTGGTGCGCATTGTATGGGTGTGTGTTACATTAGATTCACTAGTAGGAGTGAGAAAAACATCACGGGGTGGTGCGCATTGTATGGGTGTGTGTTACATTAGATTCACTAGTAGCAGTGAGCAAAACATCACGGGGTGGTGTGCATTGTATGGGTGTGTGTTACATTAGATTCACTAGTAGCAGTGAGAAAAACATCACGGGGTGGTGCGCATTGTATGGGTGTGTGTCACATTAGATTCACTAGTAGGAGTGAGAAAAACATCACGGGGTGGTGCGCATTGTATGGGTGTGTGTCACATTACATTCACTAGTAGGATTGAGAAAAACATCACGGGGTGGTGCGCATTGTACGGGTGTGTGTCACATTAGATTCACTAGTAGTAGTGAGAAAAACATCACGGGGTGGTGCGCATTGTATGGGTGTGTGTCACATTAGATTCACTAGTAGGAGTGAGAAAAACATCACGGGGTGGTGCGCATTGTATGGGTGTGTGTCACATTAGATTCACTAGTAGGAGTGAGAAAAACATCACGGGGTGGTGCGCATTGTATGGGTGTGTGTCACATTAGATTCACTAGTAGCAGTGAGAAAAACATCACGGGGTGGTGCGCATTGTATGGGTGTGTGTCACATTAGATTCACTAGTAGGAGTGAGAAAAACATCACGGGGTGGTGCGCATTCTATGGGTTTGTGTCACATTAGATTCACTAGTAGGAGTGAGAAAAACATCACGGGGTGGTGCGCATTGTATGGGTGTGTGTCACATTACATTCACTAGTAGGATTGAGAAAAACATCACGGGGTGGTGCGCATTGTACGGGTGTGTGTCACATTAGATTCACTAGTAGGAGTGAGAAAAACATCACGGGGTGGTGCGCATTGTATGGGTGTGTGTCACATTAGATTCACTAGTAGGAGTGAGAAAAACATCACGGGGTGGTGCGCATTGTATGGGTGTGTGTCACATTAGATTCACTAGTAGGAGTGAGAAAAACATCACGGGGTGGTGCGCATTGTATGGGTGTGTGTCACATTAGATTCACTAGTAGGAGTGAGAAAAACATCACGGGGTGGTGCGCATTGTATGGGTGTGTGTTACATTAGATGCACTAGTAGGAATGAGAAAAACATCACGGGGTGGTGCGCATTGTATGGGTGTGTGTTACATTAGTTTAACTAGTAGAACTGAGAAAAACATCACGGGGTGGTGCGCATTGTATTGGTGTGTGTTACATTAGATGCACTAGTAGGAATGAGAAAAACATCACGGGGTGGTGCACATTGTATGGGTGTGTGTTACATTACATTCACTAGTAGCAGTGAGAAAAACATCACGGGGTGGTGCGCATTGTATGGGTGAGTGTTACATTACATTCACTAGTAGCAGTGAGAAAAACATCACGGGGTGGTGCGCATTGTATGGGTGTGTGTTACATTAGTTTCACTAGTAGGACTGAGAAAAACATCACGGGGTGGTGCGCATTGTATTGGTGTGTGTTACATTAGATGCACTAGTAGGAATGAGAAAAACATCACGGGGTGGTGCACATTGTATGGGTGTGTGTTACATTACATTCACTAGTAGCAGTGAGAAAAACATCACGGGGTGGTGCGCATTGTATGGGTGAGTGTTACATTACATTCACTAGTAGCAGTGAGAAAAACATCACGGGGTGGTGCGCATTGTATGGGTGTGTGTTACATTAGTTTCGCTAGTAGGATTGAGAAAAACATCACGGGGTGGTGCGCATTGTATGGGTGTGTGTTACATTAGTTTCACTAGTAGGACTGAGAAAAACATCACGGGGTGGTGCGCATTTTATGGGTGTGTGTTACATTAGATGCACTAGTAGGAATGAGAAAAACATCACGGGGTGGTGCACATTGTATGGGTGTGTGTTACATTACATTCACTAGTAGCAGTGAGAAAAACATCACGGGGTGGTGCGCATTGTATGGGTGTGTGTCACATTACATTCACTAGTAGGATTGAGAAAAACATCACGGGGTGGTGCGCATTGTACGGGTGTGTGTCACATTAGATTCACTAGTAGGAGTGAGAAAAACATCACGGGGTGGTGCGCATTGTATGGGTGTGTGTCACATTAGATTCACTAGTAGGAGTGAGAAAAACATCACGGGGTGGTGCGCATTGTATGGGTGTGTGTCACATTAGATTCACTAGTAGGAGTGAGAAAAACATCACGGGATGGTGCGCATTGTATGGGTGTGTGTCACATTAGATTCACTAGTTGCAGTGAGAAAAACATCACGTGGTGGTGCGCATTGTATGGGTGTGTGTCACATTAGATTCACTAGTAGGAGTGAGAAAAACATCACGGGGTGGTGCGCATTCTATGGGTTTGTTTCACATTAGATTCACTAGTAGGAGTGAGAAAAACATCACGGGGTGGTGGGCATTGTATGCGTGTGTGTTACATTAGATTCACTAGTAGGATTGAGAAAAACATCACGGTGTGGTGCGCATTGTATGGGTGTGTGTTACATTAGTTTCACTAGTAGGATTGAGAAAAACATCACGGGGTGGTGCGCATTGTATGGGTGTGTGTTACATTAGATTCACTAGTAGGAGTGAGAAAAACATCACGGGGTGGTGCGCATTGTGTGGGTGTGTGTTACATTAGATGCACTAGTAGGAATGAGAAAAACATCACGGGGTGGTGCGCATTGTATGGGTGTGTGTTACATTAGTTTAACTAGTAGGACTGAGAAAAACATCACGGGGTGGTGCGCATTGTATTGGTGTGTGTTACATTAGATGCACTAGTAGGAATGAGAAAAACATCACGGGGTGGTGCACATTGTATGGGTGTGTGTTACATTACATTCACTAGTAGCAGTGAGAAAAACATCACGGGGTGGTGCGCATTGTATGGGTGAGTGTTACATTACATTCACTAGTAGCAGTGAGAAAAACATCACGGGGTGGTGCGCATTGTATGGGTGTGTTTTACATTAGTTTCACTAGTAGGACTGAGAAAAACATCACGGGGTGGTGCGCATTGTATTGGTGTGTGTTACATTAGATGCACTAGTAGGAATGAGAAAAACATCACGGGGTGGTGCACATTGTATGGGTGTGTGTTACATTACATTCACTAGTAGCAGTGAGAAAAACATCACGGGGTGGTGCGCATTGTATGGGTGAGTGTTACATTACATTCACTAGTAGCAGTGAGAAAAACATCACGGGGTGGTGCGCATTGTATGGGTGAGTGTTACATTAGTTTCACTAGTAGGATTGAGAAAAACATCACGGGGTGGTGCGCATTGTATGGGTGTGTGTTACATTAGTTTCACTAGTAGGACTGAGAAAAACATCACGGGGTGGTGCGCATTTTATGGGTGTGTGTTACATTAGATGCACTAGTAGGAATGAGAAAAACATCACGGGGTGGTGCACATTGTATGGGTGTGTGTTACATTACATTCACTAGTAGCAGTGAGAAAAACATCACGGGGTGGTGCGCATTGTATGGGTGTGTGTTACATTACTTTCACTAGTAGCAGTGAGAAAAACATCACGGGGTGGTACGCATTGTATGGGTGTGTGTTACATTACATTCACTAGTAGCAGTGAGAAAAACATCACGGGGTGGTGCGCATTGTATGGGTGTGTGCTACATTAGATTCACTAGTAGCAGTGAGAAAAACATCACGGGGTGGTGCGCATTGTATGGGTGTGTGTTACATTAGATTCACTATTAGCAGTGAGAAAAACATCACGGGGTGGTGCGCATTGTATGGGTGTGTGTTACATTAGATTCACTATTAGCAGTGAGAAAAACACGGGGTGGTGCGCATTGTATGGGTGTGTGTTACATTAGATTCACTAGTAGGAGTGAGAAAAACATCACGGGGTGGTGCGCATTGTATGGGTGTGTGTTACATTACATTCACTAGTAGGATTGAGAAAAACATCACGGGGTGGTGCGCATTGTACGGGTGTGTGTCACATTAGATTCACTAGTAGGAGTGAGAAAAACATCACGGGGTGGTGCGCATTGTATGGGTGTGTGTCACATTAGATTCACTAGTAGGAGTGAGAAAAACATCACGGGGTGGTGCGCATTGTATGGGTGTGTGTCACATTAGATTCACTAGTAGGAGTGAGAAAAACATCACGGGATGGTGCGCATTGTATGGGTGTGTGTCACATTAGATTCACTAGTAGGAGTAAGAAAAACATCACGGGGTGGTGCGGATTGTATGGGTGTGTGTTACATTACATTCACTAGTAGGATTGAGAAAAACATCACGGGGTGGTGCGCATTGTACGGGTGTGTGTCACATTAGATTCACTAGTAGGAGTGAGAAAAACATCACGGGGTGGTGCGCATTGTATGGGTGTGTGTCACATTAGATTCACTAGTAGGAGTGAGAAAAACATCACGGGGTGGTGCGCATTGTATGGGTGTGTGTCACATTAGATTCACTAGTAGGAGTGAGAAAAACATCACGGGATGGTGCGCATTGTATGGGTGTGTGTCACATTAGATTCACTAGTAGCAGTGAGAAAAACATCACGTGGTGGTGCGCATTGTATGGGTGTGTGTCACATTAGATTCACTAGTAGGAGTGAGAAAAACATCACGGGGTGGTGCGCATTCTATGGGTTTGTGTCACATTAGATTCACTAGTAGGAGTGAGAAAAACATAACGGGGTGGTGGGAATTGTATGCGTGTGTGTTACATTAGATTCACTAGTAGGATTGAGAAAAACATCACGGGGTGGTGCGCATTGTATGGGTGTGTGTTACATTAGTTTCACTAGTAGGATTGAGAAAAACATCACGGGGTGGTGCGCATTGTATGGGTGTGTGTTACATTAGATTCACTAGTAGGAGTGAGAAAAACATCACGGGGTGGTGCGCATTGTATGGGTGTGTGTTACATTAGTTTAACTAGTAGAACTGAGAAAAACATCACGGGGTGGTGCGCATTGTATTGGTGTGTGTTACATTAGATGCACTAGTAGGAATGAGAAAAACATCACGGGGTGGTGCACATTGTATGGGTGTGTGTTACATTACATTCACTAGTAGCAGTGAGAAAAACATCACGGGGTGGTGCGCATTGTATGGGTGAGTGTTACATTACATTCACTAGTAGCAGTGAGAAAAACATCACGGGGTGGTGCGCATTGTATGGGTGTGTGTTACATTAGTTTCACTAGTAGGACTGAGAAAAACATCACGGGGTGGTGCGCATTGTATTGGTGTGTGTTACATTAGATGCACTAGTAGGAATGAGAAAAACATCACGGGGTGGTGCACATTGTATGGGTGTGTGTTACATTACATTCACTAGTAGCAGTGAGAAAAACATCACGGGGTGGTGCACATTGTATGGGTGAGTGTTACATTACATTCACTAGTAGCAGTGAGAAAAACATCACGGGGTGGTGCGCATTGTATGGGTGTGTGTTACATTAGTTTCACTAGTAGGATTGAGAAAAACATCACGGGGTGGTGCGCATTGTATGGGTGTGTGTTACATTAGTTTCACTAGTAGGACTGAGAAAAACATCACGGGGTGGTGCGCATTTTATGGGTGTGTGTTACATTAGATGCACTAGTAGGAATGAGAAAAACATCACGGGGTGGTGCACATTGTATGGGTGTGTGTTACATTACATTCACTAGTAGCAGTGAGAAAAACATCACGGGGTGGTGCGCATTGTATGGGTGTGTGTCACATTACATTCACTAGTAGGATTGAGAAAAACATCACGGGGTGGTGCGCATTGTACGGGTGTGTGTCACATTAGATTCACTAGTAGGAGTGAGAAAAACATCACGGGGTGGTGCGCATTGTATGGGTGTGTGTCACATTAGATTCACTAGTAGGAGTGAGAAAAACATCACGGGGTGGTGCGCATTGTATGGGTGTGTGTCACATTAGATTCACTAGTAGGAGTGAGAAAAACATCACGGGATGGTGCGCATTGTATGGGTGTGTGTCACATTAGATTCACTAGTAGCAGTGAGAAAAACATCACGTGGTGGTGCGCATTGTATGGGTGTGTGTCACATTAGATTCACTAGTAGGAGTGAGAAAAACATCACGGGGTGGTGCGCATTCTATGGGTTTGTGTCACATTAGATTCACTAGTAGGAGTGAGAAAAACATCACGGGGTGGTGGGCATTGTATGCGTGTGTGTTACATTAGATTCACTAGTAGGATTGAGAAAAACATCACGGTGTGGTGCGCATTGTATGGGTGTGTGTTACATTAGTTTCACTAGTAGGATTGAGAAAAACATCACGGGGTGGTGCGCATTGTATGGGTGTGTGTTACATTAGATTCACTAGTAGGAGTGAGAAAAACATCACGGGGTGGTGCGCATTGTATGGGTGTGTGTTACATTAGATTCACTAGTAGCAGTGAGAAAAACATCACGGGGTGGTGCGCATTGTATGGGTGTGTGTTACATTAGATTCACTAGTAGCAGTGAGAAAAACATCACGGGGTGGTGCGCATTGTATGGGTGTGTGTCACATTAGATTCACTAGTAGGAGTGAGAAAAACATCACGGGGTGGTGCGCATTGTATGGGTGTGTGTCACATTACATTCACTAGTTGGATTGAGAAAAACATCACGGGGTGGTGCGCATTGTACGGGTGTGTGTCACATTAGATTCACTAGTAGGAGTGAGAAAAACATCACGGGGTGGTGCGCATTGTATGGGTGTGTGTCACATTAGATTCACTAGTAGGAGTGAGAAAAACATCACGGGGTGGTGCGCATTGTATGGGTGTGTGTCACATTAGATTCACTAGTAGGAGTGAGAAAAACATCACGGGGTGGTGCGCATTGTATGGGTGTGTGTCACATTAGATTCACTAGTAGCAGTGAGAAAAACATCACGGGGTGGTGCGCATTGTATGGGTGTGTGTCACATTAGATTCACTAGTAGGAGTGAGAAAAACATCACGGGGTGGTGCGCATTCTATGGGTTTGTGTCACATTAGATTCACTAGTAGGAGTGAGAAAAACATCACGTGGTGGTGGGCATTGTATGCGTGTGTGTTACATTAGATTCACTAGTAGGATTGAGAAAAACATCACGGGGTGGTGCGCATTGTATGGGTGTGTGTTACATTAGTTTCACTAGTAGGATTGAGAAAAACATCACGGGGTGGTGCGCATTGTATGGGTGTGTGTTACATTAGATTCACTAGTAGGAGTGAGAAAAACATCACGGGGTGGTGCGCATTGTATGGGTGTGTGTTACATTAGATGCACTAGTAGGAATGAGAAAAACATCACGGGGTGGTGCGCATTGTATGGGTGTGTGTTACATTAGTTTAACTAGTAGAACTGAGAAAAACATCACGGGGTGGTGCGCATTGTATTGGTGTGTGTTACATTAGATGCACTAGTAGGAATGAGAAAAACATCACGGGGTGGTGCACATTGTATGGGTGTGTGTTACATTACATTCACTAGTAGCAGTGAGAAAAACATCACGGGGTGGTGCGCATTGTATGGGTGAGTGTTACATTACATTCACTAGTAGCAGTGAGAAAAACATCACGGGGTGGTGCGCATTGTATGGGTGTGTGTTACATTAGTTTCACTAGTAGGACTGAGAAAAACATCACGGGGTGGTGCGCATTGTATTGGTGTGTGTTACATTAGATGCACTAGTAGGAATGAGAAAAACATCACGGGGTGGTGCACATTGTATGGGTGTGTGTTACATTACATTCACTAGTAGCAGTGAGAAAAACATCACGGGGTGGTGCGCATTGTATGGGTGAGTGTTACATTACATTCACTAGTAGCAGTGAGAAAAACATCACGGGGTGGTGCGCATTGTATGGGTGTGTGTTACATTAGTTTCACTAGTAGGATTGAGAAAAACATCACGGGGTGGTGCGCATTGTATGGGTGTGTGTTACGTTAGTTTCACTAGTAGGACTGAGAAAAACATCACGGGGTGGTGCGCATTTTATGGGTGTGTGTTACATTAGATGCACTAGTAGGAATGAGAAAAACATCACGGGGTGGTGCACATTGTATGGGTGTGTGTTACATTACATTCACTAGTAGCAGTGAGAAAAACATCACGGGGTGGTGCGCATTGTATGGGTGTGTGTCACATTACATTCACTAGTAGGATTGAGAAAAACATCACGGGGTGGTGCGCATTGTACGGGTGTGTGTCACATTAGATTCACTAGTAGGAGTGAGAAAAACATCACGGGGTGGTGCGCATTGTATGGGTGTGTGTCACATTAGATTCACTAGTAGGAGTGAGAAAAACATCACGGGGTGGTGCGCATTGTATGGGTGTGTGTCACATTAGATTCACTAGTAGGAGTGAGAAAAACATCACGGGATGGTGCGCAATGTATGGGTGTGTGTCACATTAGATTCACTAGTAGCAGTGAGAAAAACATCACGTGGTGGTGCGCATTGTATGGGTGTGTGTCACATTAGATTCACTAGTAGGAGTGAGAAAAACATCACGGGGTGGTGCGCATTCTATGGGTTTGTTTCACATTAGATTCACTAGTAGGAGTGAGAAAAACATCACGGGGTGGTGGGCATTGTATGCGTGTGTGTTACATTAGATTCACTAGTAGGATTGAGAAAAACATCACGGTGTGGTGCGCATTGTATGGGTGTGTGTTACATTAGTTTCACTAGTAGGATTGAGAAAAACATCACGGGGTGGTGCGCATTGTATGGGTGTGTGTTACATTAGATTCACTAGTAGGAGTGAGAAAAACATCACGGGGTGGTGCGCATTGTATGGGTGTGTGTTACATTAGATGCACTAGTAGGAATGAGAAAAACATCACGGGGTGGTGCGCATTGTATGGGTGTGTGTTACATTAGTTTAACTAGTAGGACTGAGAAAAACATCACGGGGTGGTGCGCATTGTATTGGTGTGTGTTACATTAGATGCACTAGTAGGAATGAGAAAAACATCACGGGGTGGTGCACATTGTATGGGTGTGTGTTACATTACATTCACTAGTAGCAGTGAGAAAAACATCACGGGGTGGTGCGCATTGTATGGGTGAGTGTTACATTACATTCACTAGTAGCAGTGAGAAAAACATCACGGGGTGGTGCGCATTGTATGGGTGTGTTTTACATTAGTTTCACTAGTAGGACTGAGAAAAACATCACGGGGTGGTGCGCATTGTATTGGTGTGTGTTACATTAGATGCACTAGTAGGAATGAGAAAAACATCACGGGGTGGTGCACATTGTATGGGTGTGTGTTACATTACATTCACTAGTAGCAGTGAGAAAAACATCACGGGGTGGTGCGCATTGTATGGGTGAGTGTTACATTACATTCACTAGTAGCAGTGAGAAAAACATCACGGGGTGGTGCGCATTGTATGGGTGAGTGTTACATTAGTTTCACTAGTAGGATTGAGAAAAACATCACGGGGTGGTGCGCATTGTATGGGTGTGTGTTACATTAGTTTCACTAGTAGGACTGAGAAAAACATCACGGGGTGGTGCGCATTTTATGGGTGTGTGTTACATTAGATGCACTAGTAGGAATGAGAAAAACATCACGGGGTGGTGCACATTGTATGGGTGTGTGTTACATTACATTCACTAGTAGCAGTGAGAAAAACATCACGGGGTGGTGCGCATTGTATGGGTGTGTGTTACATTACTTTCACTAGTAGCAGTGAGAAAAACATCACGGGGTGGTACGCATTGTATGGGTGTGTGTTACATTACATTCACTAGTAGCAGTGAGAAAAACATCACGGGGTGGTGCGCATTGTATGGGTGTGTGCTACATTAGATTCACTAGTAGCAGTGAGAAAAACATCACGGGGTGGTGCGCATTGTATGGGTGTGTGTTACATTAGATTCACTATTAGCAGTGAGAAAAACATCACGGGGTGGTGCGCATTGTATGGGTGTGTGTTACATTAGATTCACTATTAGCAGTGAGAAAAACACGGGGTGGTGCGCATTGTATGGGTGTGTGTTACATTAGATTCACTAGTAGGAGTGAGAAAAACATCACGGGGTGGTGCGCATTGTATGGGTGTGTGTTACATTACATTCACTAGTAGGATTGAGAAAAACATCACGGGGTGGTGCGCATTGTACGGGTGTGTGTCACATTAGATTCACTAGTAGGAGTGAGAAAAACATCACGGGGTGGTGCGCATTGTATGGGTGTGTGTCACATTAGATTCACTAGTAGGAGTGAGAAAAACATCACGGGGTGGTGCGCATTGTATGGGTGTGTGTCACATTAGATTCACTAGTAGGAGTGAGAAAAACATCACGGGATGGTGCGCATTGTATGGGTGTGTGTCACATTAGATTCACTAGTAGGAGTAAGAAAAACATCACGGGGTGGTGCGGATTGTATGGGTGTGTGTTACATTACATTCACTAGTAGGATTGAGAAAAACATCACGGGGTGGTGCGCATTGTACGGGTGTGTGTCACATTAGATTCACTAGTAGGAGTGAGAAAAACATCACGGGGTGGTGCGCATTGTATGGGTGTGTGTCACATTAGATTCACTAGTAGGAGTGAGAAAAACATCACGGGGTGGTGCGCATTGTATGGGTGTGTGTCACATTAGATTCACTAGTAGGAGTGAGAAAAACATCACGGGATGGTGCGCATTGTATGGGTGTGTATCACATTAGATTCACTAGTAGCAGTGAGAAAAACATCACGTGGTGGTGCGCATTGTATGGGTGTGTGTCACATTAGATTCACTAGTAGGAGTGAGAAAAACATCACGGGGTGGTGCGCATTCTATGGGTTTGTGTCACATTAGATTCACTAGTAGGAGTGAGAAAAACATAACGGGGTGGTGGGAATTGTATGCGTGTGTGTTACATTAGATTCACTAGTAGGATTGAGAAAAACATCACGGGGTGGTGCGCATTGTATGGGTGTGTGTTACATTAGTTTCACTAGTAGGATTGAGAAAAACATCACGGGGTGGTGCGCATTGTATGGGTGTGTGTTACATTAGATTCACTAGTAGGAGTGAGAAAAACATCACGGGGTGGTGCGCATTGTATGGGTGTGTGTTACATTAGTTTAACTAGTAGAACTGAGAAAAACATCACGGGGTGGTGCGCATTGTATTGGTGTGTGTTACATTAGATGCACTAGTAGGAATGAGAAAAACATCACGGGGTGGTGCACATTGTATGGGTGTGTGTTACATTACATTCACTAGTAGCAGTGAGAAAAACATCACGGGGTGGTGCGCATTGTATGGGTGAGTGTTACATTACATTCACTAGTAGCAGTGAGAAAAACATCACGGGGTGGTGCGCATTGTATGGGTGTGTGTTACATTAGTTTCACTAGTAGGACTGAGAAAAACATCACGGGGTGGTGCGCATTGTATTGGTGTGTGTTACATTAGATGCACTAGTAGGAATGAGAAAAACATCACGGGGTGGTGCACATTGTATGGGTGTGTGTTACATTACATTCACTAGTAGCAGTGAGAAAAACATCACGGGGTGGTGCGCATTGTATGGGTGAGTGTTACATTACATTCACTAGTAGCAGTGAGAAAAACATCACGGGGTGGTGCGCATTGTATGGGTGTGTGTTACATTAGTTTCACTAGTAGGATTGAGAAAAACATCACGGGGTGGTGCGCATTGTATGGGTGTGTGTTACATTAGTTTCACTAGTAGGACTGAGAAAAACATCACGGGGTGGTGCGCATTTTATGGGTGTGTGTTACATTAGATGCACTAGTAGGAATGAGAAAAACATCACGGGGTGGTGCACATTGTATGGGTGTGTGTTACATTACATTCACTAGTAGCAGTGAGAAAAACATCACGGGGTGGTGCGCATTGTATGGGTGTGTGTCACATTACATTCACTAGTAGGATTGAGAAAAACATCACGGGGTGGTGCGCATTGTACGGGTGTGTGTCACATTAGATTCACTAGTAGGAGTGAGAAAAACATCACGGGGTGGTGCGCATTGTATGGGTGTGTGTCACATTAGATTCACTAGTAGGAGTGAGAAAAACATCACGGGGTGGTGCGCATTGTATGGGTGTGTGTCACATTAGATTCACTAGTAGGAGTGAGAAAAACATCACGGGATGGTGCGCATTGTATGGGTGTGTGTCACATTAGATTCACTAGTAGCAGTGAGAAAAACATCACGTGGTGGTGCGCATTGTATGGGTGTGTGTCACATTAGATTCACTAGTAGGAGTGAGAAAAACATCACGGGGTGGTGCGCATTCTATGGGTTTGTGTCACATTAGATTCACTAGTAGGAGTGAGAAAAACATCACGGGGTGGTGGGCATTGTATGCGTGTGTGTTACATTAGATTCACTAGTAGGATTGAGAAAAACATCACGGTGTGGTGCGCATTGTATGGGTGTGTGTTACATTAGTTTCACTAGTAGGATTGAGAAAAACATCACGGGGTGGTGCGCATTGTATGGGTGTGTGTTACATTAGATTCACTAGTAGGAGTGAGAAAAACATCACGGGGTGGTGCGCATTGTATGGGTGTGTGTTACATTAGATTCACTAGTAGCAGTGAGAAAAACATCACGGGGTGGTGCGCATTGTATGGGTGTGTGTTACATTAGATTCACTAGTAGCAGTGAGAAAAACATCACGGGGTGGTGCGCATTGTATGGGTGTGTGTCACATTAGATTCATTAGTAGGAGTGAGAAAAACATCACGGGGTGGTGCGCATTGTATGGGTGTGTGTCACATTACATTCACTAGTAGGATTGAGAAAAACATCACGGGGTGGTGCGCATTGTACGGGTGTGTGTCACATTAGATTCACTAGTAGGAGTGAGAAAAACATCACGGGGTGGTGCGCATTGTATGGGTGTGTGTCACATTAGATTCACTAGTAGGAGTGAGAAAAACATCACGGGGTGGTGCGCATTGTATGGGTGTGTGTCACATTAGATTCACTAGTAGGAGTGAGAAAAACATCACGGGGTGGTGCGCATTGTATGGGTGTGTGTCACATTAGATTCACTAGTAGCAGTGAGAAAAACATCACGGGGTGGTGCGCATTGTATGGGTGTGTGTCACATTAGATTCACTAGTAGGAGTGAGAAAAACATCACGGGGTGGTGCGCATTCTATGGGTTTGTGTCACATTAGATTCACTAGTAGGAGTGAGAAAAACATCACGTGGTGGTGGGCATTGTATGCGTGTGTGTTACATTAGATTCACTAGTAGGATTGAGAAAAACATCACGGGGTGGTGCGCATTGTATGGGTGTGTGTTACATTAGTTTCACTAGTAGGATTGAGAAAAACATCACGGGGTGGTGCGCATTGTATGGGTGTGTGTTACATTAGATTCACTAGTAGGAGTGAGAAAAACATCACGGGGTTGTGCGCATTGTATGGGTGTGTGTTACATTAGATGCACTAGTAGGAATGAGAAAAACATCACGGGGTGGTGCGCATTGTATGGGTGTGTGTTACATTAGTTTAACTAGTAGAACTGAGAAAAACATCACGGAGTGGTGCGCATTGTATTGGTGTGTGTTACATTAGATGCACTAGTAGGAATGAGAAAAACATCACGGGGTGGTGCACATTGTATGGGTGTGTGTTACATTACATTCACTAGTAGCAGTGAGAAAAACATCACGGGGTGGTGCGCATTGTATGGGTGAGTGTTACATTACATTCACTAGTAGCAGTGAGAAAAACATCACGGGGTGGTGCGCATTGTATGGGTGTGTGTTACATTAGTTTCACTAGTAGGACTGAGAAAAACATCACGGGGTGGTGCGCATTGTATTGGTGTGTGTTACATTAGATGCACTAGTAGGAATGAGAAAAACATCACGGGGTGGTGCACATTGTATGGGTGTGTGTTACATTACATTCACTAGTAGCAGTGAGAAAAACATCACGGGGTGGTGCGCATTGTATGGGTGAGTGTTACATTACATTCACTAGTAGCAGTGAGAAAAACATCACGGGGTGGTGCGCATTGTATGGGTGTGTGTTACATTAGTTTCACTAGTAGGATTGAGAAAAACATCACGGGGTGGTGCGCATTGTATGGGTGTGTGTTACGTTAGTTTCACTAGTAGGACTGAGAAAAACATCACGGGGTGGTGCGCATTTTATGGGTGTGTGTTACATTAGATGCACTAGTAGGAATGAGAAAAACATCACGGGGTGGTGCACATTGTATGGGTGTGTGTTACATTACATTCACTAGTAGCAGTGAGAAAAACATCACGGGGTGGTGCGCATTGTATGGGTGTGTGTCACATTACATTCACTAGTAGGATTGAGAAAAACATCACGGGGTGGTGCGCATTGTACGGGTGTGTGTCACATTAGATTCACTAGTAGGAGTGAGAAAAACATCACGGGGTGGTGCGCATTGTATGGGTGTGTGTTACATTACTTTCACTAGTAGCAGTGAGAAAAACATCACGGGGTGGTACGCATTGTATGGGTGTGTGTTACATTACATTCACTAGTAGCAGTGAGAAAAACATCACGGGGTGGTGCGCATTGTATGGGTGTGTGCTACATTAGATTCACTAGTAGCAGTGAGAAAAACATCACGGGGTGGTGCGCATTGTATGGGTGTGTGTTACATTAGATTCACTATTAGCAGTGAGAAAAACATCACGGGGTGGTGCGCATTGTATGGGTGTGTGTTACATTAGATTCACTATTAGCAGTGAGAAAAACACGGGGTGGTGCGCATTGTATGGGTGTGTGTTACATTAGATTCACTAGTAGGAGTGAGAAAAACATCACGGGGTGGTGCGCATTGTATGGGTGTGTGTTACATTACATTCACTAGTAGGATTGAGAAAAACATCACGGG
Source organism: Cavia porcellus (assembly GCF_034190915.1). Lineage (NCBI taxonomy): Eukaryota > Metazoa > Chordata > Mammalia > Rodentia > Caviidae > Cavia > Cavia porcellus. Next base: position 149,699 of record NW_026947605.1, read on the forward strand.
GTGGTGCGCATTGTACGGGTGTGTGTCACATTAGATTCACTAGTAGGAGTGAGAAAAACATCACGGGGTGGTGCGCATTGTATGGGTGTGTGTCACATTAGATTCACTAGTAGGAGTGAGAAAAACATCACGGGGTGGTGCGCATTGTATGGGTGTGTGTCACATTAGATTCACTAGTAGGAGTGAGAAAAACATCACGGGATGGTGCGCATTGTATGGGTGTGTGTCACATTAGATTCACTAGTAGCAGTGAGAAAAACATCACGTGGTGGTGCGCATTGTATGGGTGTGTGTCACATTAGATTCACTAGTAGGAGTGAGAAAAACATCACGGGGTGGTGCGCATTCTATGGGTTTGTGTCACATTAGATTCACTAGTAGGAGTGAGAAAAACATCACGGGGTGGTGGGGATTGTATGCGTGTGTGTTACATTAGATTCACTAGTAGGATTGAGAAAAACATCACGGTGTGGTGCGCATTGTATGGGTGTGTGTTACATTAGTTTCACTAGTAGGATTGAGAAAAACATCACGGGGTGGTGCGCATTGTATGGGTGTGTGTTACATTAGATTCACTAGTAGGAGTGAGAAAAACCTCACGGGGTGGTGCGCATTGTATAGGTGTGTGTTACATTAGATGCACTAGTAGGAATGAGAAAAACATCACGGGGTGGTGCGCATTGTATGGGTGTGTGTTACATTAGTTTAACTAGTAGGACTGAGAAAAACATCACGGGGTGGTGCGCATTGTATTGGTGTGTGTTACATTAGATGCACTAGTAGGAATGAGAAAAACATCACGGGGTGGTGCACATTGTATGGGTGTGTGTTACATTACATTCACTAGTAGCAGTGAGAAAAACATCACGTGGTGGTGCGCATTGTATGGGTGAGTGTTACATTACATTCACTAGTAGCAGTGAGAAAAACATCACGGGGTGGTGCGCATTGTATGTGTGTGTTTTACATTAGTTTCACTAGTAGGACTGAGAAAAACATCACGGGGTTGTGCGCATTGTATTGGTGTGTGTTACATTAGATGCACTAGTAGGAATGAGAAAAACATCACGGGGTGGTGCACATTGTATGGGTGTGTGTTACATTACATTCACTAGTAGCAGTGAGAAAAACATCACGGGGTGGTGCGCATTGTATGGGTGAGTGTTACATTACATTCACTAGTAGCAGTGAGAAAAACATCACGGGGTGGTGCGCATTGTATGGGTGAGTGTTACATTAGTTTCACTAGTAGGATTGAGAAAAACATCACGGGGTGGTGCGCATTGTATGGGTGTGTGTTACATTAGTTTCACTAGTAGGACTGAGAAAAACATCACGGGGTGGTGCGCATTTTATGGGTGTGTGTTACATTAGATGCACTAGTAGGAATGAGAAAAACATCACGGGGTGGTGCACATTGTATGGGTGTGTGTTACATTACATTCACTAGTAGCAGTGAGAAAAACATCACGGGGTGGTGCGCATTGTATGGGTGTGTGTTACATTACATTCACTAGTAGCAGTGAGAAAAACATCACGGGGTGGTACGCATTGTATGGGTGTGTGTTACATTACATTCACTAGTAGCAGTGAGAAAAACATCACGGGGTGGTGCGCATTGTATGGGTGTGTGCTACATTAGATTCACTAGTAGCAGTGAGAAAAACATCACGGGGTGGTGCGCATTGTATGGGTGTGTGTTACATTAGATTCACTATTAGCAGTGAGAAAAACATCACGGGGTGGTGCGCATTGTATGGGTGTGTGTTACATTAGATTCACTATTAGCAGTGAGAAAAACACGGGGTGGTGCGCATTGTATGGGTGTGTGTTACATTAGATTCACTAGTAGGAGTGAGAAAAACATCACGGGGTGGTGCGCATTGTATGGGTGTGTGTTACATTACATTCTCTAGTAGGAGTGAGAAAAACATCACGGGGTGGTGTGCATTGTATGGGTGTGTGTTACATTAGATTCACTAGTAGGATTGAGAAAAACATCACGGGGCGGTGCGCATTGTATGGGTGTGTGTTATATTAGTTTCACTAGTAGGATTGAGAAAAACATCACGGGGTGGTGCGCATTGTATGGGTGTGTGTTACATTAGTTTCACTAGTAGGAGTGAGAAAAACATCACGGGGTGGTGCGCATTGTATGGGTGTGTGTTACATTAGATGCACTAGTAGGAGTGAGAAAAACATCACGGGGTGGTGCGCATTGTATGGGTGTGTGTTACATTAGATTCACTAGTAGGAGTGAGAAAAACATCACGGGGTGGTACGCATTGTACGGGTGTGTGTTACATTACATTCACTAGTAGGAGTGAGAAAAACATCACGGGGTGGTGCGCATTGTATGGGCGTGTGTTACATTACATTCACTAGTAGGAGTGAGAAAAACATCACGGTGTGGTGCGCATTGTATGGGTGTGTGTTACATTACATTCTCTAGTAGGAGTGAGAAAAACATCACGGGGTGGTGCGCATTGTATGGGTGTGTGTTACATTAGATTCACTAGTAGGATTGAGAAAAACATCACGGGGTGGTGCGCATTGTATGGGTGTGTGTTACATTAGTTTCACTAGTAGGAGTGAGAAAAACATCACGGGGTGGTGCGCATTGTATGGGTGTGTGTTCCATTAGATGCACTAGTAGGAGTGAGAAAAACATCACGGGGTGGTGCGCATTGTATGGGTGTGTGTTACATTAGATGCACTAGTAGCAGTGAGAAAAACATCACGGGGTGGTGCGCATTGTATGGGTGTGTGTTACATTACATTCACTAGTAGCAGTGAGAAAAACATCACGGGGTGGTGCGCATTGTATGGGTGTGTGTTACATTACATTCACTAGTAGGAGTGAGAAAAACATCACGGGGTGGTGCGCATTGTATGGGTGTGTGTTACATTACATTCACTAGTAGCAGTGAGAAAAACATCACGGGGTGGTGCGCATTTTATGGGTGTGTGTTACATTACATTCATTAGTAGCAGTGAGAAAAACATCACGGGGTGGTGCGCATTGTATGGGTGTGTGTTACATTACATTCACTAGTAGCAGTGAGAAAAACATCACGGGGTGGTGCGCATTGTATGGGTGTGTGTTACATTACATTCACTAGTAGCAGTGAGAAAAACATCACGGGGTGGTGCGCATTGTATGGGTGTGTGTTACATTAGATTCACTAGTAGGAGTGAGAAAAACATCACGGGGTGGTGCGCATTGTATGGGTGTGTGTTACATTAGATTCACTAGTAGCAGTGAGAAAAACATCACGGGGTGGTGCGCATTGTATGGGTGAGTGTCACATTAGATTCACTAGTAGGAGTGAGAAAAACATCACGGGGTGGTGCGCATTGTATGGGTGTGTGTCACATTACATTCACTAGTAGGATTGAGAAAAACATCACGGGGTGGTGCGCATTGTACGGGTGTGTGTCACATTAGATTCACTAGTAGGAGTGAGAAAAACATCACGGGGTGGTGCGCATTGTACGGGTGTGTGTCACATTAGATTCACTAGTAGGAGTGAGAAAAACATCACGGGGTGGTGCGCATTGTATGGGTGTGTGTCACATTAGATTCACTAGTAGGAGTGAGAAAAACATCACGGGATGGTGCGCATTGTATGGGTGTGTGTCACATTAGATTCACTAGTAGCAGTGAGAAAAACATCACGGGGTGGTGCGCATTGTATGGGTGTGTGTCACATTAGATTCACTAGTAGGAGTGAGAAAAACATCACGGGGTGGTGCGCATTCTATGGGTTTGTGTCACATTAGATTCACTAGTAGGAGTGAGAAAAACATCACGTGGTGGTGGGCATTGTATGCGTGTGTGTTACATTAGATTCACTAGTAGGATTGAGAAAAACATCACGGGGTGGTGCGCATTGTATGGGTGTGTGTTACATTAGTTTCACTAGTAGGATTGAGAAAAACATCACGGGGTGGTGCGCATTGTATGGGTGTGTGTTACATTAGATTCACTAGTAGGAGTGAGAAAAACATCACGGGGTGGTGCGCATTGTATGGGTGTGTGTTACATTAGATGCACTAGTAGGAATGAGAAAAACATCACGTGGTGGTGCGCATTGTATGGGTGTGTGTTACATTAGTTTAACTAGTAGAACTGAGAAAAATATCACGGGGTGGTGCGCATTGTATTGGTGTGTGTTACATTAGATGCACTAGTAGGAATGAGAAAAACATCACGGGGTGGTGCACATTGTATGGGTGTGTGTTACATTACATTCACTAGTAGCAGTGAGAAAAACATCACGGGGTGGTGCGCATTGTATGGGTGAGTGTTACATTACATTCACTAGTAGCAGTGAGAAAAACATCACGGGGTGGTGCGCATTGTATGGGTGTGTGTTACATTAGTTTCACTAGTAGGACTGAGAAAAACATCACGGGGTGGTGCGCATTGTATTGGTGTGTGTTACATTAGATGCACTAGTAGGAATGAGAAAAACATCACGGGGTGGTGCACATTGTATGGGTGTGTGTTACATTACATTCACTAGTAGCAGTGAGAAAAACATCACGGCGTGGTGCGCATTGTATGGGTGAGTGTTACATTACATTCACTAGTAGCAGTGAGAAAAACATCACGGGGTGGTGCGCATTGTATGGGTGTGTGTTACATTAGTTTCACTAGTAGGATTGAGAAAAACATCACGGGGTGGTGCGCATTGTATGGGTGTGTGTTACATTAGTTTCACTAGTAGGACTGAGAAAAACATCACGGGGTGGTGCGCATTTTATGGGTGTGTGTTACATTAGATGCACTAGTAGGAATGAGAAAAACATCACGGGGTGGTGCACATTGTATGGGTGTGTGTTACATTACATTCACTAGTAGCAGTGAAAAAAACATCACGGGTGGTGCGCATTGTATGGGTGTGTGTCACATTACATTCACTAGTAGGATTGAGAAAAACATCACGGGGTGGTGCGCATTGTACGGGTGTGTGTCACATTAGATTCACTAGTAGGAGTGAGAAAAACATCACGGGGTGGTGCGCATTGTATGGGTGTGTGTCACATTAGATTCACTAGTAGGAGTGAGAAAAACATCACGGGGTGGTGCGCATTGTATGGGTGTGTGTCACATTAGATTCACTAATAGGAGTGAGAAAAACATCACGGGATGGTGCGCATTGTATGGGTGTGTGTCACATTAGATTCACTAGTAGCAGTGAGAAAAACATCACGTGGTGGTGCGCATTGTATGGGTGTGTGTCACATTAGATTCACTAGTAGGAGTGAGAAAAACATCACGGGGTGGTGCGCATTCTATGGGTTTGTGTCACATTAGATTCACTAGTAGGAGTGAGAAAAACATCACGGTGTGGTGGGCATTGTATGCGTGTGTGTTACATTAGATTCACTAGTAGGATTGAGAAAAACATCACGGGGTGGTGCGCATTGTATGGGTGTGTGTTACATTAGTTTCACTAGTAGGATTGAGAAAAACATCACGGGGTGGTGCGCATTGTATGGGTGTGTGTTACATTACATTCACTAGTAGGAGTGAGAAAAACATCACGGGGTGGTGCGCATTGTATGGGTGTGTGTTACATTAGATGCACTAGTAGGAATGAGAAAAACATCACGGGGTGGTGCGCATTGTATGGGTGTGTGTTACATTAGTTTAACTAGTAGGACTGAGAAAAACATCACGGGGTGGTGCGCATTGTATTGGTGTGTGTTACATTAGATGCACTAGTAGGAATGAGAAAAACATCACGGGGTGGTGCACATTGTATGGGTGTGTGTTACATTACATTCACTAGTAGCAGTGAGAAAAACATCACGGGGTGGTGCGCATTGTATGGGTGTGTTTTACATTAGTTTCACTAGTAGGACTGAGAAAAACATCACGGGGTGGTGCGCATTGAATTGGTGTGTGTTACATTAGATGCACTAGTAGGAATGAGAAAAACATCACGGGGTGGTGCGCATTGTATTGGTGTGTGTTACATTAGATGCACTAGTAGGAATGAGAAAAACATCACGGGGTGGTGCACATTGTATGGGTGTGTGTTACATTACATTCACTAGTAGCAGTGAGAAAAACATCACGGGGTGGTGCGCATTGTATGGGTGAGTGTTACATTACATTCACTAGTAGCAGTGAGAAAAACATCACGGGGTGGTGCGCATTGTATGGGTGTGTGTTACATTAGTTTCACTAGTAGGATTGAGAAAAACATCACGGGGTGGTGCGCATTGTATGGGTGTGTGTTACATTAGTTTCTCTAGTAGGACTGAGAAAAACATCACGGGGTGGTGCGCATTTTATGGGTGTGTGTTACATTAGATGCACTAGTAGGAATGAGAAAAACATCACGGGGTGGTGCACATTGTATGGGTGTGTGTTACATTACATTCACTAGTAGCAGTGAGAAAAACATCACGGGGTGGTGCGCATTGTATGGGTGTGTGTTACATTACATTCACTAGTAGCAGTGAGAAAAACATCACGGGGTGGTGCGCATTGTATGGGGGTGTGTTACATTACATTCACTAGTAGCAGTGAGAAAAACATCACGGGGTGGTGCGCATTGTATGGGTGTGTGTTACATTAGATTCACTAGTAGCAGTGAGAAAAACATCACGGGGTGGTGCGCATTGCATGGGTGTGTGTTACATTAGATTCACTATTAGCAGTGAGAAAAACATCACGGGGTGGTGCGCATTGTATGGGTGTGTGTTACATTAGATTCACTATTAGCAGTGAGAAAAACACGGGATGGTGCGCATTGTATGGGTGTGTGTTACATTAGATTCACTAGTAGGAGTGAGAAAAACATCACGGGGTGGTGCGCATTGTATGGGTGTGTGTTACATTACATTCACTAGTAGGAGTGAGAAAAACATCAGGGGTGGTGCGCATTGTATGGGTGTGTGTTACATTACATTCACTAGTAGGAGTGAGAAAAACATCATGGTGTGGTGCGCATTGTCTGGGTGTGTGTAACATTACATTCACTAGTAGGAGTGAGAAAAACATCACGGGGTGGTGCGCATTGTATGGGTGTGTGTTACATTAGATTCACTAGTAGGAGTGAGAAAATCATCACGGGGTGGTGCGCATTGTATGGGTGTGTGTTACATTAGATTCACTAGTAGCAGTGAGAAAAACATCACGGGGTGGTGCGCATTGTATGGGTGTGTGTTACATTACATTCACTAGTAGCAGTGAGAAAAACATCACGGGGTGGTGCGCATTGTATGGGTGTGTGTTACATTACATTCACTAGTAGCAGTGAGAAAAACATCACGGGGTGGTGCGCATTGTATGGGTGTGTGTTACATTACATTCACTAGTAGCAGTGAGAAAAACATCACGGGGTGGTGCGCATTGTATGGGTGTGTGTTACATTAGATTCACTAGTAGCAGTGAGAAAAACATCACGGGGTGGTGCGCATTGTATGGGTGTGTGTTACATTAGATTCACTAGTAGCAGTGAGAAAAACATCACGGGGTGGTGCGCATTGTATGGGTGAGTGTTACATTACATTCACTAGTAGCAGTGAGAAAAACATCACGGTGTGGTGCGCATTATATGGGTGTGTGTTACATTAGTTTCACTAGTAGGATTGAGAAAAACATCACGGGGTGGTGCGCATTGTATGGGTGTGTGTTACATTAGTTTCACTAGTAGGAGTGAGAAAAACATCACGCGGTGGTGCGCATTTTATGGGTGTGTGTTACATTAGATGCACTAGTAGGAATGAGAAAAACATCAGTGGGGTTTTGCGCATTGTATGGGTGTGTGTTACATTACATTCACTAGTAGCAGTGAGAAAAACATCACGGGGTGGTGCGCATTGTATGGGTGTGTGTTACATTACATTCACTAGTAGCAGTGAGAAAAACATCACGGGGTGGTGCGCATTGTATGGGTGTGTGTTACATTACATTCACTAGTAGCAGTGAGAAAAACATCACGGGGTGGTGCGCATTGTATGGGTGTGTGTTACATTAGATTCACTAGTAGGAGTGAGAAAAACATCACGGGGTGGTGCGCATTGTATGGGTGTGTGTTACATTAGATTCACTAGAAGCAGTGAGAAAAACACGGGGTGGTGCGCATTGTATGGGTGTGTGTTACATTAGATTCACTAGTAGGAGTGAGAAAAACATCACGGGGTGGTGCGCATTGTATGGGTGTGTGTTACATTACATTCACTAGTAGCAGTGAGAAAAACATCACGGGGTGGTGCGCATTGTATGGGTGTGTGTTACATTACATTCACTAGTAGCAGTGAGAAAAACATCACGGGGTGGTGCGCATTGTATGGGTGTGTGTTACATTAGATTCACTAGTAGGAGTGAGAAAAACATCACGGGGTGGTACGCATTGTACGGGTGTGTGTTACATTACATTCACTAGTAGGAGTGAGAAAAACATCACGGGGTGGTGCGCATTGTATGGGTGTGTGTTACATTACATTCACTAGTAGGAGTGAGAAAAACATCATGGGGTGGTGCGCATTGTATGGGTGTGTGTTACATTACATTCTCTAGTAGGAGTGAGAAAAACATCACGGGGTGGTGCGCATTGTATGGGTGTGTGTTACATTAGATGCACTAGTAGGATTGAGAAAAACATCACGGGGTGGTGCGCATTTTATGGGTGTGTGTTACATTAGTTTCACTAGTAGGAGTGAGAAAAACATCACGGGGTGGTGCGCATTGTATGGGTGTGTGTTCCATTAGATGCACTAGTAGGAGTGAGAAAAACATCACGGGGTGGTGCGCATTGTATGGGTGTGTGTTACATTAGATGCACTAGTAGCAGTGAGAAAAACATCACGGGGTGGTGCGCATTGTATGTGTGTGTGTTACATTAGATGCACTAGTAGGAGTGAGAAAAACATCACGGGGTGGTGCGCATTGTATGGGTGTGTGTTACATTACATTCACTAGTAGCAGTGAGAAAAACATCACGGGGTGGTGCGCATTGTATGGGTGTGTGTTACATTACATTCACTAGTAGCAATGAGAAAAACATCACGGGGTGGTGCGTATTGTATGGGTGTGTGTTACATTACATTCACTAGTAGCAGTGAGAAAAACATCACGGGGTGGTGCGCATTGTATGGGTGTGTGTTACATTACATTCACTAGTAGCAGTGAGAAAAACATCACGGGGTGGTGCGCATTGTATGGGTGTGTGTTACATTACATTCACTAGTAGCAGTGAGAAAAACATCACGGGGTGGTGCGCATTGTATGGGTGTGTGTTACATTAGATTCACTAGTAGCAGTGAGAAAAACATCACGGGGTGGTGCGCATTGTATGGGTGTGTGTCACATTAGATTCACTAGTAGGAGTGAGAAAAACATCACGGGGTGGTGCGCATTGTATGGGTGTGTGTCACATTACATTCACTAGTAGGATTGAGATAAACATCACGGGGTGGTGCGCATTGTACGGGTGTGTGTCACATTAGATTCACTAGTAGGAGTGAGAAAAACATCACGGGGTGGTGCGCATTGTATGGGTGTGTGTCACATTAGATTCACTAGTAGGAGTGAGAAAAACATCACGGGGTGGTGCGCATTGTATGGGTGTGTGTCACATTAGATTCACTAGTAGGAGTGAGAAAAACATCACGGGATGGTGCGCATTGTATGGGTGTGTGTCACATTAGATTCACTAGTAGCAGTGAGAAAAACATCACAGGGTGGTGCGCATTGTATGGGTGTGTGTCACATTAGATTCACTAGTAGGAGTGAGAAAAACATCACGGGGTGGTGCGCATTCTATGGGTTTGTGTCACATTAGTTTCACTAGTTGGATTGAGAAAAACATCACGGGGTGGTGCGCATTTTATGGGTGTGTGTTACATTAGATTCACTAGTAGGAGTGAGAAAAACATCACGGGGTGGTGCGCATTGTATGGGTGTGTGTTACATTACATTCACTAGTAGCAGTGAGAAAAACATCACGGGGTGGTGCGCATTGTATGGGTGAGTGTTACATTACATTCACTAGTAGCAGTGAGAAAAACATCACGGGGTGGTGCGCATTGTATGGGTGTGTGTTACATTACATTCACTAGTAGCAGTGAGAAAAACATCACGGGGTGGTGCGCATTGTATGGGTGTGTGTTACATTACATTCACTAGTAGCAGTGAGAAAAACATCACGGGGTGTGCGCATTGTATGGGTGTGTGTTACATTACATTCACTAGTAGCAGTGAGAAAAACATCACGGGGTGGTGCGCATTGTATGGGTGTGTGTTACATTAGTTTCACTAGTAGGAGTGAGAAAAACATCACGGGGTGGTGCGCATTTTATGGGTGTGTGTTACATTAGATGCACTAGTAGGAATGAGAAAAACATCACGGGGTGGTGCACATTGTATGGGTGTGTGTTACATTACATTCACTAGTAGCAGTGAGAAAAACATCACGGGGTGGTGCGCATTGTATGGGTGTGTGTTACATTACATTCACTAGTAGCAGTGAGAAAAACATCACGGGGTGTGCGCATTGTATGGGTGTGTGTTACATTACATTCACTAGTAGCAGTGAGAAAAACATCACGGGGTGGTGCGCATTGTATGGGTGTGTGTTACATTAGTTTAACTAGTAGGACTGAGAAAAACATCACGGGGTGGTGCGCATTGTATTGGTGTGTGTTACATTAGATGCACTAGTAGGAATGAGAAAAACATCACGGGGTGGTGCACATGGTATGGGTGTGTGTTACATTACATTCACTAGTAGCAGTGAGAAAAACATCACGGGGTGGTGCGCATTGTATGGGTGAGTGTTACATTACATTCACTAGTAGCAGTGAGAAAAACATCACGGGGTGGTGCGCATTGTATGGGAGTGTTTTACATTAGTTTCACTAGTAGGACTGAGAAAAACATCACGGGGTGGTGCGCATTGTATTGGTGTGTGTTACATTAGATGCACTAGTAGGAATGAGAAAAACATCACGGGGTGGTGCACATTGTATGGGTGTGTGTTACATTACATTCACTAGTAGCAGTGAGAAAAACATCACGGGGTGGTGCGCATTGTATGGGTGAGTGTTACATTACATTCACTAGTAGCAGTGAGAAAAACATCACGGGGTGGTGCGCATTGTATGGGTGTGTGTTACATTAGTTTCACTAGTAGGATTGAGAAAAACATCACGGGGTGGTGCGCATTGTATGGGTGTGTGTTACATTAGTTTCTCTAGTAGGACTGAGAAAAACATCACGGGGTGGTGCGCATTTTATGGGTGTGTGTTACATTAGATGCACTAGTAGGAGTGAGAAAAACATCACGGGGTGGTGCGCATTGTATGCGTGTGTGTTACATTAGATGCACTAGTAGGAGTGAGAAAAACATCACGGGGTGGTGCGCATTGTATGGGTGTGTGTTACATTACATTCACTAGTAGCAGTGAGAAAAACATCACGGGGTGGTGCGCATTGTATGGGTGTGTGTTACATTACATTCACTAGTAGCAATGAGAAAAACATCACGGGGTGGTGCGTATTGTATGGGTGTGTGTTACATTACATTCACTAGTAGCAGTGAGAAAAACATCACGGGGTGGTGCGCATTGTATGGGTGTGTGTTACATTACATTCACTAGTAGCAGTGAGAAAAACATCACGGGGTGGTGCGCATTGTATGGGTGTGTGTTACATTACATTCACTAGTAGCAGTGAGAAAAACATCACGGGGTGGTGCGCATTGTATGGGTGTGTGTTACATTAGATTCACTAGTAGCAGTGAGAAAAACATCACGGGGTGGTGCGCATTGTATGGGTGTGTGTCACATTAGATTCACTAGTAGGAGTGAGAAAAACATCACGGGGTGGTGCGCATTGTATGGGTGTGTGTCACATTACATTCACTAGTAGGATTGAGAAAAACATCCCGGGGTGGTGCGCATTGTACGGGTGTGTGTCACATTAGATTCACTAGTAGGAGTGAGAAAAACATCACGGGGTGGTGCGCATTGTATGGGTGTGTGTCACATTAGATTCACTAGTAGGAGTGAGAAAAACATCACGGGGTGGTGCGCATTGTATGGGTGTGTGTCACATTAGATTCACTAGTAGGAGTGAGAAAAACATCACGGGATGGTGCGCATTGTATGGGTGTGTGTCACATTAGATTCACTAGTAGCAGTGAGAAAAACATCACAGGGTGGTGCGCATTGTATGGGTGTGTGTCACATTAGATTCACTAGTAGGAGTGAGAAAAACATCACGGGGTGGTGCGCATTCTATGGGTTTGTGTCACATTAGTTTCACTAGTTGGATTGAGAAAAACATCACGGGGTGGTGCGCATTTTATGGGTGTGTGTTACATTAGATTCACTAGTAGGAGTGAGAAAAACATCACGGGGTGGTGCGCATTGTATGGGTGTGTGTTACATTACATTCACTAGTAGCAGTGAGAAAAACATCACGGTGTGGTGCGCATTGTATGGGTGAGTGTTACATTACATTCACTAGTAGCAGTGAGAAAAACATCACGGGGTGGTGCGCATTGTATGGGTGTGTGTTACATTACATTCACTAGTAGCAGTGAGAAAAACATCACGGGGTGGTGCGCATTGTATGGGTGTGTGTTACATTACATTCACTAGTAGCAGTGAGAAAAACATCACGGGGTGTGCGCATTGTATGGGTGTGTGTTACATTACATTCACTAGTAGCAGTGAGAAAAACATCACGGGGTGGTGCGCATTGTATGGGTGTGTGTTACATTAGTTTCACTAGTAGGAGTGAGAAAAACATCACGGGGTGGTGCGCATTGTATGGGTGTGTGTTACATTAGATGCACTAGTAGGAATGAGAAAAACATCACGGGGTGGTGCACATTGTATGGGTGTGTGTTACATTACATTCACTAGTAGCAGTGAGAAAAACATCACGGGGTGGTGCGCATTGTATGGGTGTGTGTTACATTACATTCACTAGTAGCAGTGAGAAAAACATCACGGGGTGTGCGCATTGTATGGGTGTGTGTTACATTACATTCACTAGTAGCAGTGAGAAAAACATCACGGGGTGGTGCGCATTGTATGGGTGTGTGTTACATTAGTTTAACTAGTAGGACTGAGAAAAACATCACGGGGTGGTGCGCATTGTATTGGTGTGTGTTACATTAGATGCACTAGTAGGAATGAGAAAAACATCACGGGGTGGTGCACATTGTATGGGTGTGTGTTACATTACATTCACTAGTAGCAGTGAGAAAAACATCACGGGGTGGTGCGCATTGTATGGGTGAGTGTTACATTACATTCACTAGTAGCAGTGAGAAAAACATCACGGGGTGGTGCGCATTGTATGGGTGTGTTTTACATTAGTTTCACTAGTAGGACTGAGAAAAACATCACGGGGTGGTGCGCATTGTATTGGTGTGTGTTACATTAGATGCACTAGTAGGAATGAGAAAAACATCACGGGGTGGTGCACATTGTATGGGTGTGTGTTACATTACATTCACTAGTAGCAGTGAGAAAAACATCACGGGGTGGTGCGCATTGTATGGGTGAGTGTTACATTACATTCACTAGTAGCAGTGAGAAAAACATCACGGGGTGGTGCGCATTGTATGGGTGTGTGTTACATTAGTTTCACTAGTAGGATTGAGAAAAACATCACGGGGTGGTGCGCATTGTATGGGTGTGTGTTACATTAGTTTCTCTAGTAGGACTGAGAAAAACATCACGGGGTGGTGCGCATTTTATGGGTGTGTGTTACATTAGATGCACTAGTAGGAATGAGAAAAACATCACGGGGTGGTGCACATTGTATGGGTGTGTGTTACATTACATTCACTAGTAGCAGTGAGAAAAACATCACGGGGTGGTGCGCATTGTATGGGTGTGTGTTACATTACATTCACTAGTAGCAGTGAGAAAAACATCACGGGGTGGTGCGCATTGTATGGGGGTGTGTTACATTACATTCACTAGTAGCAGTGAGAAAAACATCACGGGGTGGTGCGCATTGTATGGGTGTGTGTTACATTAGATTCACTAGTAGCAGTGAGAAAAACATCACGGGGTGGTGCGCATTGCATGGGTGTGTGTTACATTAGATTCACTATTAGCAGTGAGAAAAACATCACGGGGTGGTGCGCATTGTATGGGTGTGTGTTACATTAGATTCACTATTAGCAGTGAGAAAAACACGGGGTGGTGCGCATTGTATGGGTGTGTGTTACATTAGATTCACTAGTAGGAGTGAGAAAAACATCACGGGGTGGTGCGCATTGTATGGGTGTGTGTTACATTACATTCACTAGTAGGAGTGAGAAAAACATCAGGGGTGGTGCGCATTGTATGGGTGTGTGTTACATTACATTCACTAGTAGGAGTGAGAAAAACATCATGGTGTGGTGCGCATTGTCTGGGTGTGTGTAACATTACATTCACTAGTAGGAGTGAGAAAAACATCACGGGGTGGTGCGCATTGTATGGGTGTGTGTTACATTAGATTCACTAGTAGGAGTGAGAAAATCATCACGGGGTGGTGCGCATTGTATGGGTGTGTGTTACATTAGATTCACTAGTAGCAGTGAGAAAAACATCACGGGGTGGTGCGCATTGTATGGGTGTGTGTTACATTACATTCACTAGTAGCAGTGAGAAAAACATCACGGGGTGGTGCGCATTGTATGGGTGTGTGTTACATTACATTCACTAGTAGCAGTGAGAAAAACATCACGGGGTGGTGCGCATTGTATAGGTGTGTGTTACATTACATTCACTAGTAGCAGTGAGAAAAACATCACGGGGTGGTGCGCATTGTATGGGTGTGTGTTACATTAGATTCACTAGTAGCAGTGAGAAAAACATCACGGGGTGGTGCGCATTGTATGGGTGTGTGTTACATTAGATTCACTAGTAGCAGTGAGAAAAACATCACGGGGTGGTGCGCATTGTATGGGTGAGTGTTACATTACATTCACTAGTAGCAGTGAGAAAAACATCACGGTGTGGTTCGCATTATATGGGTGTGTGTTACATTAGTTTCACTAGTAGGATTGAGAAAAACATCACGGGGTGGTGCGCATTGTATGGGTGTGTGTTACATTAGTTTCACTAGTAGGAGTGAGAAAAACATCACGGGGTGGTGCGCATTTTATGGGTGTGTGTTACATTAGATGCACTAGTAGGAATGAGAAAAACATCAGTGGGGTTTTGCGCATTGTATGGGTGTGTGTTACATTACATTCACTAGTAGCAGTGAGAAAAACATCACGGGGTGGTGCGCATTGTATGGGTGTGTGTTACATTACATTCACTAGTAGCAGTGAGAAAAACATCACGGGGTGGTGCGCATTGTATGGGTGTGTGTTACATTACATTCACTAGTAGCAGTGAGAAAAACATCACGGGGTGGTGCGCATTGTATGGGTGTGTGTTACATTAGATTCACTAGTAGGAGTGAGAAAAACATCACGGGGTGGTGCGCATTGTATGGGTGTGTGTTACATTACATTCACTAGTAGCAGTGAGAAAAACATCACGGGGTGGTGCGCATTGTATGGGTGTGTGTTACATTACATTCACTAGTAGCAGTGAGAAAAACATCACGGGGTGGTGCGCATTGTATGGGTGTGTGTTACATTAGATTCACTAGTAGGAGTGAGAAAAACATCACGGGGTGGTACGCATTGTACGGGTGTGTGTTACATTACATTCACTAGTAGGAGTGAGAAAAACATCACGGGGTGGTGCGCATTGTATGGGTGTGTGTTACATTACATTCACTAGTAGGAGTGAGAAAAACATCACGGGGTGGTGCGCATTGTATGGGTGTGTGTTACATTACATTCTCTAGTAGGAGTGAGAAAAACATCACGGGGTGGTGCGCATTGTATGGGTGTGTGTTACATTAGATGCACTAGTAGGATTGAGAAAAACATCACGGGGTGGTGCGCATTGTATAGGTGTGTGTTACATTAGTTTCACTAGTAGGAGTGAGAAAAACATCACGGGGTGGTGCGCATTGTATGGGTGTGTGTTCCATTAGATGCACTAGTAGGAGTGAGAAAAACATCACGGGGTGGTGCGCATTGTATGGGTGTGTGTTACATTAGATGCACTAGTAGCAGTGAGAAAAACATCACGGGGTGGTGCGCATTGTATGTGTGTGTGTTACATTAGATGCACTAGTAGGAGTGAGAAAAACATCACGGGGTGGTGCGCATTGTATGGGTGTGTGTTACATTACATTCACTAGTAGCAGTGAGAAAAGCATCACGGGGTGGTGCGCATTGTATGGGTGTGTGTTACATTACATTCACTAGTAGCAATGAGAAAAACATCACGGGGTGGTGCGCATTGT
The DNA here is from genome assembly GCF_034190915.1 of Cavia porcellus. Classification (NCBI taxonomy): domain Eukaryota; kingdom Metazoa; phylum Chordata; class Mammalia; order Rodentia; family Caviidae; genus Cavia; species Cavia porcellus. Next base: position 166,044 of record NW_026947605.1, read on the forward strand.
ATGGGTGTGTGTTACATTACATTCACTAGTAGCAGTGAGAAAAACATCACGGGGTGGTGCGCATTGTATGGGTGTGTGTTACATTACATTCACTAGTAGCAGTGAGAAAAACATCACGGGGTGGTGCGCATTGTATGGGTGTGTGTTACATTACATTCACTAGTAGCAGTGAGAAAAACATCACGGGGTGGTGCGCATTGTATGGGTGTGTGTTACATTAGATTCACTAGTAGCAGTGAGAAAAACATCACGGGGTGGTGCGCATTGTATGGGTGTGTGTCACATTAGATTCACTAGTAGGAGTGAGAAAAACATCACGGGGTGGTGCGCATTGTATGGGTGTGTGTCACATTACATTCACTAGTAGGATTGAGAAAAACATCACGGGGTGGTGCGCATTGTACGGGTGTGTGTCACATTAGATTCACTAGTAGGAGTGAGAAAAACATCACGGGGTGGTGCGCATTGTATGGGTGTGTGTCACATTAGATTCACTAGTAGGAGTGAGAAAAACATCACGGGGTGGTGCGCATTGTATGGGTGTGTGTCACATTAGATTCACTAGTAGGAGTGAGAAAAACATCACGGGATGGTGCGCATTGTATGGGTGTGTGTCACATTAGATTCACTAGTAGCAGTGAGAAAAACATCACAGGGTGGTGCGCATTGTATGGGTGTGTGTCACATTAGATTCACTAGTAGGAGTGAGAAAAACATCACGGGGTGGTGCGCATTCTATGGGTTTGTGTCACATTAGTTTCACTAGTTGGATTGAGAAAAACATCACGGGGTGGTGCGCATTTTATGGGTGTGTGTTACATTAGATTCACTAGTAGGAGTGAGAAAAACATCACGGGGTGGTGCGCATTGTATGGGTGTGTGTTACATTACATTCACTAGTAGCAGTGAGAAAAACATCACGGGGTGGTGCGCATTGTATGGGTGAGTGTTACATTACATTCACTAGTAGCAGTGAGAAAAACATCACGGGGTGGTGCGCATTGTATGGGTGTGTGTTACATTACATTCACTAGTAGCAGTGAGAAAAACATCACGGGGTGGTGCGCATTGTATGGGTGTGTGTTACATTACATTCACTAGTAGCAGTGAGAAAAACATCACGGGGTGTGCGCATTGTATGGGTGTGTGTTACATTACATTCACTAGTAGCAGTGAGAAAAACATCACGGGGTGGTGCGCATTGTATGGGTGTGTGTTACATTAGTTTCACTAGTAGGAGTGAGAAAAACATCACGGGGTGGTGCGCATTTTATGGGTGTGTGTTACATTAGATGCACTAGTAGGAATGAGAAAAACATCACGGGGTGGTGCACATTGTATGGGTGTGTGTTACATTACATTCACTAGTAGCAGTGAGAAAAACATCACGGGGTGGTGCGCATTGTATGGGTGTGTGTTACATTACATTCACTAGTAGCAGTGAGAAAAACATCACGGGGTGTGCGCATTGTATGGGTGTGTGTTACATTACATTCACTAGTAGCAGTGAGAAAAACATCACGGGGTGTTGCGCATTGTATGGGTGTGTGTTACATTAGATTCACTAGTAGCAGTGAGAAAAACATCACGGGGTGGTGCGCATTGTATGGGTGTGTGTTACATTAGATTCACTATTAGCAGTGAGAAAAACATCACGGGGTGGTGCGCATTGTATGGGTGTGTGTTACATTAGATGCACTATTAGCAGTGAGAAAAACACGGGGTGGTGCGCATTGTATGGGTGTGTGTTACATTAGATTCACTAGTAGGAGTGAGAAAAACATCACGGGGTGGTGCGCATTGTATGGGTGTGTGTTACATTACATTCACTAGTAGGAGTGACAAAAACATCACGGGGTGGTGCGCATTGTATGGGTGTGTGTTACATTACATTCACTAGTAGGAGTGAGAAAAACATCATGGGGTGGTGCGCATTGTCTGGGTGTGTGTTACATTACATTCACTAGTAGGAGTGAGAAAAACATCACGGGGTGGTGCGCATTGTATGGGTGTGTGTTACATTAGATTCACTAGTAGGAGTGAGAAAATCATCACGGGGTGGTGCGCATTGTATGGGTGTGTGTTACATTAGATTCACTAGTAGCAGTGAGAAAAACATCACAGGGTGGTGCGCATTGTATGGGTGTGTGTTACATTACATTCACTAGTAGCAGTGAGAAAAACATCACGGGGTGGTGCGCATTGTATGGGTGTGTGTTACATTACATTCACTAGTAGCAGTGAGAAAAACATCACGGGGTGGTGCGCATTGTATGGGTGTGTGTTACATTACATTCACTAGTAGCAGTGAGAAAAACATCACGGGGTGCTGCGCATTGTATAGGTGTGTGTTACATTACATTCACTACTAGCAGTGAGAAAAACATCACGGGGTGGTGCGCATTGTATGGGTGTGTGTTACATTAGATTCACTAGTAGCAGTGAGAAAAACATCACGGGGTGGTGCGCATTGTATGGGTGTGTGTTACATTAGATTCACTAGTAGCAGTGAGAAAAACATCACGGGGTGTTGCGCATTGAATGGGTGAGTGTTACATTACATTCACTAGTAGCAGTGAGAAAAACATCACGGTGTGGTGCGCATTATATGGGTGTGTGTTACATTAGGTTCACTAGTAGGATTGAGAAAAACATCACGGGGTGGTGCGCATTGTATGGGTGTGTGTTACATTAGTTTCACTAGTAGGAGTGAGAAAAACATCACGGGGTGGTGCGCATTTTATGGGTGTGTGTTACATTTGATGCACTAGTAGGAATGAGAAAAACATCAGTGGGGTTTTGCGCATTGTATGGGTGTGTGTTACATTACATTCACTAGTAGGAGTGAGAAAAACATCACGGGGTGGTGCGCATTGTATGGGTGTGTGTTACATTACATTCACTAGTAGCAGTGAGAAAAACATCACGGGGTGGTGCGCATTGTATGGGTGTGTGTTACATTACATTCACTAGTAGCAGTGAGAAAAACATCACGGGGTGGTGCGCATTGTATGGGTGTGTGTTACATTAGATTCACTAGTAGCAGTGAGAAAAACATCACGGGGTGGTGCGCATTGTATGGGTGTGTGTTACATTAGATTCACTAGTAGCAGTGAGAAAAACACGGGGTGGTGCGCATTGTATGGGTGTGTGTTACATTAGATTCACTAGTAGGAGTGAGAAAAACATCACGGGGTGGTGCGCATTGTATGGGTGTGTGTTACATTACATTCACTAGTAGGAGTGAGAAAAACATCACGGGGTGGTGCGCATTGTAGGGGTGTGTGTTACATTACATTCACTAGTAGGAGTGAGAAAAACATCACGGGGTGGTGCGCATTGTCTGGGTGTGTGTTACATTACATTCACTAGTAGGAGTGAGAAAAACATCACGGGGTGGTGCGCATTGTATGGGTGTGTGTTACATTAGTTTCACTAGTAGGAGTGAGAAAAACATCACGGGGTGGTGCGCATTTTATGAGTGTGTGTTACATTAGATGCACTAGTAGGAATGAGAAAAACATCAGTGGGGTTGTGCGGATTGTATGGGTGTGTGTTACATTACATTCACTAGTAGCAGTGAGAAAAACATCACGGGGTGGTGCGCAATGTATGGGTGTGTGTTACATTACATTCAATAGTAGCAGTGAGAAAAACATCACGGGGTGGTGCGCATTGTATGGGTGTGTGTTACATTAGATTCACTAGTAGCAGTGAGAAAAACATCACGGGGTGGTGCCCATTGTATGGGTGTGTGTTACATTAGATTCACTAGTAGCCGTGAGAAAAACATCACGGGGTGGTGCGCATTGTATGGGTGTGTGTTACATTAGATTCACTATTAGCAGTGAGAAAAACACGGGGTGGTGCGCATTGTATGGGTGTGGGTTACATTAGATTCACTAGTAGGAGTGAGAAAAACATCACGGGGTGGTGCGCATTGTATGGGTGTGTGTTACATTACATTCACTAGAAGGAGTGAGAAAAACATCACGGGGTGGTGCGCATTTTATGGGTGTGTGTTACATTACATTCACTAGTAGGAGTGAGAAAAACATCATGGGGTGGTGCGCATTGTCTGGGTGTGTGTTACATTACATTCACTAGTAGGAGTGAGAAAAACATCACGGGGTGGTGCGCATTGTATGGGTGTGTGTTACATTAGATTCACTAGTAGGAGTGAGAAAATCATCACGGGGTGTTGCGCATTGTATGGGTGTGTGTTACATTAGATTCACTAGTAGCAGTGAGAAAAACATCACGGGGTGGTGCGCATTGTATGGGTGTGTGTTACATTAGATTCACTATTAGCAGTGAGAAAAACACGGGGTCGTGCGCATTGTATGGGTGTGTGTTACATTAGATTCACTAGTAGGAGTGAGAAAAACATCACGGGGTGGTGCGCATTGTATGGGTGTGTGTTACATTACATTCACTAGTAGGAGTGAGAAAAACATCACGGGGTGGTGCGCATTGTATGGGTGTGTGTTACATTACATTCACTAGTAGGAGTGAGAAAAACATCACGGGGTGGTGCGCATTGTCTGGGTGTGTGATACATTACATTCACTAGTAGGAGTGAGAAAAACATCACGGGGTGGTGCGCATTGTATGGGTGTGTGTTACATTAGATTCACTAGTAGCAGTGAGAAAAACATCACGGGGTGGTGCGCATTGTATGGGTGTGTGTTACATTACATTCACTAGTAGCAGTGAGAAAAACATCACGGGGTGGTGCGCATTGTATGGGTGTGTGTTACATTACATTCACTAGTAGCAGTGAGAAAAACATCACGGGGTGGTGCGCATTGTATGGGTGTGTGTTACATTAGATTCACTAGTAGGAGTGAGAAAAACATCACGGGGTGGTGCGCATTGTATGGGTGTGTGTTACATTAGATTCACTAGTAGGAGTGAGAAAATCATCACGGGGTGGTGCGCATTGTATGGGTGTGTGTTACATTAGATTCACTAGTAGCAGTGAGAAAAACATCACGGGGTGGTGCGCATTGTATGGGTGTGTGTTACATTACATTCACTAGTAGCAGTGAGAAAAACATCACGGGGTGGTGCGCATTGTATGGGTGTGTGTTACATTACATTCACTAGTAGCAGTGAGAAAAACATCACGGGGTGGTGCGCATTGTATGGGTGTGTGTTACATTACATTCACTAGTAGCAGTGAGAAAAACATCACGGGGTGGTGCGCATTGTATGGGTGTGTGTTACATTAGATTCACTAGTAGCAGTGAGAAAAACATCACGGGGTGGTGCGCATTGTATGGGTGTGTGTTACATTAGATTCACTAGTAGCAGTGAGAAAAACATCACGGGGTGGTGCGCATTGTATGGGTGTGTGTTACATTAGTTTCACTAGTAGGAGTGAGAAAAACATCACGGGGTGGTGCGCATTTTATGGGTGTGTGTTACATTAGATGCACTAGTAGGAATGAGAAAAACATCAGTGGGGTTGTGCGGATTGTATGGGTGTGTGTTACATTACATTCACTAGTAGCAGTGAGAAAAACATCACGGGGTGGTGCGCAATGTATGGGTGTGTGTTACATTACATTCAATAGTAGCAGTGAGAAAAACATCACGGGGTGGTGCGCATTGTATGGGTGTGTGTTACATTAGATTCACTAGTAGCAGTGAGAAAAACATCACGGGGTGGTGCGCATTGTATGGGTGTGTGTTACATTAGATTCACTAGTAGCCGTGAGAAAAACATCACGGGGTGGTGCGCATTGTATGGGTGTGTGTTACATTAGATTCACTATTAGCAGTGAGAAAAACACGGGGTGGTGCGCATTGTATGGGTGTGGGTTACATTAGATTCACTAGTAGGAGTGAGAAAAACATCACGGGGTGGTGCGCATTGTATGGGTGTGTGTTACATTACATTCACTAGAAGGAGTGAGAAAAACATCACGGGGTGGTGCGCATTGTATGGGTGTGTGTTACATTACATTCACTAGTAGGAGTGAGAAAAACATCATGGGGTGGTGCGCATTGTCTGGGTGTGTGTTACATTACATTCACTAGTAGGAGTGAGAAAAACATCACGGGGTGGTGCGCATTGTATGGGTGTGTGTTACATTAGATTCACTAGTAGGAAAGAGAAAATCATCACGGGGTGGTGCGCATTGTATGGGTGTGTGTTACATTAGATTCACTAGTAGCAGTGAGAAAAACATCACGGGGTGGTGCGCATTGTATGGGTGTGTGTTACATTACATTCACTAGTAGCAGTGAGAAAAACATCACGGGGTGGTGCGCATTGTATGGGTGTGTGTTACATTAGATTCACTAGTAGCAGTGAGAAAAACATCACGGGGTGGTGCGCATTGTATGGGTGTGTGTTACATTAGATTCACTAGTAGCAGTGAGAAAAACATCACGGGGTGGTGCGCATTGTATGGGTGTGTGTTACATTAGATTCACTAGTAGCAGTGAGAAAAACATCACGGGGTGGTGCGCATTGTATGGGTGTGTGTTACATTAGATTCACTAGTAGCAGTGAGAAAAACATCACGGGGTGGTGCGCATTGTATGGGTGTGTGTTACATTAGATTCACTAGTAGCAGTGAGAAAAACATCGCGGGGTGGTGCGCATTGTATGGGTGTGTGTTACATTAGATTCACTAGTAGCAGTGAGAAAAACATCACGGGGTGGTGCGCATTGTATGGGTGTGTGTTACATTAGATTCACTATTAGCAGTGAGAAAAACACGGGGTGGTGCGCATTGTATGGGTGTGTGTTACATTAGATTCACTAGTAGGAGTGAGAAAAACATCACGGGGTGGTGCGCATTGTATGGGTGTGTGTTACATTACATTCACTAGTAGGAGTGAGAAAAACATCACGGGGTGGTGCGCATTGTATGGGTGTGTGTTACATTACATTCACTAGTAGGAGTGAGAAAAACATCACGGGGTGGTGCGCATTGTCTGGGTGTGTGATACATTACATTCACTAGTAGGAGTGAGAAAAACATCACGGGGTGGTGCGCATTGTATGGGTGTGTGTTACATTAGATTCACTAGTAGCAGTGAGAAAAACATCACGGGGTGGTGCGCATTGTATGGGTGTGTGTTACATTACATTCACTAGTAGCAGTGAGAAAAACATCACGGGGTGGTGCGCATTGTATGGGTGTGTGTTACATTAGATTCACTAGTAGGAGTGAGAAAAACATCACGGGGTGGTGCGCATTGTATGGGTGTGTGTTACATTAGATTCACTAGTAGGAGTGAGAAAATCATCACGGGGTGGTGCGCATTGTATGGGTGTGTGTTACATTAGATTCACTAGTAGCAGTGAGAAAAACATCACGGGGTGGTGCGCATTGTATGGGTGTGTGTTACATTAGATTCACTAGTAGGAGTGAGAAAATCATCACGGGGTGGTGCGCATTGTATGGGTGTGTGTTACATTAGATTCACTAGTAGCAGTGAGAAAAACATCACGGGGTGGTGCGCATTGTATGGGTGTGTGTTACATTACATTCACTAGTAGCAGTGAGAAAAACATCACGGGGTGGTGCGCATTGTATGGGTGTGTGTTACATTAGATTCACTAGTAGCAGTGAGAAAAACATCACGGGGTGGTGCGCATTGTATGGGTGTGTGTTACATTACATTCACTAGTAGCAGTGAGAAAAACATCACGGGGTGGTGCGCATTGTATGGGTGTGTGTTACATTACATTCACTAGTAGCAGTGAGAAAAACATCACGGGGTGGTGCGCATTGTATGGGTGTTTGTTACATTACATTCACTAGTAGCAGTGAGAAAAACATCACGGGGTGGTGCGCATTGTATGGGTGTGTGTTACATTAGATTCACTAGTAGCAGTGAGAAAAACATCACGGGGTGGTGCGCATTGTATGGGTGTGTGTTACATTAGATGCACTAGTAGGAATGAGAAAAACATCAGTGGGGTTGTGCGGATTGTATGGGTGTGTGTTACATTACATTCACTAGTAGCAGTGAGAAAAACATCACGGGGTGGTGCGCAATGTATGGGTGTGTGTTACATTACATTCAATAGTAGCAGTGAGAAAAACATCACGGGGTGGTGCGCATTGTATGGGTGTGTGTTACATTAGATTCACTAGTAGCAGTGAGAAAAACATCACGGGGTGGTGCGCATTGTATGGGTGTGTGTTACATTAGATTCACTAGTAGCCGTGAGAAAAACATCACGGGGTGGTGCGCATTGTATGGGTGTGTGTTACATTAGATTCACTATTAGCAGTGAGAAAAACACGGGGTGGTGCGCATTGTATGGGTGTGGGTTACATTAGATTCACTAGTAGGAGTGAGAAAAACATCACGGGGTGGTGCGCATTGTATGGGTGTGTGTTACATTACATTCACTAGAAGGAGTGAGAAAAACATCACGGGGTGGTGCGCATTGTATGGGTGTGTGTTACATTACATTCACTAGTAGAAGTGAGAAAAACATCATGGGGTGGTGCGCATTGTCTGGGTGTGTGTTACATTACATTCACTAGTAGGAGTGAGAAAAACATCACGGGGTGGTGCGCATTGTATGGGTGTGTGTTACATTAGATTCACTAGTAGGAGTGAGAAAATCATCACGGGGTGGTGCGCATTGTATGGGTGTGTGTTACATTAGATTCACTAGTAGCAGTGAGAAAAACATCACGGGGTGGTGCGCATTGTATGGGTGTGTGTTACATTACATTCACTAGTAGCAGTGAGAAAAACATCACGGGGTGGTGCGCATTGTATGGGTGTGTGTTACATTACATTCACTAGTAGCAGTGAGAAAAACATCACGGGGTGGTGCGCATTGTATGGGTGTGTGTTACATTACATTCACTAGTAGCAGTGAGAAAAACATCACGGGGTGGTGCGCATTGTATGGGTGTGTGTTACATTAGATTCACTAGTAGCAGTGAGAAAAACATCACGGGGTGGTGCGCATTGTATGGGTGTGTGTTACATTAGATTCACTAGTAGCAGTGAGAAAAACATCACGGGGTGGTGCGCATTGTATGGGTGTGTGTTACATTAGATTCACTAGTAGCAGTGAGAAAAACATCACGGGGTGGTGCGCATTGTATGGGTGTGTGTTACATTAGATTCACTAGTAGCAGTGAGAAAAACATCACGGGGTGGTGCGCATTGTCTGGGTGTGTGTTACATTAGATTCACTATTAGCAGTGAGAAAAACATCACGGGGTGGTGCGCATTGTATGGGTGTGTGTTACATTACATTCACTAGTAGCAGTGAGAAAAACATCACGGGGTGGTGCGCATTGTATGGGTGTGTGTTACATTACATTCACTAGTAGCAGTGAGAAAAACATCACGGGGTGGTGCGCATTGTATGGGTGTGTGTTACATTACATTCACTAGTAGCAGTGAGAAAAACATCACGGGGTGGTGCGCATTGTATGGGTGTGTGTTACATTAGATTCACTAGTAGGAGTGAGAAAAACATCACGGGGTGGTGCGCATTGTATGGGTGTGTGTTACATTAGATTCACTAGTAGGAGTGAGAAAATCATCACGGGGTGGTGCGCATTGTATGGGTGTGTGTTACATTAGATTCACTAGTAGCAGTGAGAAAAACATGACGGGGTGGTGCGCATTGTATGGGTGTGTGTTACATTACATTCACTAGTAGCAGTGAGAAAAACATCACGGGGTGGTGCGCATTGTATGGGTGTGTGTTACATTACATTCACTAGTAGCAGTGAGAAAAACATCACGGGGTGGTGCGCATTGTATGGGTGTGTGTTACATTACATTCACTAGTAGCAGTGAGAAAAACATCACGGGGTGGTGCGCATTGTATGGGTGTGTGTTACATTAGATTCACTAGTAGCAGTGAGAAAAACATCACGGGGTGGTGCGCATTGTATGGGTGTGTGTTACATTAGATTCACTAGTAGCAGTGAGAAAAACATCACGGGGTGGTGCGCATTGTATGGGTGTGTGTTACATTAGATTCACTAGTAGCAGTGAGAAAAACATCACGGGGTGGTGCGCATTGTATGGGTGTGTGTTACATTAGATTCACTAGTAGCAGTGAGAAAAACATCACGGGGTGGTGCGCATTGTATGGGTGTGTGTTACATTAGATTCACTATTAGCAGTGAGAAAAACACGGGGTGGTGCGCATTGTATGGGTGTGTGTTACATTAGATTCACTAGTAGGAGTGAGAAAAACATCACGGGGTGGTGCGCATTGTATGGGTGTGTGTTACATTACATTCACTAGTAGGAGTGAGAAAAACATCACGGGGTGGTGCGCATTGTATGGGTGTGTGATACATTACATTCACTAGTAGGAGTGAGAAAAACATCACGGGGTGGTGCGCATTGTATGGGTGTGTGTTACATTAGATTCACTAGTAGCAGTGAGAAAAACATCACGGGGTGGTGCGCATTGTATGGGTGTGTGTTACATTACATTCACTAGTAGCAGTGAGAAAAACATCACGGGGTGGTGCGCATTGTATGGGTGTGTGTTACATTACATTCACTAGTAGCAGTGAGAAAAACATCACGGGGTGGTGCGCATTGTATGGGTGTGTGTTACATTAGATTCACTAGTAGGAGTGAGAAAAACATCACGGGGTGGTGCGCATTGTATGGGTGTGTGTTACATTAGATTCACTAGTAGGAGTGAGAAAAACATCACGGGGTGGTGCGCATTGTATGGGTGTGTGTTACATTAGATTCACTAGTAGCAGTGAGAAAAACATCACGGGGTGGTGCGCCTTGTATGGGTGTGTGTCACATTACATTCACTAGTGGAAGTGAGAAAAACATCACGGGGTGGTGCGCATTGTATGGGTGTGTGTTACATTAGATTCACTAGTAGCAGTGAGAAAAACATCACGGGGTGGTGCGCATTGTATGGGTGTGTGTTACATTAGATTCACTAGTAGCAGTGAGAAAAACATCACGGGGTGGAGCGCATTGTATGGGTGTGTGTTACATTAGATTCACTAGTAGCAGTGAGAAAAACATCACGGGGTGGTGCGCATTGTATGGGTGTGTGTCACATTAGATTCACTAGTAGGAGTGAGAAAAACATCACGGGGTGGTGCGCATTGTATGGGTGTGTGTCACATTACATTCACTAGTAGGAGTGACAAAAACATCACGGGGTGGTGCGCATTGTATGGGTGTGTGTCACATTAGATTCACTAGTAGGAGTGAGAAAAACATCACGGGGTGGTGCGCATTGTATGGGCGTGTGTCACATTAGATTCCCTAGTAGGAGTGAGAAAAACATCACGGGGTGGTGCGCATTGTATGGGTGTGTGTCACATTAGATTCACTAGTAGGAGTGAGAAAAACATCACGGGGTGGTGCGCATTGTATGGGTGTGTGTCACATTAGATTCACTAGTAGGAGTGAGAAAAACATCACGGGATGGTGCGCATTGTACGGGTGTGTGTCACATTAGATTCACTAGTAGGAGTGAGAAAAACATCACGGGGTGGTGCGCATTGTATGGGTGTGTGTCACATTAGATTCACTAGTAGGAGTGAGAAAAACATCACGGGGTGGTGCGCATTGTATGGGTGTGTGTTACATTAGTTTCACTAGTAGGAGTGAGAAAAACATCACGGGGTGGTGCGCATTTTATGGGTGTGTGTTACATTAGATGCACTAGTAGGAATGAGAAATACATCAGTGGGGTTGTGCGCATTGTATGGGTGTGTGTTACATTACATTCACTAGTAGCAGTGAGAAAAACATCACGGGGTGGTGCGCATTGTATGGGTGTGTGTTACATTACATTCACTAGTAGCAGTGAGAAAAACATCACGGGGTGGTGCGCATTGTATGGGTGTGTGATACATTACATTCACTAGTAGGAGTGAGAAAAACATCACGGGGTGGTGCGCATTGTAAGGGTGTGTGTTACATTAGATTCACTAGTAGCATTGAGAAAAACATCACGGGGTGGTGCGCATTGTATGGGTGTGTGTTACATTAGATTCACTAGTAGCAGTGAGAAAAACACGGGGTGGTGCGCATTGTATGGGTGTGTGTTACATTAGATTCACTAGTAGGAGTGAGAAAAACATCACGGGGTGGTGCGCAGTGTATGGGTGGGTGTTACATTACATTCACTAGTAGGAGTGAGAAAAACATCACGGGGTGGTGCGCATTGTATGGGTGTCTGTTACATTACATTCACTAGTAGGAGTGAGAAAAACATTATGGGGTGGTGCGCACTGTCTGGGTGTGTGTTACATTACATTCACTAGTAGAAGTGAGAAAAACATCACGGGGTGGTGCGCATTGTATGGGTGTGTGTTACATTAGTTTCACTAGTAGGAGTGAGAAAAACATCACGGGGTGGTGCGCATTGTATGGGTGTCTGTTACATTACATTCACTAGTAGGAGTGAGAAAAACATCATGGGGTGGTGCGCATTGTCTGGGTGTGTGTTACATTACATTCACTAGTAGGAGTGAGAAAAACATCACGGGGTGGTGCGCATTGTATGGGTGTGTGTTACATTACATTCACTAGTATCAGTGAGAAAAACATCACGGGGTGGTGCGCATTGTATGGGTGTGTGTTACATCAGATTCACTAGTAGCAGTGAGAAAAACATCACGGGGTGGTGCGCATTGTATGGGTGTGTGTTACATTAGATTCACTAGTAGCAGTGAGAAAAACATCACGGGGTGGTGCGCATTGTATGGGTGTGTGTTACATTAGATTCACTATTAGCAGTGAGAAAAACACGGGGTGGTGCGCATTGTATGGGTGTGTGTTACATTAGATTCACTAGTAGGAGTGAGAAAAACATCACGGGGTGGTGCGCATTGTATGGGTGTGTGTTACATTAGATTCACTAGTAGGAGTGTGAAAAACATCACGGGGTGGTGCGCATTGTATGGGTGTGTGTTACATTACATTCACTAGTAGGAGTGAGAAAAACATCACGGGGTGGTGCGCATTGTATGGGTGTGTGTTACATTAGATTCACTAGTAGGAGTGAGAAAATCATCACGGGGTGGTGCGCATTGTATGGGTGTGTGTTACATTACATTCACTAGTAGGAGTGAGAAAAACATCACGGGGTGGTGCGCATTGTATGGGTGTGTGTTACATTAGATTCACTAGTAGCAGTGAGAAAAACATCACGGGGTGGTGCGCATTGTATGGGTGTGTGTTACATTAGAATCACTAGTAGGATTGAGAAAAACATCACGGGGTGGTGCGCATCGTATGGGTGTGTGTTAAATTAGTTTCACTAGTAGGATTGAGAAAAACATCACGGGATGGTGCGCATTGTATGGGTGTGTGTTACATTAGTTTCACTAGTAGGAGTGAGAAAAACATCACGGGGTGGTGCGCATTGTATGGGTGTGTGTTACATTAGATGCACTAGTAGGAATGAGAAAAACATCAAGGGGTGGTGCGCATTGTATTGGTGTGTGTTACATTAGTTTCACTAGTAGGAGTGAGAAAAACATCACGGGGTGGTGCGCATTGTATGGGTGTGTGTTACATTAGATGCACTAGTAGGAATGAGAAAAACATCACGGGGTGGTGCGCATTGTATGGGTGTGTGTTACATTACATTCACTAGTAGCAGTGAGAAAAACATCACGGGGTGGTGCGCATTGTATGGGTGTGTGTTACATTACATTCACTAGTAGCAGTGAGAAAAACATCACGGGGTGGTGCGCATTGTATGGGTGTGTGTTACATTACATTCACTAGTAGCTGTGAGAAAAACATCACGGGGTGGTGCGCATTGTATGGGTGTGTGTTACATTAGTTTCACTAGTAGCAGTGAGAAAAACATCACGGGGTGGTGCGCATTGTATGGGTGTGTGTTACATTAGATGCACTAGTAGGAATGAGAAAAACATCACGGGGTGGTGCGCATTGTATGGGTGTGTGTTACATTACATTCACTAGTAGCAGTGAGAAAAACATCACGGGGTGGTGCGCATTTTATGGGTGTGTGTTACATTACATTCACTAGTAGCAGTGAGAAAAACATCACGGGGTGGTGCGATTTGTATGGGTGTGTGTTACATTACATTCACTAGTAGGAGTGAGAAAAACATCACGGGGTGGTGCGCATTGTATGGGTGTGTGTTACATTATATTCACTAGTAGGAGTGAGAAAAACATCAGGGAGTGGTGCGCATTGTATGGGTGTGTGTTACATTAGATTCACTAGTAGGAGTGAGAAAAACATCACGGGGTGGTGCGCATTGTATGGGTGTGTGTTACATTAGATTCACTAGTAGGAGTGAGAAAAACATCACGGGGTGGTGCGCATTGTATGGGTGTGTGTTACATTAGATTCACTAGTAGCAGTGAGAAAAACATCACGGGGTGGTGCGCATTGTATGGGTGTGTGTTACATTAGATTCACTAGTAGGAGTGAGAAAAACATCACGGGGTGGTGCGCATTGTATGGGTGTGTGTTACATTACATTCACTAGTAGGAGTGAGAAAAACATCACGGGGTGGTGCGCATTGTATGGGTGTGTGTCACATTACATTCACTAGTAGGAGTGAGAAAAACATCACGGGGTGGTGCGCATTGTATGGGTGTGTGTCACATTAGATTCACTAGTAGGAGTGAGAAAAACATCACGGGGTGGTGCGCATTGTATGGGTGTGTGTCACATTAGATTCACTAGTAGGAGTGAGAAAAACATCACGGGGTGGTGCGCATTGTATGGGTGTGTGTCACATTAGATTCACTAGTAGGAGGGAGAAAAACATCACGGGGTGGTGCGCATTGTATGGGTGTGTGTTACATTAGATTCACTAGTAGGAGTGAGAAAAACATCACGGGGTGGTGCGCATTGTATGGGTGTGTGTTACATTAGATTCACTAGTAGGAGTGAGAAAAACATCACGGGGTGGTGCGCATTGTATGGGTGTGTGTTACATTACATTCACTAGTAGGAGGGAAAAAAACATCACGGGGTGGTGCGCATTGTATGGGTGTGTGTTACATTAGATTCACTAGTAGGAGTGAGAAAAACATCACGGGGTGGTGCGCATTGTATGGGTGTGTGTTACATTACATTCACTAGTAGGAGTGAGAAAAACATCACGGGGTGGTGCGCATTGTATGGGTGTGTGTTACATTACATTCACTAGGAGGAGTGAGAAAAACATCACGGGGTGGTGCGCATTGTATGGGTGTGTGTTACATTAGATTCACTAGTAGGAGTGAGAAAATCATCAAGGGGTGGTGCGCATTGTATGGGTGTGTGTTACATTACATTCACTAGTAGGAGTGAGAAAAACATCACGGGGTGGTGCGCATTGTATGGGTGTGTGTTACATTACATTCACTAGTAGGAGTGAGAAAAACATCACGGGGTGGTGCGCATTGTATGGGTGTGTGTTACATTACATTCTCTAGTAGGAGTGAGAAAAACATCACAGGGTGGTGCGCATTGTATGGGTGTGTGTTACATTAGAATCACTAGTAGGATTGAGAAAAACATCGCGGGGTGGTGCGCATTGTATGGGTGTGTGTTAAATTAGTTTCACTAGTAGGATTGAGAAAAACATCACGGGGTGGTGCGCATTGTATGGGTGTGTGTTACATTAGTTTCACTAGTAGGAGTGAGAAAAACATCACGGGGTGGTGCGCATTGTATGGGTGTGTGTTACATTAGATGCACTAGTAGGAATGAGAAAAACATCACGGGGTGGTGCGCATTGTATTGGTGTGTGTTACATTAGTTTCACTAGTAGGAGTGAGAAAAACATCACGGGGTGGTGCGCATTGTATGGGTGTGTGTTACATTAGATGCACTAGTAGGAATGAGAAAAACATCACGGGGTGGTGCGCATTGTATGGGTGTGTGTTACATTACATTCACTAGTAGCAGTGAGAAAAACATCACGGGGTGGTGCGCATTGTATGGGTGTGTGTTACATTACATTCACTAGTAGCAGTGAGAAAAACATCACGGGGTGGTGCGCATTGTATGGGTGTATGTTACATTACATTCACTAGTAGCAGTGAGAAAAACATCACGGGGTGGTGCGCATTGTATGGGTGTGTGTTACATTAGTTTCACTAGTAGCAGTGAGAAAAACATCACGGGGTGGTGCGCATTGTATGGGTGTGTGTTACATTAGATGCACTAGTAGGAATGAGAAAAACATCACGGGGTGGTGCGCATTGTATGGGTGTGTGTTACATTACATTCACTAGTAGCAGTGAGAAAAACATCACGGGGTGGTGCGCATTTTATGGGTGTGTGTTACATTACATTCACTAGTAGCAGTGAGAAAAACATCACGGGGTGGTGCGCATTGTATGGGTGTGTGTTACATTACATTCACTAGTAGGAGTGAGAAAAACATCACGGTGTGGTGCGCATTGTATGGGTGTGTGTTACATTATATTCACTAGTAGGAGTGAGAAAAACATCACGGAGTGGTGCGCATTGTATGGGTGTGTGTTACATTAGATTCACTAGTAGGAGTGAGAAAAACATCACGGGGTGGTGCGCATTGTATGGGTGTGTGTTACATTAGATTCACTAGTAGCAGTGAGAAAAACATCACGGGGGGGTTCGCATTGTATGGGTGTGTGTTACATTAGATTCACTAGTAGCAGTGAGAAAAACATCACGGGGTGGTGCGCATTGTATGGGTGTGTGTTACATTAGATTCACTAGTAGGAGTGAGAAAAACATCACGGGGTGGTGCGCATTGTATGGGTGTGTGTTACATTACATTCACTAGTAGGAGTGAGAAAAACATCACGGGGTGGTGCGCATTGTATGGGTGTGTGTTACATTCGATTCACTAGTAGCAGTGAGAAAAACATCACGGGGTGGTGCGCCTTGTATGGGTGTGTGTCACATTACATTCACTAGTAGAAGTGAGAAAAACATCACGGGGTGGTGCGCATTGTATGGGTGTGTGTTACATTAGATTCACTAGTAGCAGTGAGAAAAACATCACGGGGTGGTGCGCATTGTATGGGTGTGTGTTACATTAGATTCACTAGTAGCAGTGAGAAAAACATCACGGGGTGGTGCGCATTGTATGGGTGTGTGTTACATTAGATTCACTAGTAGCAGTGAGAAAAACATCATGGGGTGGTGCGCATTGTATGGGTGTGTCACATTAGATTCACTAGTAGGAGTGAGAAAAACATCACGGGGTGGTGCGCATTGTATGGGTGTGTGTCACATTACATTCACTAGTAGGAGTGAGAAAAACATCACGGGGTGGTGCGCATTGTATGGGTGTGTGTCACATTAGATTCACTAGTAGGAGTGAGAAAAACATCACGGGGTGGTGCGCATTTTATGGGTGTGTGTCACATTAGATTCACTAGTAGGAGTGAGAAAAACATCACGGGGTGGTGCGCATTGTATGGGTGTGTGTCACATTAGATTCACTAGTAGGAGTGAGAAAAACATCATGGGGTGGTGCGCATTGTATGGGTGTGTGTCACATTAGATTCACTAGTAGGAGTGAGAAAAACATCACGGGATGGTGCGCATTGTATGGGTGTGTGTCACATTAGATTCACTAGTAGGAGTGAGAAAAACATCACGGGGTGGTGCGCATTCTATGGGTGTGTGTTACATTAGATTCACTAGTAGGAGTGAGAAAAACATCACGGGGTGGTGCGCATTGTATGGGTGTGTGTTACATTAGATTCACTAGTAGGATTGAGAAAAACATCACGGGGTGGTGCGCATTGTATGGGTGTGTGTTACATTAGATTCACTAGTAGGAGGGAGAAAAACATCACGGGGTGGTGCACATTGTATGGGTGTGTGTTACATTAGAATCACTAGTAGGATTGAGAAAAACATCGCGGGGTGGTGCGCATTGTATGGGTGTGTGTTACATTACATTCACTAGTAGGAGTGAGAAAAACATCACGGGGTGGTGCGCATTGTATGGGTGTGTGTTACATTACATTCTCTAGTAGGAGTGAGAAAAACATCACAGGGTGGTGCGCATTGTATGGGTGTGTGTTACATTAGAATCACTAGTAGGATTGAGAAAAACATCGCGGGGTGGTGCGCATTGTATGGGTGTGTGTTAAATTAGTTTCACTAGTAGGATTGAGAAAAACATCACGGGGTGGTGCGCATTGTATGGGTGTGTGTTACATTAGTTTCACTAGTAGGAGTGAGAAAAACATCACGGGGTGGTGCGCATTGTATGGGTGTGTGTTACATTAGATGCACTAGTAGGAATGAGAAAAACATCACGGGGTGGTGCGCATTGTATTGGTGTGTGTTACATTAGTTTCACTAGTAGGAGTGAGAAAAACATCACGGGGTGGTGCGCATTGTATGGGTGTGTGTTACATTAGATGCACTAGTAGGAATGAGAAAAACATCACGGGGTGGTGCGCATTGTATGGGTGTGTGTTACATTACATTCACTAGTAGCAGTGAGAAAAACATCACGGGGTGGTGCGCATTGTATGGGTGTGTGTTACATTACATTCACTAGTAGCAGTGAGAAAAACATCACGGGGTGGTGCGCATTGTATGGGTGTGTGTTACATTAGATGCACTAGTAGGAATGAGAAAAACATCACGGGGTGGTGCGCATTGTATGGGTGTGTGTTACATTACATTCACTAGTAGCAGTGAGAAAAACATCACGGGGTGGTGCGCATTTTATGGGTGTGTGTTACATTACATTCACTAGTAGCAGTGAGAAAAACATCACGGGGTGGTGCGCATTGTATGGGTGTGTGTTACATTACATTCACTAGTAGGAGTGAGAAAAACATCACGGTGTGGTGCGCATTGTATGGGTGTGTGTTACATTATATTCACTAGTAGGAGTGAGAAAAACATCACGGAGTGGTGCGCATTGTATGGGTGTGTGTTACATTACATTCAATAGTAGCAGTGAGAAAAAACATCACGGGGTGGTGCGCATTGTATGGGTGTGTGTTACATTAGATTCACTAGTAGCAGTGAGAAAAACATCACGGAGTGGTGCGCATTGTATGGGTGTGTGTTACATTACATTCAATAGTAGCAGTGAGAAAAACATCACGGGGTGGTGCGCATTGTATGGGTGTGTGTTACATTAGATTCACTAGTAGCAGTGAGAAAAACATCACGGGGTGGTGCGCATTGTATGGGTGTGTGTTACATTAGATTCACTAGTAGCAGTGAGAAAAACATCACGGGGTGGTGCGCATTGTATGGGTGTGTGTTACATTAGATTCACTAGTAGCAGTGAGAAAAACATCACGGGGTGGTGCGCATTGTATGGGTGTGTGTTACATTAGATTCACTAGTAGGAGTGAGAAAAACATCACGGGGTGGTGCGCATTGTATGGGTGTGTGTTACATTACATTCACTAGTAGGAGTGAGAAAAACATCACGGGGTGGTGCGCATTGTATGGGTGTGTGTTACATTCGATTCACTAGTAGCAGTGAGAAAAACATCACGGGGTGGTGCGCCTTGTATGGGTGTGTGTCACATTACATTCACTTGTAGAAGTGAGAAAAACATCACGGGGTGGTGCGCATTGTATGGGTGTGTGTTACATTAGATTCACTAGTAGCAGTGAGAAAAACATCACGGGGTGGTGCGCATTGTATGGGTGTGTGTTACATTAGATTCACTAGTAGCAGTGAGAAAAACATCACGGGGTGGTGCGCATTGTATGGGTGTGTGTTACATTAGATTCACTAGTAGCAGTGAGAAAAACATCACGGGTGGTGCGCATTGTATGGGTGTGTCACATTAGATTCACTAGTAGGAGTGAGAAAAACATCACGGGGTGGTGCGCATTGTATGGGTGTGTGTCACATTACATTCACTAGTAGGAGTGAGAAAAACATCACGGGGTGGTGCGCATTGTATGGGTGTGTGTCACATTAGATTCACTAGTAGGAGTGAGAAAAACATCACGGGGTGGTGCGCATTTTATGGGTGTGTGTCACATTAGATTCACTAGTAGGAGTGAGAAAAACATCACGGGGTGGTGCGCATTGTATGGGTGTGTGTCACATTAGATTCACTAGTAGGAGTGAGAAAAACATCACGGGGTGGTGCGCATTGTATGGGTGTGTGTCACATTAGATTCACTAGTAGGAGTGAGAAAAACATCACGGGATGGTGCGCATTGTATGGGTGTGTGTCACATTAGATTCACTAGTAGGAGTGAGAAAAACATCACGGGGTGGTGCGCATTGTATGGGTGTGTGTCACATTAGATTCACTAGTAGGATTGAGAAAAACATCACGGGGTGGTGCGCATTGTATGGGTGTGTGTTACATTAGATTCACTAGTAGGAGTGAGAAAAACATCACGGGGTGGTGCGCATTGTATGGGTGTGTGTTACATTAGATTCACTAGTAGGAGTGAGAAAAACATCACGGGGTGGTGCGCATTGTATGGGTGTGTGTTACATTACATTCACAAGTAGGAGTGAGAAAAACATCACGGGGTGGTGCGCATTGTATGGGTGTGTGTTACATTACATTCACTAGTAGGAGTGAGAAAAACATCACTGGGTGGTGCGCATTTTATGGGTGTGTGTTACATTAGATTCACTAGTAGGAGTGAGAAAATCACGGGGTGGTGCGCATTGTATGGGTGTGTGTTACATTACATTCACTAGTAGGAGTGAGAAAAACATCACGGGGTGGTACGCATTGTATGGGTGTGTGTTACATTACATTCACTAGTAGGAGTGAGAAAGACATCACGGGGTGGTGCGCATTGTATGGGTGTGTGTTACATTACATTCTCTAGTAGGAGTGAGAAAAACATCACGGGGTGGTGCGCATTGTATGGGTGTGTGTTACATTAGATTCACTAGTAGGATTGAGAAAAACATCACGGGGTGGTGCGCATTGTATGGTGTGTGTTACATTAGTTTCACTAGTAGGATTGAGAAAAATATCACGGGGCGGTGTGCATTGTATGGGTGTGTGTTACATTAGTTTCACTAGTAGGAATGAGAAAAACATCACGGGGTGGTGCGCATTGTATGGGTGTGTGTTACATTAGATGCACTAGTAGGAATGAGAAAAACATCACGGGGTGGTGCGCATTGTATGGGTGTGTGTTACATTAGTTTCACTAGTAGGAGTGAGAAAAACATCACGGGGTGGTGCGCATTGTATGGGTGTGTGTTACATTAGATGCACTAGTAGGAATGAGAAAAACATCACGGGGTGGTGCGCATTGTATGGGTGTGTGTTACATTACATTCACTAGTAGCAGTGAGAAAAACATCACGGGGTGGTGCGCATTGTATGGGTGTGTGTTACATTACATTCACTAGTAGCAGTGAGAAAAACATCACGGGGTGGTGCGCATTGTATGGGTGTGTGTTACATTAGTTTCACTAGTAGGATTGAGAAAAACATCACGGGGTGGTGCGCATTGTATGGGTGTGTGTTACATTAGTTTCACTAGTAGGAGTGAGAAAAACATCACGGGGTGGTGCGCATTGTATGGGTGTGTGTTACATTAGATGCAATAGTAGGAATGAGAAAAACATCACGGGGTGGTGCGCATTGTATGGGTGTGTGTTACATTACATTCACTAGTAGAAGTGAGAAAAACATCACAGGTTGGTGCGCATTGTATGGGTGTGTGTTACATTACATTCACTAGTAGCAGTGAGAAAAACATCACGGGGTGGTGCGCATTGTATGGGTGTGTGTTACATTACATTCACTAGTAGGAGTGAGAAAAACATCACGGGGTGGTGCGCATTGTATGGGTGTGTGTTACATTAGATTCACTAGTAGCAGTGAGAAAAACATCACGGGGTGGTGCGCATTGTATGGGTGTGTGTTACATTAGATTCACTAGTAGCAGTGAGAAAAACACGGGGTGTTGCGCATTGTATGGGTGTGTGTCACATTAGATTCACTAGTAGGAGTGAGAAAAACATCACGGGGTGGTGCGCATTGTATGGGTGTGTGTCACATTAGATTCACTAGTAGCAGTGAGAAAAACATCACGGGGTGGTGCGCATTGTATGGGTGTGTGTTATATTAGATTCACTAGTAGCAGTGAGAAAAACATCACGGGGTGGTGCGCATTGTATGGGTGTGTGTCACATTAGATTCACTAGTAGCAGTGAGAAAAACATCACGGGGTGGTGCGCATTGTATGGGTGTGTGTCACATTAGATTCACTAGTAGGAGTGAGAAAAACATCACGGGGTGGTGTGTATTGTATGGGTGTGTGTTACATTACATTCACTAGTAGGAGTGAGAAAAACATCACGGGGTGGTACGCATTGTATGGGTGTGTGTTACATTACATTCACTAGTAGGAGTGAGAAAGACATCACGGGGTGGTGCGCATTGTATGGGTGTGTGTTACATTACATTCTCTAGTAGGAGTGAGAAAAACATCACGGGGTGGTGCGCATTGTATGGGTGTGTGTTACATTAAATTCACTAGTAGGATTGAGAAAAACATCACGGGGTGGTGCGCATTGTATGGTGTGTGTTACATTAGTTTCACTAGTAGGATTGAGAAAAATATCACGGGGCGGTGTGCATTGTATGGGTGTGTGTTACATTAGTTTCACTAGTAGGAGTGAGAAAAACATCACGGGGTGGTGCGCATTGTATGGGTGTGTGTTACATTAGATGCACTAGTAGGAATGAGAAAAACATCACGGGGTGGTGCGCATTGTATGGGTGTGTGTTACATTAGTTTCACTAGTAGGAGTGAGAAAAACATCACGGGGTGGTGCGCATTGTATGGGTGTGTGTTACATTAGATGCAATAGTAGGAATGAGAAAAACATCACGGGGTGGTGCGCATTGTATGGGTGTGTGTTACATTACATTCACTAGTAGAATTGAGAAAAACATCACAGGTTGGTGCGCATTGTATGGGTGTGTGTTACATTACATTCACTAGTAGCAGTGAGAAAAACATCACGGGGTGGTGCGCATTGTATGGGTGTGTGTTACATTACATTCACTAGTAGGAGTGAGAAAAACATCACGGGGTGGTGCGCATTGTATGGGTGTGTGTTACATTATATTCACTAGTAGGAGTGAGAAAAACATCACGGAGTGGTGCGCATTGTATGGGTGTGTGTTACATTAGATTCACTAGTAGGAGTGAGAAAAACATCACGGGGTGGTGCGCATTGTATGGGTGTGTGTTACATTAGATTCACTAGTAGCAGTGAGAAAAACATCACGGGGGGGTTCGCATTGTATGGGTGTGTGTTACATTAGATTCACTAGTAGCAGTGAGAAAAACATCACGGGGTGGTGCGCATTGAATGGGTGTGTGTTACATTAGATTCACTAGTAGGAGTGAGAAAAACATCACGGGGTGGTGCGCATTGTATGGGTGTGTGTTACATTACATTCACTAGTAGGAGTGAGAAAAACATCACGGGGTGGTGTGCATTGTATGGGTGTGTGTTACATTCGATTCACTAGTAGCAGTGAGAAAAACATCACGGGGTGGTGCGCCTTGTATGGGTGTGTGTCACATTACATTCACTAGTAGAAGTGAGAAAAACATCACGGGGTGGTGCGCATTGTATGGGTGTGTGTTACATTAGATTCACTAGTAGCAGTGAGAAAAACATCACGGGGTGGTGCGCATTGTATGGGTGTGTGTTACATTAGATTCACTAGTAGCAGTGAGAAAAACATCACGGGGTGGTGCGCATTGTATGGGTGTGTGTTACATTAGATTCACTAGTAGCAGTGAGAAAAACATCATGGGGTGGTGCGCATTGTATGGGTGTGTCACATTAGATTCACTAGTAGGAGTGAGAAAAACATCACGGGGTGGTGCGCATTGTATGGGTGTGTGTCACATTACATTCACTAGTAGGAGTGAGAAAAACATCACGGGGTGGTGCGCATTGTATGGGTGTGTGTCACATTAGATTCACTAGTAGGAGTGAGAAAAACATCACGGGGTGGTGCGCATTTTATGGGTGAGTGTCACATTAGATTCACTAGTAGGAGTGAGAAAAACATCACGGGGTGGTGCGCATTGTATGGGTGTGTGTCACATTAGATTCACTAGTAGGAGTGAGAAAAACATCATGGGGTGGTGCCCATTGTATGGGTGTGTGTCACATTAGATTCACTAGTAGGAGTGAGAAAAACATCACGGGATGGTGCGCATTGTATGGGTGTGTGTCACATTAGATTCACTAGTAGGAGTGAGAAAAACATCACGGGGTGGTGCGCATTCTATGGGTGTGTGTTACATTAGATTCACTAGTAGGAGTGAGAAAAACATCACGGGGTGGTGCGCATTGTATGGGTGTGTGTTACATTAGATTCACTAGTAGGATTGAGAAAAACATCACGGGGTGGTGCGCATTGTATGGGTGTGTGTTACATTAGATTCACTAGTAGGAGGGAGAAAAACATCACGGGGTGGTGCACATTGTATGGGTGTGTGTTACATTAGAATCACTAGTAGGATTGAGAAAAACATCGCGGGGTGGTGCGCATTGTATGGGTGTGTGTTACATTACATTCACTAGTAGGAGTGAGAAAAACATCACGGGGTGGTGCGCATTGTATGGGTGTGTGTTACATTACATTCTCTAGTAGGAGTGAGAAAAACATCACAGGGTGGTGCGCATTGTATGGGTGTGTGTTACATTAGAATCACTAGTAGGATTGAGAAAAACATCGCGGGGTGGTGCGCATTGTATGGGTGTGTGTTAAATTAGTTTCACTAGTAGGATTGAGAAAAACATCACGGGGTGGTGCGCATTGTATGGGTGTGTGTTACATTAGTTTCACTAGTAGGAGTGAGAAAAACATCACGGGGTGGTGCGCATTGTATGGGTGTGTGTTACATTAGATGCACTAGTAGGAATGAGAAAAACATCACAGGGTGGTGCGCATTGTATTGGTGTGTGTTACATTAGTTTCACTAGTAGGAGTGAGAAAAACATCACGGGGTGGTGCGCATTGTATGGGTGTGTGTTACATTAGATGCACTAGTAGGAATGAGAAAAACATCACGGGGTGGTGCGCATTGTATGGGTGTGTGTTACATTACATTCACTAGTAGCAGTGAGAAAAACATCACGGGGTGGTGCGCATTGTATGGGTGTGTGTTACATTACATTCACTAGTAGCAGTGAGAAAAACATCACGGGGTTGTGCGCATTGTATGGGTGTGTGTTACATTAGATGCACTAGTAGGAATGAGAAAAACATCACGGGGTGGTGCGCATTGTATGGGTGTGTGTTACATTACATTCACTAGTAGCAGTGAGAAAAACATCAAGGGGTGGTGCGCATTTTATGGGTGTGTGTTACATTACATTCACTAGTAGCAGTGAGAAAAACATCACGGGGTGGTGCGCATTGTATGGGTGTGTGTTACATTACATTCACTAGTAGGAGTGAGAAAAACATCACGGTGTGGTGCGCATTGTATGGGTGTGTGTTACATTATATTCACTAGTAGGAGTGAGAAAAACATCACGGAGTGGTGCGCATTGTATGGGTGTGTGTTACATTAGATTCACTAGTAGGAGTGAGAAAAACATCACGGGGTGGTGCGCATTGTATGGGTGTGTGTTACATTAGATTCACTAGTAGCAGTGAGAAAAACATCACGGGGTGGTGCGCATTGTATGGGTGTGTGTTACATTAGATTCACTAGTAGCAGTGAGAAAAACATCACGGGGTGGTGCGCATTGTATGGGTGTGTGTTACATTAGATTCACTAGTAGGAGTGAGAAAAACATCACGGGGTGGTGCGCATTGTATGGGTGTGTGTTACATTACATTCACTAGTAGGAGTGAGAAAAACATCACGGGGTGGTGCGCATTGTATGGGTGTGTGTTACATTCGATTCACTAGTAGCAGTGAGAAAAACATCACGGGGTGGTGCGCCTTGTATGGGTGTGTGTCACATTACATTCACTAGTAGAAGTGAGAAAAACATCACGGGGTGGTGCGCATTGTATGGGTGTGTGTTACATTAGATTCACTAGTAGCAGTGAGAAAAACATCACGGGGTGGTGCGCATTGTATGGGTGTGTGTTACATTAGATTCACTAGTAGCAGTGAGAAAAACATCACGGGGTGGTGCGCATTGTATGGGTGTGTGTTACATTAGATTCACTAGTAGCAGTGAGAAAAACATCACGGGGTGGTGCGCATTGTATGGGTGTGTCACATTAGATTCACTAGTAGGAGTGAGAAAAACATCACGGGGTGGTGCGCATTGTATGGGTGTGTGTCACATTACATTCACTAGTAGGAGTGAGAAAAACATCACGGGGTGGTGCGCATTGTATGGGTGTGTGTCACATTAGATTCACTAGTAGGAGTGAGAAAAACATCACGGGGTGGTGCGCATTTTATGGGTGTGTGTCACATTAGATTCACTAGTAGGAGTGAGAAAAACATCACGGGGTGGTGCGCATTGTATGGGTGTGTGTCACATTAGATTCACTAGTAGGAGTGAGAAAAACATCACGGGGTGGTGCGCATTGTATGGGTGTGTGTCACATTAGATTCACTAGTAGGAGTGAGAAAAACATCACGGGATGGTGCGCATTGTATGGGTGTGTGTCACATTAGATTCACTAGTAGGAGTGAGAAAAACATCACGGGGTGGTGCGCATTGTATGGGTGTGTGTCACATTAGATTCACTAGTAGGATTGAGAAAAACATCACGGGGTGGTGCGCATTGTATGGGTGTGTGTTACATTAGATTCACTAGTAGGAGTGAGAAAAACATCACGGGGTTGTGCGCATTGTATGGGTGTGTGTTACATTAGATTCACTAGTAGGAGTGAGAAAAACATCACGGGGTGGTGCGCATTGTATGGGTGTGTGTTACATTACATTCACAAGTAGGAGTGAGAAAAACATCACGGGGTGGTGCGCATTGTATGGGTGTGTGTTACATTACATTCACTAGTAGGAGTGAGAAAAACATCACTGGGTGGTGCGCATTTTATGGGTGTGTGTTACATTAGATTCACTAGTAGGAGTGAGAAAATCACGGGGTGGTGCGCATTGTATGGGTGTGTGTTACATTACATTCACTAGTAGGAGTGAGAAAAACATCACGGGGTGGTACGCATTGTATGGGTGTGTGTTACATTACATTCCCTAGTAGGAGTGAGAAAGACATCACGGGGTGGTGCGCATTGTATGGGTGTGTGTTACATTACATTCTCTAGTAGGAGTGAGAAAAACATCACGGGGTGGTGCGCATTGTATGGGTGTGTGTTACATTAGATTCACTAGTAGGATTGAGAAAAACATCACGGGGTGGTGCGCATTGTATGGTGTGTGTTACATTAGTTTCACTAGTAGGATTGAGAAAAATATCACGGGGCGGTGTGCATTGTATGGGTGTGTGTTACATTAGTTTCACTAGTAGGAGTGAGAAAAACATCACGGGGTGGTGCGCATTGTATGGGTGTGTGTTACATTAGATGCACTAGTAGGAATGAGAAAAACATCACGGGGTGGTGCGCATTGTATGGGTGTGTGTTACATTAGTTTCACTAGTAGGAGTGAGAAAAACATCACGGGGTGGTGCGCATTGTATGGGTGTGTGTTACATTAGATGCACTAGTAGGAATGAGAAAAACATCACGGGGTGGTGCGCATTGTATGGGTGTGTGTTACATTACATTCACTAGTAGCAGTGAGAAAAACATCACGGGGTGGTGCGCATTGTATGGGTGTGTGTTACATTACATTCACTAGTAGCAGTGAGAAAAACATCACGGGGTGGTGCGCATTGTATGGGTGTGTGTTACATTAGTTTCACTAGTAGGATTGAGAAAAACATCACGGGGTGGTGCGCATTGTATGGGTGTGTGTTACATTAGTTTCACTAGTAGGAGTGAGAAAAACATCACGGGGTGGTGCGCATTGTATGGGTGTGTGTTACATTAGATGCAATAGTAGGAATGAGAAAAACATCACGGGGTGGTGCGCATTGTATGGGTGTGTGTTACATTACATTCACTAGTAGAAGTGAGAAAAACATCACAGGTTGGTGCGCATTGTATGGGTGTGTGTTACATTACATTCACTAGTAGCAGTGAGAAAAACATCACGGGGTGGTGCGCATTGTATGGGTGTGTGTTACATTACATTCACTAGTAGGAGTGAGAAAAACATCACGGGGTGGTGCGCATTGTATGGGTGTGTGTTACATTAGATTCACTAGTAGCAGTGAGAAAAACATCACGGGGTGGTGCGCATTGTATGGGTGTGTGTTACATTAGATTCACTAGTAGCAGTGAGAAAAACACGGGGTGTTGCGCATTGTATGGGTGTGTGTCACATTAGATTCACTAGTAGGAGTGAGAAAAACATCACGGGGTGGTGCGCATTGTATGGGTGTGTGTCACATTAGATTCACTAGTAGCAGTGAGAAAAACATCACGGGGTGGTGCGCATTGTATGGGTGTGTGTTATATTAGATTCACTAGTAGCAGTGAGAAAAACATCACGGGGTGGTGCGCATTGTATTGGTGTGTGTCACATTAGATTCACTAGTAGCAGTGAGAAAAACATCACGGGGTGGTGCGCATTGTATGGGTGTGTGTCACATTAGATTCACTAGTAGGAGTGAGAAAAACATCACGGGGTGGTGTGCATTGTATGGGTGTGTGTTACATTACATTCACTAGTAGGAGTGAGAAAAACATCACGGGGTGGTACGCATTGTATGGGTGTGTGTTACATTACATTCACTAGTAGGAGTGAGAAAGACATCACGGGGTGGTGCGCATTGTATGGGTGTGTGTTACATTACATTCTCTAGTAGGAGTGAGAAAAACATCACGGGGTGGTGCGCATTGTATGGGTGTGTGTTACATTAGATTCACTAGTAGGATTGAGAAAAACATCACGGGGTGGTGCGCATTGTATGGTGTGTGTTACATTAGTTTCACTAGTAGGATTGAGAAAAATATCACGGGGCGGTGTGCATTGTATGGGTGTGTGTTACATTAGTTTCACTAGTAGGAGTGAGAAAAACATCACGGGGTGGTGCGCATTGTATGGGTGTGTGTTACATTAGATGCACTAGTAGGAATGAGAAAAACATCACGGGGTGGTGCGCATTGTATGGGTGTGTGTTACATTAGTTTCACTAGTAGGAGTGAGAAAAACATCACGGGGTGGTGCGCATTGTATGGGTGTGTGTTATATTAGATGCAATAGTAGGAATGAGAAAAACATCACGGGGTGGTGCGCATTGTATGGGTGTGTGTTACATTACATTCACTAGTAGAAGTGAGAAAAACATCACAGGTTGGTGCGCATTGTATGGGTGTGTGTTACATTACATTCACTAGTAGCAGTGAGAAAAACATCACGGGGTGGTGCGCATTGTATGGGTGTGTGTTACATTACATTCACTAGTAGCAGTGAGAAAAACATCACGGGGTGGTGCGCATTGTATGGGTGTGTGTTACATTAGATTCACTAGTAGCAGTGAGAAAAACACGGGGTGTTGCGCATTGTATGGGTGTGTGTCACATTAGATTCACTATTAGGAGTGAGAAAAACATCACGGGGTGGTGCGCATTGTATGGGTGTGTGTCACATTAGATTCACTAGTAGCAGTGAGAAAAACATCACGGGGTGGTGCGCATTGTATGGGTGTGTGTTATATTAGATTCACTAGTAGCAGTGAGAAAAACATCACGGGGTGGTGCGCATTGTATGGGTGTGTGTCACATTAGATTCACTAGTAGCAGTGAGAAAAACATCACGGGGTGGTGCGCATTGTATGGGTGTGTGTCACATTAGATTCACTAGTAGGAGTGAGAAAAACATCACGGGGTGGTGTGCATTGTATGGGTGTGTGTTCCATTACATTCTCTAGTAGGAGTGAGAAAAACATCACGGGGTGGTGCGCATTGTATGGGTGTGTGTTACATTAGAATCACTAGTAGGATTGAGAAAAACATCATGGGGTGGTGCGCATTGTATGGGTGTGTGTTAAATTAGTTTCACTAGTAGGATTGAGAAAAACATCACGGGGTGGTGCGCATTGTATGGGTGTGTGTTACATTAGTTTCACTATTAGGAGTGAGAAAAACATCACGGGGTGGTGCGCATTGTATGGGTGTGTGTTACATTAGATGCACTAGTAAGAATGAGAAAAACATCACGGGGAGGTGCGCATTGTATGGGTGTGTGTTACATTACATTCACTAGTAGCAGTGAGAAAAACATCACGGGGTGGTGCGCATTGTATGGGTGTGTGTTACATTACATTCACTAGTAGCAGTGGGAAAAACATCACGGGGTGGTGCGCATTGTATGGGTGTGTGTTACATTAGTTTCACTAGTAGCAGTGAGAAAAACATCACGGGGTGGTGCGCATTGTATGGGTGTGTGTTACATTAGATGCACTAGTAGGAATGAGAAAAACATCACGGGGTGGTGCGCATTGTATGGGTGTGTGTTACATTACATTCACTAGTAGCAGTGAGAAAAACATCACGGGGTGGTGCGCATTTTATGGGTGTGTGTTGCATTACATTCACTAGTAGCAGTGAGAAAAACATCACGGGGTGGTTCGCATTGTATGGGTGTGTGTTACATTACATTCACTAGTAGGAGTGAGAAAAACATCACGGGGTGGTGCGCATTGTATGGGTGTGTGTTACATTATATTCACTAGTAGGAGTGAGAAAAACATCACGGAGTGGTGCGCATTGTATGGGTGTGTGTTACATTAGATTCACTAGTAGGAGTGAGAAAAACATCACGGGTGGTGCGCATTGTATGGGTGTGTGTTACATTAGATTCACTAGTAGCAGTGAGAAAAGCATCACGGGGTGGTGCGCATTGTATGGGTGTGTGTTACATTAGATTCACTAGTAGCAGTGAGAAAAACATCACGGGGTGGTGCGCATTGTATGGGTGTGTGTTACATTAGATTCACTAGTAGGAGTGAGAAAAACATCCCGGGGTGGTGCGCATTGTATGGGTGTGTGTTACATTACATTCACTAGTAGGAGTGAGAAAAACATCACGGGGTGGTGCGCATTGTATGGTTGTGTGTTACATTCGATTCACTAGTAGCAGTGAGAAAAACATCACGGGGTGGTGCGCCTTGTATGGGTGTGTGTCACATTACATTCACTAGTAGAAGTGAGAAAAACATCACGGGGTGGTGCGCATTGTATGGGTGTGTGTTACATTAGATTCACTAGTAGCAGTGAGAAAAACATCACGGGGTGGTGCGCATTGTATGGGTGTGTGTTACATTAGATTCACTAGTAGCAGTGAGAAAAACATCACGGGGTGGTGCGCATTGTATGGGTGTGTGTTACATTAGATTCACTAGTAGCAGTGAGAAAAACATCACGGGGTGGTGCGCATTGTATGGGTGTGTGTCACATTAGATTCACTAGTAGGAGTGAGAAAAACATCACGGGGTGGTGCGCATTGTATGGGTGTGTGTCACATTACATTCACTAGTAGGAGTGAGAAAAACATCACGGGGTGGTGCGCATTGTATGGGTGTGTGTCACATTAGATTCACTAGTAGGAGTGAGAAAAACATCACGGGGTGGTGCGCATTTTAAGGGTGTGTGTCACATTAGATTCACTAGTAGGAGTGAGAAAAACATCACGGGGTGGTGCGCATTGTATGGGTGTGTGTCACATTAGATTCACTAGTAGGAGTGAGAAAAACATCACGTGGTTGTGCGCATTGTATGGGTGTGTGTCACATTAGATTCACTAGTAGGAGTGAGAAAAACATCACGGGATGGTGCGCATTGTATGGGTGTGTGTCACATTAGATTCACTAGTAGGAGTGAGAAAAACATCACGGGGTGGTGCGCATTGTATGGGTGTGTGTTACATTAGATTCACTAGTAGGAGTGAGAAAAACATCACGGGGTGGTGCGCATTGTATGGGTGTGTGTTACATTAGATTCACTAGTAGGATTGAGAAAAACATCACGGGGTGGTGCGCATTGTATGGGTGTGTGTTACATTACATTCACTAGTAGGAGTGAGAAAAACATCACGGGGTGGTGCGCATTGTATGGGTGTGTGTTACATTACATTCACTAGTAGGAGTGAGAAAAACATCATGGGGTGGTGCGCATTGTATGGGTGTGTGTTACATTACATTCACTAGTAGGAGTGAGAAAAACATCACGGGGTGGTGCGCATTTTATGGGTGTGTGTTACATTAGATTCACTAGTAGGAGTGAGAAAATCACGGGGTGGTGCGCATTGTATGGGTGTGTGTTACATTACATTCACTAGTAGGAGTGAGAAAAACATCACGGGGTGGTACGCATTGTATGGGTGTGTGTTACATTACATTCACTAGTAGGAGTGAGAAAAACATCACGGGGTGGTGCGCATTGTATGGGTGTGTGTTACATTACATTCTCTAGTAGGAGTGAGAAAAACATCACGGGGTGGTGCGCATTGTATGGGTGTGTGTTACATTAGATTCACTAGTAGGATTGAGAAAAACATCACGGGGTGGTACGCATTGTATGGTGTGTGTTACATTAATCTCACTAGTAGGATTGAGAAAAACATCACGGGGCGGTGCGCATTGTATGGGTGTGTGTTACATTAGTTTCACTAGTAGGAGTGAGAAAAACATCACGGGGTGGTGCGCATTGTATGGGTGTGTGTTACATTAGATGCACTAGTAGGAATGAGAAAAACATCACGGGGTGGTGCGCATTGTATGGGTGTGTGTTACATTAGTTTCACTAGTAGGAGTGAGAAAAACATCACGGGGTGGTGCGCATTGTATGGGTGTGTGTTACATTAGATGCACTAGTAGGAATGAGAAAAACATCACGGGGTGGTGCGCATTGTATGGGTGTGTGTTACATTACATTCACTAGTAGCAGTGAGAAAAACATCACGGGGTGGTGCGCATTGTATGGGTGTGTGTTACATTACATTCACTAGTAGGAGTGAGAAAAACATCACGGGGTGGTGCGCATTGTATGGGTGTGTGTTACATTCGATTCACTAGTAGCAGTGAGAAAAACATCACGGGGTGGTGCGCCTTGTATGGGTGTGTGTCACATTACATTCACTAGTAGAAGTGAGAAAAACATCACGGGGTGGTGCGCATTGTATGGGTGTGTGTTACATTAGATTCACTAGTAGCAGTGAGAAAAACATCACGGGGTGGTGCGCATTGTATGGGTGTGTGTTATATTAGATTCACTAGTAGCAGTGAGAAAAACATCACGGGGTGGTGCGCATTGTATGGGTGTGTGTTACATTAGATTCACTAGTAGCAGTGAGAAAAACATCACGGGGTGGTGCGCATTGTATGGGTGTGTGTCACATTAGATTCACTAGTAGGAGTGAGAAAAACATCACGGGGTGGTGCGCATTGTATGGGTGTGTGTCACATTACATTCACTAGTAGGAGTGAGAAAAACATCACGGGGTGGTGCGCATTGTATGGGTGTGTGTCACATTAGATTCACTAGTAGGAGTGAGAAAAACATCACGGGGTGGTGCGCATTTTATGGGTGTGTGTCACATTAGATTCACTAGTAGGAGTGAGAAAAACATCACGGGGTGGTGCGCATCGTATGGGTGTGTGTCACATTAGATTCACTAGTAGGAGTGAGAAAAACATCACGGGGTGGTGCGCATTGTATGGGTGTGTGTCACATTAGATTCACTAGTAGGAGTGAGAAAAACATCACGGGATGGTGCGCATTGTATGGGTGTGTGTCACATTAGATTCACTAGTAGGAGTGAGAAAAACATCACGGGGTGGTGCGCATTCTATGGGTGTGTGTTACATTAGATTCACTAGTAGGAGTGAGAAAAACATCACGGGGTGGTGCGCATTGTATGGGTGTGTGTTACATTAGATTCACTAGTAGGATTGAGAAAAACATCACGGGGTGGTGCGCATTGTATGGGTGTGTGTTACATTAGTTTCACTAGTAGGATTGAGAAAAACATCACGGGGCGGTGCGCATTGTATGGGTGTGTGTTACATTAGTTTCACTAGTAGGAGTGAGAAAAACATCACGGGGTGGTGCGCATTGTATGGGTGTGTGTTACATTAGATGCACTAGTAGGAATGAGAAAAACATCACGGGGTGGTGCGCATTGTATGGGTGTGTGTTACATTAGTTTCACTAGTAGGACTGAGAAAAACATCACGGGGTGGTGCGCATTGTATGGGTGTGTGTTACATTAGATGCACTAGTAGGAATGAGAAAAACATCACGGGGTGGTGCGCATTGTATGGGTGTGTGTTACATTACATTCACTAGTAGCAGTGAGAAAAACATCACGGGGTGGTGCGCATTGTATGGGTGTGTGTTACATTAGATTCACTAGTAGCAGTGAGAAAAACATCACGGGGTGATGCGCATTGTATGGGTGTGTGTTACATTAGTTTCACTAGTAGGATTGAGAAAAACATCACGGGGTGGTGCGCATTGTATGGGTGTGTGTTACATTAGTTTCACTAGTAGGAGTGAGAAAAACATCACGGGGTGGTGCGCATTGTATGGGTGTGTGTTACATTAGATGCACTAGTAGGAATGAGAAAAACATCACGGGGTGGTGCGCATTGTATGGGTGTGTGTTACATTACATTCACTAGTAGCAGTGAGAAAAACATCACGGGGTGGTGCGCATTGTATGGGTGTGTGTTACATTAGATTCACTAGTAGCAGTGAGAAAAACATCACGGGGTGGTGTGCATTGTATGGGTGTGTGTCACATTACATTCCCTAGTAGCAGTGAGAAAAACATCACGGGGTGGTGCGCATTGTATGGGTGTGTGTTACATTAGATTCACTAGTAGCAGTGAGAAAAACATCACGGGGTGGTGCGCATTGTATGGGTGTGTGTTACATTAGATTCACTAGTAGCAGTGAGAAAAACATCACGGGGTGGTGCGCATTGTATGGGTGTGTGTTACATTAGATTCACTAGTAGCAGTGAGAAAAACATCACGGGGTGGTGCGCATTGTATGGGTGTGTGTCACATTAGATTCACTAGTAGCAGTGAGAAAAACATCACGGGGTGGTGCGCCTTGTATGGGTGTGTGTCACATTACATTCACTAGTAGAAGTGAGAAAAACATCACGGGGTGGTGCGCATTGTATGGGTGTGTGTTACATTAGATTCACTAGTAGCAGTGAGAAAAACATCACGGGGTGGTGCGCATTGTATGGGTGTGTGTTACATTACATTCACTAGTAGCAGTGAGAAAAACATCACGGGGTGGTGTGCATTGTATGGGTGTGTGTTACATTACATTCACTAGTAGCAGTGAGAAAACCATCACGGGGTGGTGCGCATTATATGGGTGTGTGTTACATTAGTTTCACTAGTAGGATTGAGAAAAACATCACGGGGTGGTGCGCATTGTATGGGTGTGTGTTACATTAGTTTCACTAGTAGGAGTGAGAAAAACATCACGGGGTGGTGCGCATTGTATGGGTGTGTGTTCCATTAGATGCACTAGTAGGAATGAGAAAAACATCACGGGGTGGTGTGCATTGTATGGGTGTGTGTTACATTACATTCACTAGTAGCAGTGAGAAAAACATCACGGGGTGGTGCGATTGTATGGGTGTGTGTCACATTAGATTCACTAGTAGCAGTGAGAAAAACATCACGGGGTGGTGCGCATTGTATGGGTGTGTGTTACATTAGATTCACTAGTAGCAGTGAGAAAAACATCACGGGGTGGTGCGCATTGTATGGGTGTGTGTCACATTACATTCACTAGTAGGAGTGAGAAAAACATCACGGGGAGGTGCGCATTGTATGGGTGTGTGTCACATTAGATTCACTAGTAGGAGTGAGAAAAACATCACGGGGTGGTGCGCATTTTATGGGTGTGTGTCACATTAGATTCACTAGTAGGAGTGAGAAAAACATCACGGGGTGGTGCGCATTGTATGGGTGTGTGTCACGTTAGATTCACTAGTAGGAGTGAGAAAAACATCACGGGGTGGTGCGCATTGTATGGGTGTGTGTCACATTAGATTCACTAGTAGGAGTGAGAAAAACATCACGGGGTGGTGCGCATTGTATGGGTGTGTGTCACATTAGATTCACTAGTAGGAGTGAGAAAAACATCACGGGGTGGTGCGCATTGTATGGGTGTGTGTCACATTAGATTCACTAGTAGGAGTGAGAAAAACATCACGGGGTGGTGCGCATTCTATGGGTGTGTGTCACATTAGATTCACTAGTAGGAGTGAGAAAAACATCTCGGGGTGGTGCGCATTGTATGGGTGTGTGTTACATTAGATTCACTAGTAGGTGTGAGAAAAACATCACGGGGTGGTGCGCATTTTATGGGTGTGTGTTACATTAGATGCACTTGTAGGAATGAGAAAAACATCACGGGGTGGTGCGCATTGTATGGGTGTGTGTTACATTACATTCACTAGTAGCAGTGAGAAAAACATCACGGGGTGGTGCGCATTGTATGGGTGTGTGTTACATTACATTCACTAGTAGCAGTGAGAAAACCATCACGGGGTGGTGCGCATTGTATGGGTGTGTGTTACATTAGTTTCACTACTAGGATTGAGAAAAACATCACGGGGTGGTGCGCATTGTATGGGTGTGTGTTACATTAGTTTCACTAGTAGGAGTGAGAAAAACATCACGGGGTGGTGCGCATTGTATGGGTGTGTGTTCCATTAGATGCACTAGTAGGAATGAGAAAAACATCACGGGGTGGTGCGCATTGTATGGGTGTGTGTTACATTAGATTCACTAGTAGCAGTGAGAAAAACATCACGGGGTGGTGCGCATTGTATGGGTGTGTGTTACATTAGATTCACTAGTAGCAGTGAGAAAAACATCACGGGGTGGTGCGCATTGTATGGGTGTGTGTTACATTAGATTCACTAGTAGCAGTGAGAAAAACACGGGGTGGTGCGCATTGTATGGGTGTGTGTTACATTAGATTCACTAGTAGGAGTGAGAAAAACATCACGGGGTGGTGCGCATTGTATGGGTGTGTGTCACATTAGATTCACTAGTAGGAGTGAGAAAAACATCACGGGGTGGTGCGCATTGTATGGGTGTGTGTCACATTAGATTCACTAGTAGGAGTGAGAAAAACATCACGGGGTGATGCGCATTGTATGGGTGTGTGTCACATTAGATTCACTAGTAGGAGTGAGAAAAACATCACGGGGTGGTGCGCATTGTATGGGTGTGTGTCACATTAGATTCACAAGTAGGAGTGAGAAAAACATCATGGGGTGGTGCGCATTGTATGGGTGTGTGTCACATTAGATTCACTAGTAGGAGTGAGAAAAACATCACGGGGTGGTGCGCATTGTATGGGTGTGTGTCACATTAGATTCACTAGTAGGAGTGAGAAAAACATCACGGGGTGGTGCGCGTTGTATGGGTGTGTGTCACATTAGATTCACCAGTAGGAGTGAGAAAAACATCACGGGGTGGTGCGCATTGTATGGGTGTGTGTTACATTAGATTCACTAGTAGGAGTGAGTAAAACATCACGGGGTGGTGCGCATTGTATGGGTGTGTGTTACATTACATTCACTAGTAGGAGTGAGAAAAACATCACGGGGTGGTGCGCATTGTATGGGTGTGTGTTACATTACATTCTCTAGTAGGAGTGAGAAAAACATCACGGGGTGGTGCGCATTGTATGGGTGTGTGTTACATTAGATTCACTAGTAGGATTGAGATAAACATCACGGGGTGGTGCGCATTGTATGGGTGTGTGTTACATTAGTTTCACTAGTAGGAGTGAGAAAAACATCACGGGGTGGTGCGCATTGTATGGGTGTGTGTTACATTAGATGCACTAGTAGGAGTGAGAAAAACATCACGGGGTGGTGCGCATTGTATGGGAGTGTGTTACATTAGATGCACTAGTAGGAGTGAGAAAAACATCACGAGGTTGTGCCCATTGTATGGGTGTGTGTTACATTACATTCACTAGTAGCAGTGAGAAAAACATCACGGGGTGGTGCGCATTGTATGGGTGTGTGTTACATTACATTCACTAGTAGCAGTGAGAAAAACATCACGGGGTGGTGCGCATTGTATGGGTGTGTGTTACATTACATTCACTAGTAGCAGTGAGAAAAACATCACGGGGTGGTGCGCATTGTATGGGTGTGTGTTACATTAGATTCACTAGTAGCAGTGAGAAAAACATCACGGGGTGGTGCGCATTGTATGGGTGTGTGTTACATTAGACTCACTAGTAGCAGTGAGAAAAACATCACGGGGTGGTGCGCATTGTATGGGTGTGTGTTACATTAGATTCACTAGTAGCAGTGAGAAAAACATCACGGTGTGGTGCGCATTGTATGGGTGTGTGTTACATTAGATTCACTAGTAGCAGTGAGAAAAACATCACGGGGTGGTGCGCATTGTATGGGTGTGTGTTACATTAGATTCACTAGTAGGAGTGAGAAAAACATCACGGGGTGGTGCGCATTGTATGGGTGTGTGTTACATTAGATTCACTAGTAGGAGTGAGAAAAACATCACGGGGTGGTGCGCATTGTATGGGTGTGTGTTACATTAGATTCACTAGTAGGAGTGAGAAAAACATCACGGGGAGTTGCGCATTGTATGGGTGTTTGTTACATTAGATTCACTAGTAGGAGTGAGAAAAACATCACGGGGTGGTGCGCATTGTATTGGTGTGTGTCACATTAGATTCACTAGTAGGAGTGAGAAAAACATCACGGGGTGGTGCGCATTGTATGGGTGTGTGTCACATTAGATTCACTAGTAGGAGTGAGAAAAACATCACGGGGTGGTGCGCATTGTATGGGTGTGTGTCACATTAGATTCACTAGTAGGAGTGAGAAAAACATCACGGGGTGGTGCGCATTGTATGGGTGTGTGTCACATTACATTCACTAGTAGGAGTGAGAAAAACATCACGGGGTGGTGCGCATTGTATGGGTGTGTGTCACATTACATTCACTAGTAGGAGTGAGAAAAACATCACGGGGTGGTGCGCATTGTATGGGTGTGTGTCACATTACATTCACTAGTAGGAGTGAGAAAAACATCACGGGGTGGTGCGCATTGTATGGGTGTGTGTCACATTAGATTCACTAGTAGGAGTGAGAAAAACATCACGGGGTGGTGCGCATTGTATGGGTGTGTGTCACATTAGATTCACTAGTAGGAGTGAGAAAAACATCACGGGGTGTTGCGCATTGTATGGGTGTGTGTCACATTAGATTCACTAGTAGGAGTGAGAAAAACATCACGGGGTGGTGCGCATTGTATGGGTGTGTGTCACATTACATTCACTAGTAGGAGTGAGAAAAACATCACGGGGTGGTGCGCATTGTATGGGTGTGTGTCACATTACATTCACTAGTAGGAGTGAGAAAAACATCACGGGGTGGTGCGCATTGTATGGGTGTGTGTCACATTACATTCACTAGTAGGAGTGAGAAAAACATCACGGGGTGGTGCGCATTGTATGGGTGTGTGTTACATTACATTCACTAGTAGGAGTGAGAAAAACATCACGGGGTGGTGCGCATTGTATGGGTGTGTGTTACATTACATTCACTAGTAGGAGTGAGAAAAACATCACGGGGTGGTGCGCATTGTATGGGTGTGTGTTACATTAGATTCACTAGTAGCAGTGAGAAAAACATCACGGGGTTGTGCGCATTGTATGGGTGTGTGTTACATTAGATTCACTAGTAGCAGTGAGAAAAACATCACGGGGTGGTGCGCATTGTATGGGTGTGTGTTACATTAGATTCACTAGTAGCAGTGAGAAAAACATCACGGGGTGGTGCGCATTGTATGGGTGTGTGTTACATTACATTCACAAGTAGGAGTGAGAAAAACATCACGGGGTGGTGCGCATTGTATGGGTGTGTGTTACATTACATTCACAAGTAGGAGTGAGAAAAACATCACGGGGTGGTGCGCATTGTATGGGTGTGTGTTACATTACATTCACTAGTAGCAGTGAGAAAAACATCACGGGGTGGTGCGCATTGTATGGGTGTGTGTTACATTAGATTCACTAGTAGGAGTGAGAAAAACATCACGGGGTGGTGCGCATTGTATGGGTGTGTGTTACATTAGATTCACTAGTAGCAGTGAGAAAAACATCACGGGGTGGTGCGCATTGTATGGGTGTGTGTTTCATTAGATTCACTAGTAGCAGTGAGAAAAACATCACGGGGTGGTGCGCATTGTATGGGTGTGTGTTACATTAGATTCACTAGTAGCAGTGAGAAAATCATCACGGGGTGGTGCGCATTTTATGGGTGTGTGTCACATTAGATTCACTAGTAGGAGTGAGAAAAACATCACGGGGTGGTGCGCATTGTATGGGTGTGTGTCACGTTAGATTCACTAGTAGGAGTGAGAAAAACATCACGGGGTGGTGCGCATTGTATGGGTGTGTGTCACATTAGATTCACTAGTAGGAGTGAGAAAAACATCACGGGGTGGTGCGCATTGTATGGGTGTGTGTCACATTAGATTCACTAGTAGGAGTGAGAAAAACATCACGGGGTGGTGCGCATTGTATGGGTGTGTGTCACATTCGATTTACTAGTAGGAGTGAGAAAAACATCACGGGGTGGTGCGCATTCTATGGGTGTGTGTCACATTAGATTCACTAGTAGGAGTGAGAAAAACATCACGGGGTGGTGCGCATTGTATGGGTGTGTGTTACATTAGATTCACTAGTAGGTGTGAGAAAAACATCACGGGGTGGTGCGCATTTTATGGGTGTGTGTTACATTAGATGCACTTGTAGGAATGAGAAAAACATCACGGGGTGGTGCGCATTGTATGGGTGTGTGTTACATTACATTCACTAGTAGCAGTGAGAAAAACATCACGGGGTGGTGCGCATTGTATGGGTGTGTGTTACATTACATTCACTAGTAGCAGTGAGAAAACCATCACGGGGTGGTGCGCATTGTATGGGTGTGTGTTACATTAGTTTCACTAGTAGGATTGAGAAAAACATCACGGGGTGGTGCGCATTGTATGGGTGTGTGTTACATTAGGTTCACTAGTAGGAGTGAGAAAAACATCACGGGGTGGTGCGCATTGTATGGGTGTGTGTTCCATTAGATGCACTAGTAGGAATGAGAAAAACATCACGGCGTGGTGCGCATTGTATGGGTGTGTGTTACATTAGATTCACTAGTAGCAGTGAGAAAAACATCACGGGTTGGTGCGCATTGTATGGGTGTGTGTTACATTAGATTCACTAGTAGCAGTGAGAAAAACACGGGGTGGTGCGCATTGTATGGGTGTGTGTTACATTAGATTCACTAGTAGGAGTGAGAAAAACATCACGGGGTGGTGCGCATTGTATGGGTGTGTGTCACATTAGATTCACTAGTAGGAGTGAGAAAAACATCACGGGGTGTGCGCATTGTATGGGTGTGTGTCACATTAGATTCACTAGTAGGAGTGAGAAAAACATCACGGGGTGATGCGCATTGTATGGGTGTGTGTCACATTAGATTCACTAGTAGGAGTAAGAAAAACATCACGGGGTGGTGCGCATTGTATGGGTGTGTGTCACATTAGATTCACAAGTAGGAGTGAGAAAAACATCATGGGGTGGTGCGCATTGTATGGGTGTGTGTCACATTAGATTCACTAGTAGGAGTGAGAAAAACATCACTGGGTGGTGCGCATTGTATGGGTGTGTGTCACATTAGATTCACTAGTAGGAGTGAGAAAAACATCACGGGGTGGTGCGCATTGTATGGGTGTGTGTCACATTAGATTCACCAGTAGGAGTGAGAAAAACATCACGGGGTGGTGCGCATTGTATGGGTGTGTGTTTCATTAGATTCACTAGTAGGAGTGAGAAAATCATCACGGGGTGGTGCGCATTGTATGGGTGTGTGTTACATTACATTCACTAGTAGGAGTGAGAAAAACATCACGGGGTGGTGCGCATTGTATGGGTGTGTGTTACATTAGATTCACTAGTAGGAGTTAGAAAAACATCACGGGGTGGTGCGCATTGTATGGGTGTGTGTTACATTACATTCACTAGTAGGAGTGAGTAAAACATCACGGGGTGGTGCGCATTGTATGGGTGTGTGTTACATTACATTCACTAGTAGGAGTGAGAAAAACATCACGGGGTGGTGCGCATTGTATGGGTGTGTGTTACATTACATTCTCAAGTAGGAGTGAGAAAAACATCACGGGGTGGTGCGCATTGTATGGGTGTGTGTTACATTAGATTCACTAGTAGGATTGAGATAAACATCACGGGGTGGTGCGCATTGTATGGGTGTGTGTTACATTAGTTTCACTAGTAGGAGTGAGAAAAACATCACGGGGTGGTGCGCATTGTATGGGTGTGTGTTACATTAGATGCACTAGTAGGAGTGAGAAAAACATCACGGGGTGGTGCGCATTGTATGGGTGTGTGTTACATTAGATGCACTAGTAGGAGTGAGAAAAACATCACGTGGTGGTGCCCATTGTATGGGTGTGTATTACATTACATACACTAGTAGCAGTGAGAAAAACCTCACGGGGTGGTGCGCATTGTATGGGTGTGTGTTACATTACATTCACTAGTAGCAGTGAGAAAAACATCACGGGGTGGTGCGCATTGTATGGGTGTGTGTTACATTACATTCACTAGTAGCAGTGAGAAAAACATCACGGGGTGGTGCGCATTGTATGGGTGTGTGTTACATTACATTCACTAGTAGCAGTGAGAAAAACATCACGGGGTGGTGCGCATTGTATGGGTGTGTGTTACATTAGATTCACTAGTAGCAGTGAGAAAAACATCACTGGGTGGTGCGCATTGTATGGGTGTGTGTTACATTAGACTCACTAGTAGCAGTGAGAAAAACATCACGGGGTGGTGCGCATTGTATGGGTGTGTGTTACATTAGATTCACTAGTAGCAGTGAGAAAAACATCACGGTGTGGTGCGCATTGTATGGGTGTGTGTTACATTAGATTCACTAGTAGCAGTGAGAAAAACATCACGGGGTGGTACGCATTGTATGGGTGTGTGTTACATTAGATTCACTAGTAGGAGTGAGAAAAACATCACGGGGTGGTGCGCATTGTATGGGTGTGTGTTACATTAGATTCACTAGTAGGAGTGAGAAAAACATCACGGGGTGGTGCGCATTGTATGGGTGTGTGTTACATTAGATTCACTAGTAGGAGTGAGAAAAACATCACGGGGAGTTGCGCATTGTATGGGTGTGTGTTACATTAGATTCACTAGTAGGAGTGAGAAAAACATCACGGGGTGGTGCGCATTGTATGGGTGTGTGTCACATTAGATTCACTAGTAGGAGTGAGAAAAACATCACGGGGTGGTGCGCATTGTATGGGTGTGTGTCACATTAGATTCACTAGTAGGAGTGAGAAAAACATCACGGGGTGGTGCGCATTGTATGGGTGTGTGTCACATTAGATTCACTAGTAGGAGTGAGAAAAACATCACGGGGTGGTGCGCATTGTATGGGTGTGTGTCACATTAGATTCACTAGTAGGAGTGAGAAAAACATCACGGGGTGGTGCGCATTGTATGGGTGTGTGTCACATTAGATTCACTAGTAGGAGTGAGAAAAACATTACGGGGTGGTGCGCATTGTATGGGTGTGTGTCACATTACATTCACTAGTAGGAGTGAGAAAAACATCACGGGGTGGTGCGCATTGTATGGGTGTGTGTCACATTACATTCACTAGTAGGAGTGAGAAAAACATCACGGGGTGGTGCGCATTGTATGGGTGTGTGTCACATTAGATTCACTAGTAGGAGTGAGAAAAACATCACGGGGTGGTGCGCATTGTATGGGTGTGTGTCACATTAGATTCACTAGTAGGAGTGAGAAAAACATCACGGGGTGGTGCGCATTGTATGGGTGTGTGTCACATTACATTCACTAGTAGGAGTGAGAAAAACATCACGGGGTGGTGCGCATTGTATGGGTGTGTGTTACATTACATTCACTAGTAGGAGTGAGAAAAACATCACGGGGTGGTGCGCATTGTATGGGTGTGTGTTACATTACATTCACTAGTAGGAGTGAGAAAAACATCACGGGGTGGTGCGCATTGTATGGGTGTGTGTTACATTACATTCACTAGTAGGAGTGAGAAAAACATCACGGGGTGGTGCGCATTGTATGGGTGTGTGTTACATTAGATTCACTAGTAGCAGTGAGAAAAACATCACGGGGTGGTGCGCATTGTATGGGTGTGTGTTACATTAGATTCACTAGTAGCAGTGAGAAAAACATCACGGGGTGGTGCGCATTGTATGGGTGTGTGTTACATTAGATTCACTAGTAACAGTGAGAAAAACATCACGGGGTGGTGCGCATTGTATGGGTGTGTGTCACATTAGATTCACTAGTAGCAGTGAGAAAAACATCACGGGGTGGTGCGCCTTGTATGGGTGTGTGTCACATTACATTCACTAGTAGAAGTGAGAAAAACATCACGGGGTGGTGCGCATTGTATGGGTGTGTGTTACATTAGATTCACTAGTAGCAGTGAGAAAAACATCACGGGGTGGTGCGCATTGTATGGGTGTGTGTTACATTACATTCACTAGTAGCAGTGAGAAAAACATCACGGGGTGGTGTGCATTGTATGGGTGTGTGTTACATTACATTCACTAGTAGCAGTGAGAAAACCATCACGGGGTGGTGCGCATTATATGGGTGTGTGTTACATTAGTTTCA
Source organism: Cavia porcellus (assembly GCF_034190915.1). Classification (NCBI taxonomy): domain Eukaryota; kingdom Metazoa; phylum Chordata; class Mammalia; order Rodentia; family Caviidae; genus Cavia; species Cavia porcellus. Next base: position 210,758 of record NW_026947605.1, read on the forward strand.
CTAGTAGGATTGAGAAAAACATCACGGGGTGGTGCGCATTGTATGGGTGTGTGTTACATTAGTTTCACTAGTAGGAGTGAGAAAAACATCACGGGGTGGTGCGCATTGTATGGGTGTGTGTTCCATTAGATGCACTAGTAGGAATGAGAAAAACATCACGGGGTGGTGTGCATTGTATGGGTGTGTGTTACATTACATTCACTAGTAGCAGTGAGAAAAACATCACGGGGTGGTGCGATTGTATGGGTGTGTGTCACATTAGATTCACTAGTAGCAGTGAGAAAAACATCACGGGGTGGTGCGCATTGTATGGGTGTGTGTTACATTAGATTCACTAGTAGCAGTGAGAAAAACATCACGGGGTGGTGCGCATTGTATGGGTGTGTGTCACATTACATTCACTAGTAGGAGTGAGAAAAACATCACGGGGAGGTGCGCATTGTATGGGTGTGTGTCACATTAGATTCACTAGTAGGAGTGAGAAAAACATCACGGGGTGGTGCGCATTTTATGGGTGTGTGTCACATTAGATTCACTAGTAGGAGTGAGAAAAACATCACGGGGTGGTGCGCATTGTATGGGTGTGTGTCACGTTAGATTCACTAGTAGGAGTGAGAAAAACATCACGGGGTGGTGCGCATTGTATGGGTGTGTGTCACATTAGATTCACTAGTAGGAGTGAGAAAAACATCACGGGGTGGTGCGCATTGTATGGGTGTGTGTCACATTAGATTCACTAGTAGGAGTGAGAAAAACATCACGGGGTGGTGCGCATTGTATGGGTGTGTGTCACATTAGATTCACTAGTAGGAGTGAGAAAAACATCACGGGGTGGTGCGCATTCTATGGGTGTGTGTCACATTAGATTCACTAGTAGGAGTGAGAAAAACATCTCGGGGTGGTGCGCATTGTATGGGTGTGTGTTACATTAGATTCACTAGTAGGTGTGAGAAAAACATCACGGGGTGGTGCGCATTTTATGGGTGTGTGTTACATTAGATGCACTTGTAGGAATGAGAAAAACATCACGGGGTGGTGCGCATTGTATGGGTGTGTGTTACATTACATTCACTAGTAGCAGTGAGAAAAACATCACGGGGTGGTGCGCATTGTATGGGTGTGTGTTACATTACATTCACTAGTAGCAGTGAGAAAACCATCACGGGGTGGTGCGCATTGTATGGGTGTGTGTTACATTAGTTTCACTACTAGGATTGAGAAAAACATCACGGGGTGGTGCGCATTGTATGGGTGTGTGTTACATTAGTTTCACTAGTAGGAGTGAGAAAAACATCACGGGGTGGTGCGCATTGTATGGGTGTGTGTTCCATTAGATGCACTAGTAGGAATGAGAAAAACATCACGGGGTGGTGCGCATTGTATGGGTGTGTGTTACATTAGATTCACTAGTAGCAGTGAGAAAAACATCACGGGGTGGTGCGCATTGTATGGGTGTGTGTTACATTAGATTCACTAGTAGCAGTGAGAAAAACATCACGGGGTGGTGCGCATTGTATGGGTGTGTGTTACATTAGATTCACTAGTAGCAGTGAGAAAAACACGGGGTGGTGCGCATTGTATGGGTGTGTGTTACATTAGATTCACTAGTAGGAGTGAGAAAAACATCACGGGGTGGTGCGCATTGTATGGGTGTGTGTCACATTAGATTCACTAGTAGGAGTGAGAAAAACATCACGGGGTGGTGCGCATTGTATGGGTGTGTGTCACATTAGATTCACTAGTAGGAGTGAGAAAAACATCACGGGGTGATGCGCATTGTATGGGTGTGTGTCACATTAGATTCACTAGTAGGAGTGAGAAAAACATCACGGGGTGGTGCGCATTGTATGGGTGTGTGTCACATTAGATTCACAAGTAGGAGTGAGAAAAACATCATGGGGTGGTGCGCATTGTATGGGTGTGTGTCACATTAGATTCACTAGTAGGAGTGAGAAAAACATCACGGGGTGGTGCGCATTGTATGGGTGTGTGTCACATTAGATTCACTAGTAGGAGTGAGAAAAACATCACGGGGTGGTGCGCGTTGTATGGGTGTGTGTCACATTAGATTCACCAGTAGGAGTGAGAAAAACATCACGGGGTGGTGCGCATTGTATGGGTGTGTGTTACATTAGATTCACTAGTAGGAGTGAGTAAAACATCACGGGGTGGTGCGCATTGTATGGGTGTGTGTTACATTACATTCACTAGTAGGAGTGAGAAAAACATCACGGGGTGGTGCGCATTGTATGGGTGTGTGTTACATTACATTCTCTAGTAGGAGTGAGAAAAACATCACGGGGTGGTGCGCATTGTATGGGTGTGTGTTACATTAGATTCACTAGTAGGATTGAGATAAACATCACGGGGTGGTGCGCATTGTATGGGTGTGTGTTACATTAGTTTCACTAGTAGGAGTGAGAAAAACATCACGGGGTGGTGCGCATTGTATGGGTGTGTGTTACATTAGATGCACTAGTAGGAGTGAGAAAAACATCACGGGGTGGTGCGCATTGTATGGGAGTGTGTTACATTAGATGCACTAGTAGGAGTGAGAAAAACATCACGAGGTTGTGCCCATTGTATGGGTGTGTGTTACATTACATTCACTAGTAGCAGTGAGAAAAACATCACGGGGTGGTGCGCATTGTATGGGTGTGTGTTACATTACATTCACTAGTAGCAGTGAGAAAAACATCACGGGGTGGTGCGCATTGTATGGGTGTGTGTTACATTACATTCACTAGTAGCAGTGAGAAAAACATCACGGGGTGGTGCGCATTGTATGGGTGTGTGTTACATTAGATTCACTAGTAGCAGTGAGAAAAACATCACGGGGTGGTGCGCATTGTATGGGTGTGTGTTACATTAGACTCACTAGTAGCAGTGAGAAAAACATCACGGGGTGGTGCGCATTGTATGGGTGTGTGTTACATTAGATTCACTAGTAGCAGTGAGAAAAACATCACGGTGTGGTGCGCATTGTATGGGTGTGTGTTACATTAGATTCACTAGTAGCAGTGAGAAAAACATCACGGGGTGGTGCGCATTGTATGGGTGTGTGTTACATTAGATTCACTAGTAGGAGTGAGAAAAACATCACGGGGTGGTGCGCATTGTATGGGTGTGTGTTACATTAGATTCACTAGTAGGAGTGAGAAAAACATCACGGGGTGGTGCGCATTGTATGGGTGTGTGTTACATTAGATTCACTAGTAGGAGTGAGAAAAACATCACGGGGAGTTGCGCATTGTATGGGTGTTTGTTACATTAGATTCACTAGTAGGAGTGAGAAAAACATCACGGGGTGGTGCGCATTGTATGGGTGTGTGTCACATTAGATTCACTAGTAGGAGTGAGAAAAACATCACGGGGTGGTGCGCATTGTATGGGTGTGTGTCACATTAGATTCACTAGTAGGAGTGAGAAAAACATCACGGGGTGGTGCGCATTGTATGGGTGTGTGTCACATTAGATTCACTAGTAGGAGTGAGAAAAACATCACGGGGTGGTGCGCATTGTATGGGTGTGTGTCACATTACATTCACTAGTAGGAGTGAGAAAAACATCACGGGGTGGTGCGCATTGTATGGGTGTGTGTCACATTACATTCACTAGTAGGAGTGAGAAAAACATCACGGGGTGGTGCGCATTGTATGGGTGTGTGTCACATTACATTCACTAGTAGGAGTGAGAAAAACATCACGGGGTGGTGCGCATTGTATGGGTGTGTGTCACATTAGATTCACTAGTAGGAGTGAGAAAAACATCACGGGGTGGTGCGCATTGTATGGGTGTGTGTCACATTAGATTCACTAGTAGGAGTGAGAAAAACATCACGGGGTGGTGCGCATTGTATGGGTGTGTGTCACATTAGATTCACTAGTAGGAGTGAGAAAAACATCACGGGGTGGTGCGCATTGTATGGGTGTGTGTCACATTACATTCACTAGTAGGAGTGAGAAAAACATCACGGGGTGGTGCGCATTGTATGGGTGTGTGTCACATTACATTCACTAGTAGGAGTGAGAAAAACATCACGGGGTGGTGCGCATTGTATGGGTGTGTGTCACATTACATTCACTAGTAGGAGTGAGAAAAACATCACGGGGTGGTGCGCATTGTATGGGTGTGTGTTACATTACATTCACTAGTAGGAGTGAGAAAAACATCACGGGGTGGTGCGCATTGTATGGGTGTGTGTTACATTACATTCACTAGTAGGAGTGAGAAAAACATCACGGGGTGGTGCGCATTGTATGGGTGTGTGTTACATTAGATTCACTAGTAGCAGTGAGAAAAACATCACGGGGTTGTGCGCATTGTATGGGTGTGTGTTACATTAGATTCACTAGTAGCAGTGAGAAAAACATCACGGGGTGGTGCGCATTGTATGGGTGTGTGTTACATTAGATTCACTAGTAGCAGTGAGAAAAACATCACGGGGTGGTGCGCATTGTATGGGTGTGTGTTACATTACATTCACAAGTAGGAGTGAGAAAAACATCACGGGGTGGTGCGCATTGTATGGGTGTGTGTTACATTACATTCACAAGTAGGAGTGAGAAAAACATCACGGGGTGGTGCGCATTGTATGGGTGTGTGTTACATTACATTCACTAGTAGCAGTGAGAAAAACATCACGGGGTGGTGCGCATTGTATGGGTGTGTGTTACATTAGATTCACTAGTAGGAGTGAGAAAAACATCACGGGGTGGTGCGCATTGTATGGGTGTGTGTTACATTAGATTCACTAGTAGCAGTGAGAAAAACATCACGGGGTGGTGCGCATTGTATGGGTGTGTGTTACATTAGATTCACTAGTAGCAGTGAGAAAAACATCACGGGGTGGTGCGCATTGTATGGGTGTGTGTTACATTAGATTCACTAGTAGCAGTGAGAAAATCATCACGGGGTGGTGCGCATTTTATGGGTGTGTGTCACATTAGATTCACTAGTAGGAGTGAGAAAAACATCACGGGGTGGTGCGCATTGTATGGGTGTGTGTCACGTTAGATTCACTAGTAGGAGTGAGAAAAACATCACGGGGTGGTGCGCATTGTATGGGTGTGTGTCACATTAGATTCACTAGTAGGAGTGAGAAAAACATCACGGGGTGGTGCGCATTGTATGGGTGTGTGTCACATTAGATTCACTAGTAGGAGTGAGAAAAACATCACGGGGTGGTGCGCATTGTATGGGTGTGTGTCACATTCGATTTACTAGTAGGAGTGAGAAAAACATCACGGGGTGGTGCGCATTCTATGGGTGTGTGTCACATTAGATTCACTAGTAGGAGTGAGAAAAACATCACGGGGTGGTGCGCATTGTATGGGTGTGTGTTACATTAGATTCACTAGTAGGTGTGAGAAAAACATCACGGGGTGGTGCGCATTTTATGGGTGTGTGTTACATTAGATGCACTTGTAGGAATGAGAAAAACATCACGGGGTGGTGCGCATTGTATGGGTGTGTGTTACATTACATTCACTAGTAGCAGTGAGAAAAACATCACGGGGTGGTGCGCATTGTATGGGTGTGTGTTACATTACATTCACTAGTAGCAGTGAGAAAACCATCACGGGGTGGTGCGCATTGTATGGGTGTGTGTTACATTAGTTTCACTAGTAGGATTGAGAAAAACATCACGGGGTGGTGCGCATTGTATGGGTGTGTGTTACATTAGGTTCACTAGTAGGAGTGAGAAAAACATCACGGGGTGGTGCGCATTGTATGGGTGTGTGTTCCATTAGATGCACTAGTAGGAATGAGAAAAACATCACGGCGTGGTGCGCATTGTATGGGTGTGTGTTACATTAGATTCACTAGTAGCAGTGAGAAAAACATCACGGGGTGGTGCGCATTGTATGGGTGTGTGTTACATTAGATTCACTAGTAGCAGTGAGAAAAACACGGGGTGGTGCGCATTGTATGGGTGTGTGTTACATTAGATTCACTAGTAGGAGTGAGAAAAACATCACGGGGTGGTGCGCATTGTATGGGTGTGTGTCACATTAGATTCACTAGTAGGAGTGAGAAAAACATCACGGGGTGTGCGCATTGTATGGGTGTGTGTCACATTAGATTCACTAGTAGGAGTGAGAAAAACATCACGGGGTGATGCGCATTGTATGGGTGTGTGTCACATTAGATTCACTAGTAGGAGTAAGAAAAACATCACGGGGTGGTGCGCATTGTATGGGTGTGTGTCACATTAGATTCACAAGTAGGAGTGAGAAAAACATCATGGGGTGGTGCGCATTGTATGGGTGTGTGTCACATTAGATTCACTAGTAGGAGTGAGAAAAACATCACTGGGTGGTGCGCATTGTATGGGTGTGTGTCACATTAGATTCACTAGTAGGAGTGAGAAAAACATCACGGGGTGGTGCGCATTGTATGGGTGTGTGTCACATTAGATTCACCAGTAGGAGTGAGAAAAACATCACGGGGTGGTGCGCATTGTATGGGTGTGTGTTTCATTAGATTCACTAGTAGGAGTGAGAAAATCATCACGGGGTGGTGCGCATTGTATGGGTGTGTGTTACATTACATTCACTAGTAGGAGTGAGAAAAACATCACGGGGTGGTGCGCATTGTATGGGTGTGTGTTACATTAGATTCACTAGTAGGAGTTAGAAAAACATCACGGGGTGGTGCGCATTGTATGGGTGTGTGTTACATTACATTCACTAGTAGGAGTGAGTAAAACATCACGGGGTGGTGCGCATTGTATGGGTGTGTGTTACATTACATTCACTAGTAGGAGTGAGAAAAACATCACGGGGTGGTGCGCATTGTATGGGTGTGTGTTACATTACATTCTCAAGTAGGAGTGAGAAAAACATCACGGGGTGGTGCGCATTGTATGGGTGTGTGTTACATTAGATTCACTAGTAGGATTGAGATAAACATCACGGGGTGGTGCGCATTGTATGGGTGTGTGTTACATTAGTTTCACTAGTAGGAGTGAGAAAAACATCACGGGGTGGTGCGCATTGTATGGGTGTGTGTTACATTAGATGCACTAGTAGGAGTGAGAAAAACATCACGGGGTGGTGCGCATTGTATGGGTGTGTGTTACATTAGATGCACTAGTAGGAGTGAGAAAAACATCACGAGGTGGTGCCCATTGTATGGGTGTGTATTACATTACATACACTAGTAGCAGTGAGAAAAACCTCACGGGGTGGTGCGCATTGTATGGGTGTGTGTTACATTACATTCACTAGTAGCAGTGAGAAAAACATCACGGGGTGGTGCGCATTGTATGGGTGTGTGTTACATTACATTCACTAGTAGCAGTGAGAAAAACATCACGGGGTGGTGCGCATTGTATGGGTGTGTGTTACATTACATTCACTAGTAGCAGTGAGAAAAACATCACGGGGTGGTGCGCATTGTATGGGTGTGTGTTACATTAGATTCACTAGTAGCAGTGAGAAAAACATCACTGGGTGGTGCGCATTGTATGGGTGTGTGTTACATTAGACTCACTAGTAGCAGTGAGAAAAACATCACGGGGTGGTGCGCATTGTATGGGTGTGTGTTACATTAGATTCACTAGTAGCAGTGAGAAAAACATCACGGTGTGGTGCGCATTGTATGGGTGTGTGTTACATTAGATTCACTAGTAGCAGTGAGAAAAACATCACGGGGTGGTACGCATTGTATGGGTGTGTGTTACATTAGATTCACTAGTAGGAGTGAGAAAAACATCACGGGGTGGTGCGCATTGTATGGGTGTGTGTTACATTAGATTCACTAGTAGGAGTGAGAAAAACATCACGGGGTGGTGCGCATTGTATGGGTGTGTGTTACATTAGATTCACTAGTAGGAGTGAGAAAAACATCACGGGGAGTTGCGCATTGTATGGGTGTGTGTTACATTAGATTCACTAGTAGGAGTGAGAAAAACATCACGGGGTGGTGCGCATTGTATGGGTGTGTGTCACATTAGATTCACTAGTAGGAGTGAGAAAAACATCACGGGGTGGTGCGCATTGTATGGGTGTGTGTCACATTAGATTCACTAGTAGGAGTGAGAAAAACATCACGGGGTGGTGCGCATTGTATGGGTGTGTGTCACATTAGATTCACTAGTAGGAGTGAGAAAAACATCACGGGGTGGTGCGCATTGTATGGGTGTGTGTCACATTAGATTCACTAGTAGGAGTGAGAAAAACATCACGGGGTGGTGCGCATTGTATGGGTGTGTGTCACATTAGATTCACTAGTAGGAGTGAGAAAAACATTACGGGGTGGTGCGCATTGTATGGGTGTGTGTCACATTACATTCACTAGTAGGAGTGAGAAAAACATCACGGGGTGGTGCGCATTGTATGGGTGTGTGTCACATTACATTCACTAGTAGGAGTGAGAAAAACATCACGGGGTGGTGCGCATTGTATGGGTGTGTGTCACATTAGATTCACTAGTAGGAGTGAGAAAAACATCACGGGGTGGTGCGCATTGTATGGGTGTGTGTCACATTAGATTCACTAGTAGGAGTGAGAAAAACATCACGGGGTGGTGCGCATTGTATGGGTGTGTGTCACATTACATTCACTAGTAGGAGTGAGAAAAACATCACGGGGTGGTGCGCATTGTATGGGTGTGTGTTACATTACATTCACTAGTAGGAGTGAGAAAAACATCACGGGGTGGTGCGCATTGTATGGGTGTGTGTTACATTACATTCACTAGTAGGAGTGAGAAAAACATCACGGGGTGGTGCGCATTGTATGGGTGTGTGTTACATTACATTCACTAGTAGGAGTGAGAAAAACATCACGGGGTGGTGCGCATTGTATGGGTGTGTGTTACATTAGATTCACTAGTAGCAGTGAGAAAAACATCACGGGGTGGTGCGCATTGTATGGGTGTGTGTTACATTAGATTCACTAGTAGCAGTGAGAAAAACATCACGGGGTGGTGCGCATTGTATGGGTGTGTGTTACATTAGATTCACTAGTAGCAGTGAGAAAAACATCACGGGGTGGTGCGCATTGTATGGGTGTGTGTTACATTACATTCACAAGTAGGAGTGAGAAAAACATCACGGGGTGGTGCGCATTGTATGGGTGTGTGTTACATTACATTCACTAGTAGCAGTGAGAAAAACATCACGGGGTGGTGCGCATTGTATGGGTGTGTGTTACATTAGAATCTCTAGTAGGAGTGAGAAAAACATCACGGGGTGGTGCGCATTGTATGGGTGTGTGTTACATTACATTCACTAGTAGCAGTGAGAAAAACGTCACGGGGTGGTGCGCATTGTATGGGTGTGTGTTACATTAGATTCACTAGTAGCAGTGAGAAAAACATCACGGGGTGGTGCGCATTGTATGGGTGTGTGTTACATTAGATTCACTAGTAGCAGTGAGAAAAACATCACGGGGTGGTGCGCATTGTATGGGTGTGTGTTACATTAGATTCACTAGTAGCAGTGAGAAAAACACGGGGTGGTGCGCATTGTATGGGTGTGTGTTACATTAGATTCACTAGTAGGAGTGAGAAAAACATCACGGGGTGGTGCGCATTGTATGGGTGTGTGTCACCTTAGATTCACTAGTAGGAGTGAGAAAAACATCACGGGGTGGTGCGCATTGTATGGGTGTGTATCACATTAGATTCACTAGTAGGAGTGAGAAAAACATCACGGGGTGGTTCGCATTGTATGGGTGTGTGTCACATTAGATTCACTAGTAGGAGTGAGAAAAACATCACGGGGTGGTGCGCATTGTATGGGTGTGTGTCACATTAGATTCACTAGTAGCAGTGAGAAAAACATCACGGGGTGGTGCGCATTGTATGGGTGTGTGTCACATTAGATTCACTAGTAGCAGTGAGAAAAACATCACGGGGTGGTGCGCATTGTATGGGTGTGTGTTACATTAGATTCACTAGTAGCAGTGAGAAAAACATCACGGGGTGGTGCGCATTGTATGGGTGTGTGTCACATTAGATTCACTAGTAGCAGTGAGAAAAACATCACGGGGTGGTGCGCATTGTATGGGTGTGTGTCACATTAGATTCACTAGTAGGAGTGAGAAAAACATCACGGGGTGGTGCGCATTGTATGGGTGTGTGTCACATTAGATTCACTAGTAGCAGTGAGAAAAACATCACGGGGTCGTGCGCATTGTATGGGTGTGTGTCACATTAGATTCACTAGTAGGAGTGAGAAAAACATCACGGGGTGGTGCGCATTGTATGGGTGTGTGTCACATTACATTCACTAGTAGGAGTGAGAAAAACATCACGGGGTGGTGCGCATTGTATGGGTGTGTGTCACATTAGATTCACTAGTAGGAGTGAGAAAAACATCACGGGGTGGTGCGCATTGTATGGGTGTGTGTCACATTACATTCACTAGTAGGAGTGAGAAAAACATCACGGGGTGGTGCGCATTGTATGGGTGTGTGTTACATTACATTCACTAGTAGGAGTGAGAAAAACATCACGGGGTGGTGCGCATTGTATGGGTGTGTGTTACATTACATTCACTAGTAGGAGTGAGAAAAACATCACGGGGTGGTGCGCATTGTATGGGTGTGTGTTACATTACATTCACTAGTAGGAGTGAGAAAAACATCACGGGGTGGTGCGCATTGTATGGGTGTGTGTTACATTAGATTCACTAGTAGGAGTGAGAAAAACATCACGGGGTGGTGCGCATTGTATGGGTGTGTGTTACATTAGATTCACTAGTAGCAGTGAGAAAAACATCACGGGGTGGTGCGCATTGTATGGGTGTGTGTTACATTAGATTCACTAGTAGCAGTGAGAAAAACATCACGGGGTGGTGCGCATTGTATGGGTGTGTGTTACATTACATTCACAAGTAGGAGTGAGAAAAACATCACGGGGTGGTGCGCATTGTATGGGTGTGTGTTACATTACATTCACTAGTAGCAGTGAGAAAAACATCACGGGGTGGTGCGCATTGTATGGGTGTGTGTTACATTAGATTCTCTAGTAGGAGTGAGAAAAACATCACGGGGTGGTGCGCATTGTATGGGTGTGTGTTACATTAGATTCACTAGTAGCAGTGAGAAAAACATCACGGGGTGGTGCGCATTGTATGGGTGTGTGTTACATTAGATTCACTAGTAGCAGTGAGAAAAACATCACGGGGTGGTGCGCATTGTATGGGTGTGTGTTACATTAGATTCACTAGTAGCAGTGAGAAAAACATCACGGGGTGGTGCGCATTGTATGGGTGTGTGTTACATTAGATTCACTAGTAGCAGTGAGAAAAACACGGGGTGGTGCGCATTGTATGGGTGTGTGTTACATTAGATTCACTAGTAGGAGTGAGAAAAACATCACGGGGTGGTGCGCATTGTATGGGTGTGTGTCACCTTAGATTCACTAGTAGGAGTGAGAAAAACATCACGTGGTGGTGCGCATTGTATGGGTGTGTATCACATTAGATTCACTAGTAGGAGTGAGAAAAACATCACGGGGTGGTGCGCATTGTATGGGTGTGTGTCACATTAGATTCACTAGTAGGAGTGAGAAAAACATCACGGGGTGGTGCGCATTGTATGGGTGTGTGTCACATTAGATTCACTAGTAGCTGTGAGAAAAACATCACGGGGTGGTGCGCATTGTATGGGTGTGTGTCACATTAGATTCACTAGTAGCAGAGAGAAAAACATCACGGGGTGGTGCGCATTGTATGGGTGTGTGTTACATTAGATTCACTAGTAGCAGTGAGAAAAACATCACGGGGTGGTGCGCATTGTATGGGTGTGTGTTACATTAGATTCACTAGTAGCAGTGAGAAAAACATCACGGGGTGGTGCGCATTGTATGGGTGTGTGTCACATTAGATTCACTAGTAGGAGTGAGAAAAACATCACGGGGTGGTGCGCATTGTATGGGTGTGTGTCACATTAGATTCACTAGTAGCAGTGAGAAAAACATCACGGGGTGGTGCGCATTGTATGGGTGTGTGTCACATTACATTCACTAGTAGGAGTGAGAAAAACATCACGGGGTGGTGCGCATTGTATGGGTGTGTGTCACATTACATTCACTAGTAGGAGTGAGAAAAACATCACGGGGTGGTGCGCATTGTATGGGTGTGTGTCACATTAGATTCACTAGTAGGAGTGAGAAAAACATCACGGGGTGGTGCGCATTTTATGGGTGTGTGTCACATTAGATTCACTAGTAGGAGTGAGAAAAACATCACGGGGTGGTGCGCATTGTATGGGTGTGTGTCACATTAGATTCACTAGTAGGAGTGAGAAAAACATCACGGGGTGGTGCGCATTGTATGGGTGTGTGTCACATTAGATTCACTAGTAGGAGTGAGAAAAACATCACGGGGTGGTGCGCATTGTATGGGTGTGTGTCACATTAGATTCACTAGTAGGAGTGAGAAAAACATCAGTGGGGTTGTGCGCATTGTATGGGTGTGTGTTACATTAGATTCACTAGTAGGATTGAGAAAAACATCACGGGGTGGTGCGCATTGTATGGGTGTGTGTTACATTAGATTCACTAGTAGGAGTGAGAAAAACATCACGGGGTGGTGCGCATTGTATGGGTGTGTGTTACATTACATTCACTAGTAGGAGTGAGAAAAACATCACGGGGTGGTGCGCATTGTATGGGTGTGTGTTACATTACATTCACTAGTAGGAGTGAGAAAAACATCACGGGGTGGTGCGCATTTTATGGGTGTGTGTTACATTACATTCACTAGTAGGAGTGAGAAAAACATCACGGGGTGGTGCGCATTGTATGGGTGTGTGTTACATTACATTCACTAGTAGGAGTGAGAAAAACATCACGGGGTGGTACGCATTGTATGGGTGTGTGTTACATTACATTCACTAGTAGGAGTGAGAAAAACATCACGGGGTGGTGCGCATTGTATGGGTGTGTGTTACATTACATTCTCTAGTAGGAGTGAGAAAAACATCACGGGGTGGTGCGCATTGTATGGGTGTGTGTTACATTAGATTCACTAGTAGGATTGAGAAAAACATCACGGGGTGGTGCGCATTGTATGGTGTGTGTTACATTAGTTTCACTAGTAGGATTGAGAAAAACATCACGGGGCGGTGCGCATTGTATGGGTGTGTGTTACATTAGTTTCACTAGTAGGAGTGAGAAAAACATCACGGGGCGGTGCGCATTGTATGGGTGTGTGTTACATTAGATGCACTAGTAGGAATGAGAAAAACATCACGGGGTGGTGCACATTGTATGGGTGTGTGTTACATTAGTTTCACTAGTAGGAGTGAGAAAAACATCACGGGGTGGTGCGCATTGTATGGGTGTGTGTTACATTAGATGCACTAGTAGGAATGAGAAAAACATCACGGGGTGGTGCGCATTGTATGGGTGTGTGTTACATTACATTCACTAGTAGCAGTGAGAAAAACATCAAGGGGTGGTGCGCATTGTATGGGTGTGTGTTACATTACATTCACTAGTAGCAGTGAGAAAAACATCACGGGGTGGTGCGCATTGTATGGGTGTGTGTTACATTAGTTTCACTAGTAGGATTGAGAAAAACATCACGGGGTGGTGCGCATTGTATGGGTGTGTGTTACATTAGATGCACTAGTAGGAATGAGAAAAACATCACGGGGTGGTGCGCATTGTATGGGTGTTTGTTACATTACATTCACTAGTAGCAGTGAGAAAAACATCACGGGGTGGTGCGCATTGTATGGGTGTGTGTTACATTACATTCACTAGTAGCAGTGAGAAAAACATCACCGGGTGGTGCGCATTGTATGGGTGTGTGTTACATTAGATTCACTAGTAGCAGTGAGAAAAACATCACGGGGTGGTGCGCATTGTATGGGTGTGTGTTACATTAGATTCACTAGTAGCAGTGAGAAAAACATCACGGGGTGGTGCGCATTGTATGGGTGTGTGTTACATTAGATTCACTAGTAGCAGTGAGAAAAACATCACGGGGTGGTGCGCATTGTATGGGTGTGTGTTACATTAGATTCACTAGTAGCAGTGAGAAAAACATCACGGGGTGGTGCGCATTGTATGGGTGTGTGTTACATTAGATTCACTAGTAGCAGTGAGAAAAATATCACGGGGTGGTGCGCATTGTATGGGTGTGTGTTACATTAGATTCACTAGTAGGAGTGAGAAAAACATCACGGGGCGGTGCGCATTGTATGGGTGTGTGTTACATTAGTTTCACTAGTAGGAGTGAGAAAAACATCACGGGGCGGTGCGCATTGTATGGGTGTGTGTTACATTAGTTTCACTAGTAGGAGTGAGAAAAACATCACGGGGCGGTGCGCATTGTATGGGTGTGTGTTACATTAGATGCACTAGTAGGAATGAGAAAAACATCACGGGGTGGTGCGCATTGTATGGGTGTGTGTTACATTACATTCACTAGTAGCAGTGAGAAAAACATCACAGGGTGGTGCGCATTGTATGGGTGTGTGTTACATTACATTCACTAGTAGCAGTGAGAAAAACATCACGGGGTGGTGCGCATTGTATGGGTGTGTGTTACATTACATTCACTAGTAGCAGTGAGAAAAACATCACGGGGTGGTGCGCATTGTATGGGTGTGTGTTACATTAGATTCACTAGTAGCAGTGAGAAAAACATCACGGGGTGGTGCGCATTGTATGGGTGTGTGTTACATTAGATTCACTAGTAGCAGTGAGAAAAACATCACGGGGTGGTGCCCATTGTATGGGTGTGTATTACATTACATACACTAGTAGCAGTGAGAAAAACCTCACGGGGTGGTGCGCATTGTATGGGTGTGTGTTACATTACATTCACTAGTAGCAGTGAGAAAAACATCACGGGGTGGTGCGCATTGTATGGGTGTGTGTTACATTACATTCACTAGTAGCAGTGAGAAAAATATCACGGGGTGGTGCGCATTGTATGGGTGTGTGTTACATTACATTCACTAGTAGCAGTGAGAAAAACATCACGGGGTGGTGCGCATTGTATGGGTGTGTGTTACATTAGATTCACTAGTAGCAGTGAGAAAAACATCACTGGGTGGTGCGCATTGTATGGGTGTGTGTTACATTAGACTCACTAGTAGCAGTGAGAAAAACATCACGGGGTGGTGCGCATTGTATGGGTGTGTGTTACATTAGATTCACTAGTAGCAGTGAGAAAAACATCACGGTGTGGTGCGCATTGTATGGGTGTGTGTTACATTAGATTCACTAGTAGCAGTGAGAAAAACATCACGGGGTGGTACGCATTGTATGGGTGTGTGTTACATTAGATTCACTAGTAGGAGTGAGAAAAACATCACGGGGTGGTGCGCATTGTATGGGTGTGTGTTACATTAGATTCACTAGTAGGAGTGAGAAAAACATCACGGGGTGGTGCGCATTGTATGGGTGTGTGTTACATTAGATTCACTAGTAGGAGTGAGAAAAACATCACGGGGAGTTGCGCATTGTATGGGTGTGTGTTACATTAGATTCACTAGTAGGAGTGAGAAAAACATCACGGGGTGGTGCGCATTGTATGGGTGTGTGTCACATTAGATTCACTAGTAGGAGTGAGAAAAACATCACGGGGTGGTGCGCATTGTATGGGTGTGTGTCACATTAGATTCACTAGTAGGAGTGAGAAAAACATCACGGGGTGGTGCGCATTGTATGGGTGTGTGTCACATTAGATTCACTAGTAGGAGTGAGAAAAACATCACGGGGTGGTGCGCATTGTATGGGTGTGTGTCACATTAGATTCACTAGTAGGAGTGAGAAAAACATTACGGGGTGGTGCGCATTGTATGGGTGTGTGTCACATTACATTCACTAGTAGGAGTGAGAAAAACATCACGGGGTGGTGCGCATTGTATGGGTGTGTGTCACATTACATTCACTAGTAGGAGTGAGAAAAACATCACGGGGTGGTGCGCATTGTATGGGTGTGTGTCACATTAGATTCACTAGTAGGAGTGAGAAAAACATCACGGGGTGGTGCGCATTGTATGGGTGTGTGTCACATTAGATTCACTAGTAGGAGTGAGAAAAACATCACGGGGTGGTGCGCATTGTATGGGTGTGTGTCACATTAGATTCACTAGTAGCAGTGAGAAAAACATCACGGGGTGGTGCGCATTGTATGGGTGTGTGTCACATTAGATTCACTAGTAGGAGTGAGAAAAACATCACGGGGTGGTGCGCATTGTATGGGTGTGTGTCACATTAGATTCACTAGTAGCAGTGAGAAAAACATCACGGGGTCGTGCGCATTGTATGGGTGTGTGTCACATTAGATTCACTAGTAGGAGTGAGAAAAACATCACGGGGTGGTGCGCATTGTATGGGTGTGTGTCACATTACATTCACTAGTAGGAGTGAGAAAAACATCACGGGGTGGTGCGCATTGTATGGGTGTGTGTCACATTAGATTCACTAGTAGGAGTGAGAAAAACATCACGGGGTGGTGCGCATTGTATGGGTGTGTGTCACATTACATTCACTAGTAGGAGTGAGAAAAACATCACGGGGTGGTGCGCATTGTATGGGTGTGTGTTACATTACATTCACTAGTAGGAGTGAGAAAAACATCACGGGGTGGTGCGCATTGTATGGGTGTGTGTTACATTACATTCACTAGTAGGAGTGAGAAAAACATCACGGGGTGGTGCGCATTGTATGGGTGTGTGTTACATTACATTCACTAGTAGGAGTGAGAAAAACATCACGGGGTGGTGCGCATTGTATGGGTGTGTGTTACATTACATTCACTAGTAGGAGTGAGAAAAACATCACGGGGTGGTGCGCATTGTATGGGTGTGTGTTACATTAGATTCACTAGTAGCAGTGAGAAAAACATCACGGGGTGGTGCGCATTGTATGGGTGTGTGTTACATTAGATTCACTAGTAGCAGTGAGAAAAACATCACGGGGTGGTGCGCATTGTATGGGTGTGTGTTACATTAGATTCACTAGTAGCAGTGAGAAAAACATCACGGGGTGGTGCGCATTGTATGGGTGTGTGTTACATTACATTCACAAGTAGGAGTGAGAAAAACATCACGGGGTGGTGCGCATTGTATGGGTGTGTGTTACATTACATTCACTAGTAGCAGTGAGAAAAACATCACGGGGTGGTGCGCATTGTATGGGTGTGTGTTACATTAGATTCTCTAGTAGGAGTGAGAAAAACATCACGGGGTGGTGCGCATTGTATGGGTGTGTGTTACATTAGATTCACTAGTAGCAGTGAGAAAAACATCACGGGGTGGTGCGCATTGTATGGGTGTGTGTTACATTAGATTCACTAGTAGCAGTGAGAAAAACATCACGGGGTGGTGCGCATTGTATGGGTGTGTGTTACATTAGATTCACTAGTAGCAGTGAGAAAAACATCACGGGGTGGTGCGCATTGTATGGGTGTGTGTTACATTAGATTCACTAGTAGCAGTGAGAAAAACACGGGGTGGTGCGCATTGTATGGGTGTGTGTTACATTAGATTCACTAGTAGGAGTGAGAAAAACATCACGGGGTGGTGCGCATTGTATGGGTGTGTGTCACCTTAGATTCACTAGTAGGAGTGAGAAAAACATCACGTGGTGGTGCGCATTGTATGGGTGTGTATCACATTAGATTCACTAGTAGGAGTGAGAAAAACATCACGGGGTGGTGCGCATTGTATGGGTGTGTGTCACATTAGATTCACTAGTAGGAGTGAGAAAAACATCACGGGGTGGTGCGCATTGTATGGGTGTGTGTCACATTAGATTCACTAGTAGCAGTGAGAAAAACATCACGGGGTGGTGCGCATTGTATGGGTGTGTGTCACATTAGATTCACTAGTAGCAGTGAGAAAAACATCACGGGGTGGTGCGCATTGTATGGGTGTGTGTTACATTAGATTCACTAGTAGTAGTGAGAAAAACATCACGGGGTGGTGCGCATTGTATGGGTGTGTGTTACATTAGATTCACTAGTAGCAGTGAGAAAAACATCACGGGGTGGTGCGCATTGTATGGGTGTGTGTCACATTAGATTCACTAGTAGGAGTGAGAAAAACATCACGTGGTGGTGCGCATTGTATGGGTGTGTGTCACATTAGATTCACTAGTAGCAGTGAGAAAAACATCACGGGGTGGTGCGCATTGTATGGGTGTGTGTCACATTACATTCACTAGTAGGAGTGAGAAAAACATCACGGGGTGGTGCGCATTGTATGGGTGTGTGTCACATTACATTCACTAGTAGGAGTGAGAAAAACATCACGGGGTGGTGCGCATTGTATGGGTGTGTGTCACATTAGATTCACTAGTAGGAGTGAGAAAAACATCACGGGGTGGTGCGCATTTTATGGGTGTGTGTCACATTAGATTCACTAGTAGGAGTGAGAAAAACATCACGGGGTGGTGCGCATTGTATGGGTGTGTGTCACATTAGATTCACTAGTAGGAGTGAGAAAAACATCACGGGGTGGTGCGCATTGTATGGGTGTGTGTCACATTAGATTCACTAGTAGGAGTGAGAAAAACATCACGGGGTGGTGCGCATTGTATGGGTGTGTGTCACATTAGATTCACTAGTAGGAGTGAGAAAAACATCACGGGCTGGTGCGCATTCTATGGGTGTGTGTCACATTAGATTCACTAGTAGGAGTGAGAAAAACATCAGTGGGGTTGTGCGCATTGTATGGGTGTGTGTTACATTAGATTCACTAGTAGGATTGAGAAAAACATCACGGGGTGGTGCGCATTGTATGGGTGTGTGTTACATTAGATTCACTAGTAGGAGTGAGAAAAACATCACGGGGTGGTGCGCATTGTATGGGTGTGTGTTACATTACATTCACTAGTAGGAGTGAGAAAAACATCACGGGGTGGTGCGCATTGTATGGGTGTGTGTTACATTACATTCACTAGTAGGAGTGAGAAAAACATCACGGGGTGGTGCGCATTTTATGGGTGTGTGTTACATTACATTCACTAGTAGGAGTGAGAAAAACATCACGGGGTGGTGCGCATTGTATGGGTGTGTGTTACATTACATTCACTAGTAGGAGTGAGAAAAACATCACGGGGTGGTACGCATTGTATGGGTGTGTGTTACATTACATTCACTAGTAGGAGTGAGAAAAACATCACGGGGTGGTGCGCATTGTATGGGTGTGTGTTACATTACATTCTCTAGTAGGAGTGAGAAAAACATCACGGGGTGGTGCGCATTGTATGGGTGTGTGTTACATTAGATTCACTAGTAGGATTGAGAAAAACATCACGGGGTGGTGCGCATTGTATGGTGTGTGTTACATTAGTTTCACTAGTAGGATTGAGAAAAACATCACGGGGCGGTGCGCATTGTATGGGTGTGTGTTACATTAGTTTCACTAGTAGGAGTGAGAAAAACATCACGGGGCGGTGCGCATTGTATGGGTGTGTGTTACATTAGATGCACTAGTAGGAATGAGAAAAACATCACGGGGTGGTGCACATTGTATGGGTGTGTGTTACATTAGTTTCACTAGTAGGAGTGAGAAAAACATCACGGGGTGGTGCGCATTGTATGGGTGTGTGTTACATTAGATGCACTAGTAGGAATGAGAAAAACATCACGGGGTGGTGCGCATTGTATGGGTGTGTGTTACATTACATTCACTAGTAGCAGTGAGAAAAACCTCACGGGGTGGTGCGCATTGTATGGGTGTGTGTTACATTACATTCACTAGTAGCAGTGAGAAAAACATCACGGGGTGGTGCGCATTGTATGGGTGTGTGTTACATTAGTTTCACTAGTAGGATTGAGAAAAACATCACGGGGTGGTGCGCATTGTATGGGTGTGTGTTACATTAGATGCACTAGTAGGAATGAGAAAAACATCACGGGGTGGTGCGCATTGTATGGGTGTTTGTTACATTACATTCACTAGTAGCAGTGAGAAAAACATCACGGGGTGGTGCGCATTGTATGGGTGTGTGTTACATTACATTCACTAGTAGCAGTGAGAAAAACATCACCGGGTGGTGCGCATTGTATGGGTGTGTGTTACATTAGATTCACTAGTAGCAGTGAGAAAAACATCACGGGGTGGTGCGCATTGTATGGGTGTGTGTTACATTAGATTCACTAGTAGCAGTGAGAAAAACATCACGGGGTGGTGCGCATTGTATGGGTGTGTGTTACATTAGATTCACTAGTAGCAGTGAGAAAAACATCACGGGGTGGTGCGCATTGTATGGGTGTGTGTTACATTAGATTCACTAGTAGCAGTGAGAAAAACATCACGGGGTGGTGCGCATTGTATGGGTGTGTGTTACATTAGATTCACTAGTAGCAGTGAGAAAAATATCACGGGGTGGTGCGCATTGTATGGGTGTGTGTTACATTAGATTCACTAGTAGGATTGAGAAAAACATCACGGGGCGGTGCGCATTGTATGGGTGTGTGTTACATTAGTTTCACTAGTAGGAGTGAGAAAAACATCACGGGGCGTTGCGCATTGTATGGGTGTGTGTTACATTAGTTTCACTAGTAGGAGTGAGAAAAACATCACGGGGCGGTGCGCATTGTATGGGTGTGTGTTACATTAGATGCACTAGTAGGAATGAGAAAAACATCACGGGGTGGTGCGCATTGTATGGGTGTGTGTTACATTACATTCACTAGTAGCAGTGAGAAAAACATCACAGGGTGGTGCGCATTGTATGGGTGTGTGTTACATTACATTCACTAGTAGCAGTGAGAAAAACATCACGGGGTGGTGCGCATTGTATGGGTGTGTGTTACATTACATTCACTAGTAGCAGTGAGAAAAACATCACGGGGTGGTGCGCATTGTATGGGTGTGTGTTACATTAGATTCACTAGTAGCAGTGAGAAAAACATCACGGGGTGGTGCGCATTGTATGGGTGTGTGTTACATTAGATTCACTAGTAGCAGTGAGAAAAACATCACGGGGTGGTGCCCATTGTATGGGTGTGTATTACATTACATACACTAGTAGCAGTGAGAAAAACCTCACGGGGTGGTGCGCATTGTATGGGTGTGTGTTACATTACATTCACTAGTAGCAGTGAGAAAAACATCACGGGGTGGTGCGCATTGTATGGGTGTGTGTTACATTACATTCACTAGTAGCAGTGAGAAAAACATCACGGGGTGGTGCGCATTGTATGGGTGTGTGTTACATTACATTCACTAGTAGCAGTGAGAAAAACATCACGGGGTGGTGCGCATTGTATGGGTGTGTGTTACATTAGATTCACTAGTAGCAGTGAGAAAAACATCACTGGGTGGTGCGCATTGTATGGGTGTGTGTTACATTAGACTCACTAGTAGCAGTGAGAAAAACATCACGGGGTGGTGCGCATTGTATGGGTGTGTGTTACATTAGATTCACTAGTAGCAGTGAGAAAAACATCACGGTGTGGTGCGCATTGTATGGGTGTGTGTTACATTAGATTCACTAGTTGCAGTGAGAAAAACATCACGGGGTGGTACGCATTGTATGGGTGTGTGTTACATTAGATTCACTAGTAGGAGTGAGAAAAACATCACGGGGTGGTGCGCATTGTATGGGTGTGTGTTACATTAGATTCACTAGTAGGAGTGAGAAAAACATCACGGGGTGGTGCGCATTGTATGGGTGTGTGTTACATTAGATTCACTAGTAGGAGTGAGAAAAACATCACGGGGAGTTGCGCATTGTATGGGTGTGTGTTACATTAGATTCACTAGTAGGAGTGAGAAAAACATCACGGGGTGGTGCGCATTGTATGGGTGTGTGTCACATTAGATTCACTAGTAGGAGTGAGAAAAACATCACGGGGTGGTGCGCATTGTATGGGTGTGTGTCACATTAGATTCACTAGTAGGAGTGAGAAAAACATCACGGGGTGGTGCGCATTGTATGGGTGTGTGTCACATTAGATTCACTAGTAGGAGTGAGAAAAACATCACGGGGTGGTGCGCATTGTATGGGTGTGTGTCACATTAGATTCACTAGTAGGAGTGAGAAAAACATCACGGGGTGGTGCGCATTGTATGGGTGTGTGTCACATTAGATTCACTAGTAGGAGTGAGAAAAACATTACGGGGTGGTGCGCATTGTATGGGTGTGTGTCACATTACATTCACTAGTAGGAGTGAGAAAAACATCACGGGGTGGTGCGCATTGTATGGGTGTGTGTCACATTACATTCACTAGTAGGAGTGAGAAAAACATCACGGGGTGGTGCGCATTGTATGGGTGTGTGTCACATTAGATTCACTAGTAGGAGTGAGAAAAACATCACGGGGTGGTGCGCATTGTATGGGTGTGTGTCACATTAGATTCACTAGTAGCAGTGAGAAAAACATCACGGGGTGGTGCGCATTGTATGGGTGTGTGTTACATTAGATTCACTAGTAGCAGTGAGAAAAACATCACGGGGTGGTGCGCATTGTATGGGTGTGTGTTACATTAGATTCACTAGTAGCAGTGAGAAAAACATCACGGGGTGGTGCCCATTGTATGGGTGTGTATTACATTACATACACTAGTAGCAGTGAGAAAAACCTCACGGGGTGGTGCGCATTGTATGGGTGTGTGTTACATTACATTCACTAGTAGCAGTGAGAAAAACATCACGGGGTGGTGCGCATTGTATGGGTGTGTGTTACATTACATTCACTAGTAGCAGTGAGAAAAACATCACGGGGTGGTGCGCATTGTATGGGTGTGTGTTACATTACATTCACTAGTAGCAGTGAGAAAAACATCACGGGGTGGTGCGCATTGTATGGGTGTGTGTTACATTAGATTCACTAGTAGCAGTGAGAAAAACATCACTGGGTGGTGCGCATTGTATGGGTGTGTGTTACATTAGACTCACTAGTAGCAGTGAGAAAAACATCACGGGGTGGTGCGCATTGTATGGGTGTGTGTTACATTAGATTCACTAGTAGCAGTGAGAAAAACATCACGGTGTGGTGCGCATTGTATGGGTGTGTGTTACATTAGATTCACTAGTAGCAGTGAGAAAAACATCACGGGGTGGTACGCATTGTATGGGTGTGTGTTACATTAGATTCACTAGTAGGAGTGAGAAAAACATCACGGGGTGGTGCGCATTGTATGGGTGTGTGTTACATTAGATTCACTAGTAGGAGTGAGAAAAACATCACGGGGTGGTGCGCATTGTATGGGTGTGTGTTACATTAGATTCACTAGTAGGAGTGAGAAAAACATCACGGGGAGTTGCGCATTGTATGGGTGTGTGTTACATTAGATTCACTAGTAGGAGTGAGAAAAACATCACGGGGTGGTGCGCATTGTATGGGTGTGTGTCACATTAGATTCACTAGTAGGAGTGAGAAAAACATCACGGGGTGGTGCGCATTGTATGGGTGTGTGTCACATTAGATTCACTAGTAGGAGTGAGAAAAACATCACGGGGTGGTGCGCATTGTATGGGTGTGTGTCACATTAGATTCACTAGTAAGAGTGAGAAAAACATCACGGGGTGGTGCGCATTGTATGGGTGTGTGTCACATTAGATTCACTAGTAGGAGTGAGAAAAACATCACGGGGTGGTGCGCATTGTATGGGTGTGTGTCACATTAGATTCACTAGTAGGAGTGAGAAAAACATTACGGGGTGGTGCGCATTGTATGGGTGTGTGTCACATTACATTCACTAGTAGGAGTGAGAAAAACATCACGGGGTGGTGCGCATTGTATGGGTGTGTGTCACATTACATTCACTAGTAGGAGTGAGAAAAACATCACGGGGTGGTGCGCATTGTATGGGTGTGTGTCACATTAGATTCACTAGTAGGAGTGAGAAAAACATCACGGGGTGGTGCGCATTGTATGGGTGTGTGTCACATTAGATTCACTAGTAGGAGTGAGAAAAACATCACGGGGTGGTGCGCATTGTATGGGTGTGTGTCACATTAGATTCACTAGTAGGAGTGAGAAAAACATCACGGGGTGGTGCGCATTGTATGGGTGTGTGTCACATTACATTCACTAGTAGGAGTGAGAAAAACATCACGGGGTGGTGCGCATTGTATGGGTGTGTGTTACATTACATTCACTAGTAGGAGTGAGAAAAACATCACGGGGTGGTGCGCATTGTATGGGTGTGTGTTACATTACATTCACTAGTAGGAGTGAGAAAAACATCACGGGGTGGTGCGCATTGTATGGGTGTGTGTTACATTACATTCACTAGTAGGAGTGAGAAAAACATCACGGGGTGGTGCGCATTGTATGGGTGTGTGTTACATTAGATTCACTAGTAGCAGTGAGAAAAACATCACGGGGTGGTGCGCATTGTATGAGTGTGTGTTACATTAGATTCACTAGTAGCAGTGAGAAAAACATCACGGGGTGGTGCGCATTGTATGGGTGTGTGTTACATTAGATTCACTAGTAGCAGTGAGAAAAACATCACGGGGTGGTGCGCATTGTATGGGTGTGTGTTACATTACATTCACAAGTAGGAGTGAGAAAAACATCACGGGGTGGTGCGCATTGTATGGGTGTGTGTTACATTACATTCACTAGTAGCAGTGAGAAAAACATCACGGGGTGGTGCGCATTGTATGGGTGTGTGTTACATTAGATTCTCTAGTAGGAGTGAGAAAAACATCACGGGGTGGTGCGCATTGTATGGGTGTGTGTTACATTACATTCACTAGTAGCAGTGAGAAAAACATCACGGGGTGGTGCGCATTGTATGGGTGTGTGTTACATTAGATTCACTAGTAGCAGTGAGAAAAACATCACGGGGTGGTGCGCATTGTATGGGTGTGTGTTACATTAGATTCACTAGTAGCAGTGAGAAAAACATCACGGGGTGGTGCGCATTGTATGGGTGTGTGTTACATTAGATTCACTAGTAGCAGTGAGAAAAACACGGGGTGGTGCGCATTGTATGGGTGTGTGTTACATTAGATTCACTAGTAGGAGTGAGAAAAACATCACGGGGTGGTGCGCATTGTATGGGTGTGTGTCACCTTAGATTCACTAGTAGGAGTGAGAAAAACATCACGGGGTGGTGCGCATTGTATGGGTGTGTATCACATTAGATTCACTAGTAGGAGTGAGAAAAACATCACGGGGTGGTTCGCATTGTATGGGTGTGTGTCACATTAGATTCACTACTAGGAGTGAGAAAAACATCACGGGGTGGTGCGCATTGTATGGGTGTGTGTCACATTAGATTCACTAGTAGCAGTGAGAAAAACATCACGGGGTGGTGCGCATTGTATGGGTGTGTGTCACATTAGATTCACTAGTAGCAGTGAGAAAAACATCACGGGGTGGTGCGCATTGTATGGGTGTGTGTTACATTAGATTCACTAGTAGCAGTGAGAAAAACATCACGGGGTGGTGCGCATTGTATGGGTGTGTGTCACATTAGATTCACTAGTAGCAGTGAGAAAAACATCACGGGGTGGTGCGCATTGTATGGGTGTGTGTCACATTAGATTCACTAGTAGGAGTGAGAAAAACATCACGGGGTGGTGCGCATTGTATGGGTGTGTGTCACATTAGATTCACTAGTAGCAGTGAGAAAAACATCACGGGGTCGTGCGCATTGTATGGGTGTGTGTCACATTAGATTCACTAGTAGGAGTGAGAAAAACATCACGGGGTGGTGCGCATTGTATGGGTGTGTGTCACATTACATTCACTAGTAGGAGTGAGAAAAACATCACGGGGTGGTGCGCATTGTATGGGTGTGTGTCACATTAGATTCACTAGTAGGAGTGAGAAAAACATCACGGGGTGGTGCGCATTGTATGGGTGTGTGTCACATTACATTCACTAGTAGGAGTGAGAAAAACATCACGGGGTGGTGCGCATTGTATGGGTGTGTGTTACATTACATTCACTAGTAGGAGTGAGAAAAACATCACGGGGTGGTGCGCATTGTATGGGTGTGTGTTACATTACATTCACTAGTAGGAGTGAGAAAAACATCACGGGGTGGTGCGCATTGTATGGGTGTGTGTTACATTACATTCACTAGTAGGAGTGAGAAAAACATCACGGGGTGGTGCGCATTGTATGGGTGTGTGTTACATTACATTCACTAGTAGGAGTGAGAAAAACATCACGGGGTGGTGCGCATTGTATGGGTGTGTGTTACATTAGATTCACTAGTAGCAGTGAGAAAAACATCACGGGGTGGTGCGCATTGTATGGGTGTGTGTTACATTAGATTCACTAGTAGCAGTGAGAAAAACATCACGGGGTGGTGCGCATTGTATGGGTGTGTGTTACATTAGATTCACTAGTAGCAGTGAGAAAAACATCACGGGGTGGTGCGCATTGTATGGGTGTGTGTTACATTACATTCACAAGTAGGAGTGAGAAAAACATCACGGGGTGGTGCGCATTGTATGGGTGTGTGTTACATTACATTCACTAGTAGCAGTGAGAAAAACATCACGGGGTGGTGCGCATTGTATGGGTGTGTGTTACATTAGATTCTCTAGTAGGAGTGAGAAAAACATCACGGGGTGGTGCGCATTGTATGGGTGTGTGTTACATTAGATTCACTAGTAGCAGTGAGAAAAACATCACGGGGTGGTGCGCATTGTATGGGTGTGTGTTACATTAGATTCACTAGTAGCAGTGAGAAAAACATCACGGGGTGGTGCGCATTGTATGGGTGTGTGTTACATTAGATTCACTAGTAGCAGTGAGAAAAACATCACGGGGTGGTGCGCATTGTATGGGTGTGTGTTACATTAGATTCACTAGTAGCAGTGAGAAAAACACGGGGTGGTGCGCATTGTATGGGTGTGTGTTACATTAGATTCACTAGTAGGAGTGAGAAAAACATCACGGGGTGGTGCGCATTGTATGGGTGTGTGTCACCTTAGATTCACTAGTAGGAGTGAGAAAAACATCACGTGGTGGTGCGCATTGTATGGGTGTGTATCACATTAGATTCACTAGTAGGAGTGAGAAAAACATCACGGGGTGGTGCGCATTGTATGGGTGTGTGTCACATTAGATTCACTAGTAGGAGTGAGAAAAACATCACGGGGTGGTGCGCATTGTATGGGTGTGTGTCACATTAGATTCACTAGTAGCAGTGAGAAAAACATCACGGGGTGGTGCGCATTGTATGGGTGTGTGTCACATTAGATTCACTAGTAGCAGTGAGAAAAACATCACGGGGTGGTGCGCATTGTATGGGTGTGTGTTACATTAGATTGACTAGTAGCAGTGAGAAAAACATCACGGGGTGGTGCGCATTGTATGGGTGTGTGTTACATTAGATTCACTAGTAGCAGTGAGAAAAACATCACGGGGTGGTGCGCATTGTATGGGTGTGTGTCACATTAGATTCACTAGTAGGAGTGAGAAAAACATCACGGGGTGGTGCGCATTGTATGGGTGTGTGTCACATTAGATTCACTAGTAGCAGTGAGAAAAACATCACGGGGTGGTGCGCATTGTATGGGTGTGTGTCACATTACATTCACTAGTAGGAGTGAGAAAAACATCACGGGGTGGTGCGCATTGTATGGGTGTGTGTCACATTACATTCACTAGTAGGAGTGAGAAAAACATCACGGGGTGGTGCGCATTGTATGGGTGTGTGTCACATTAGATTCACTAGTAGGAGTGAGAAAAACATCACGGGGTGGTGCGCATTTTATGGGTGTGTGTCACATTAGATTCACTAGTAGGAGTGAGAAAAACATCACGGGGTGGTGCGCATTGTATGGGTGTGTGTCACATTAGATTCACTAGTAGGAGTGAGAAAAACATCACGGGGTGGTGCGCATTGTATGGGTGTGTGTCACATTAGATTCACTAGTAGGAGTGAGAAAAACATCACGGGGTGGTGCGCATTGTATGGGTGTGTGTCACATTAGATTCACTAGTAGGAGTGAGAAAAACATCACGGGCTGGTGCGCATTCTATGGGTGTGTGTCACATTAGATTCACTAGTAGGAGTGAGAAAAACATCAGTGGGGTTGTGCGCATTGTATGGGTGTGTGTTACATTAGATTCACTAGTAGGATTGAGAAAAACATCACGGGGTGGTGCGCATTGTATGGGTGTGTGTTACATTAGATTCACTAGTAGGAGTGAGAAAAACATCACGGGGTGGTGCGCATTGTATGGGTGTGTGTTACATTACATTCACTAGTAGGAGTGAGAAAAACATCACGGGGTGGTGCGCATTGTATGGGTGTGTGTTACATTACATTCACTAGTAGGAGTGAGAAAAACATCACGGGGTGGTGCGCATTTTATGGGTGTGTGTTACATTACATTCACTAGTAGGAGTGAGAAAAACATCACGGGGTGGTGCGCATTGTATGGGTGTGTGTTACATTACATTCACTAGTAAGAGTGAGAAAAACATCACGGGGTGGTACGCATTGTATGGGTGTGTGTTACATTACATTCACTAGTAGGAGTGAGAAAAACATCACGGGGTGGTGCGCATTGTATGGGTGTGTGTTACATTACATTCTCTAGTAGGAGTGAGAAAAACATCACGGGGTGGTGCGCATTGTATGGGTGTGTGTTACATTAGATTCACTAGTAGGATTGAGAAAAACATCACGGGGTGGTGCGCATTGTATGGTGTGTGTTACATTAGTTTCACTAGTAGGATTGAGAAAAACATCACGGGGCGGTGCGCATTGTATGGGTGTGTGTTACATTAGTTTCACTAGTAGGAGTGAGAAAAACATCACGGGGCGGTGCGCATTGTATGGGTGTGTGTTACATTAGATGCACTAGTAGGAATGAGAAAAACATCACGGGGTGGTGCACATTGTATGGGTGTGTGTTACATTAGTTTCACTAGTAGGAGTGAGAAAAACATCACGGGGTGGTGCGCATTGTATGGGTGTGTGTTACATTAGATGCACTAGTAGGAATGAGAAAAACATCACGGGGTGGTGCGCATTATATGGGTGTGTGTTACATTACATTCACTAGTAGCAGTGAGAAAAACATCACGGGGTGGTGCGCATTGTATGGGTGTGTGTTACATTACATTCACTAGTAGCAGTGAGAAAAACATCACGGGGTGGTGCGCATTGTATGGGTGTGTGTTACATTAGTTTCACTAGTAGGATTGAGAAAAACATCACGGGGTGGTGCGCATTGTATGGGTGTGTGTTACATTAGATGCACTAGTAGGAATGAGAAAAACATCACGGGGTGGTGCGCATTGTATGGGTGTTTGTTACATTACATTCACTAGTAGCAGTGAGAAAAACATCACGGGGTGGTGCGCATTGTATGGGTGTGTGTTACATTACATTCACTAGTAGCAGTGAGAAAAACATCACCGGGTGGTGCGCATTGTATGGGTGTGTGTTACATTAGATTCACTAGTAGCAGTGAGAAAAACATCACGGGGTGGTGCGCATTGTATGGGTGTGTGTTACATTAGATTCACTAGTAGCAGTGAGAAAAACATCACGGGGTGGTGCGCATTGTATGGGTGTGTGTTACATTAGATTCACTAGTAGCAGTGAGAAAAACATCACGGGGTGGTGCGCATTGTATGGGTGTGTGTTACATTAGATTCACTAGTAGCAGTGAGAAAAACATCACGGGGTGGTGCGCATTGTATGGGTGTGTGTTACATTAGATTCACTAGTAGCAGTGAGAAAAACATCACGGGGTGGTGCGCATTGTATGGGTGTGTGTTACATTAGATTCACTAGTAGGATTGAGAAAAACATCACGGGGCGGTGCGCATTGTATGGGTGTGTGTTACATTAGTTTCACTAGTAGGAGTGAGAAAAACATCACGGGGCGGTGCGCATTGTATGGGTGTGTGTTACATTAGTTTCACTAGTAGGAGTGAGAAAAACATCACGGGGCGGTGCGCATTGTATGGGTGTGTGTTACATTAGATGCACTAGTAGGAATGAGAAAAACATCACGGGGTGGTGCGCATTGTATGGGTGTGTGTTACATTACATTCACTAGTAGCAGTGAGAAAAACATCACAGGGTGGTGCGCATTGTATGGGTGTGTGTTACATTACATTCACTAGTAGCAGTGAGAAAAACATCACGGGGTGGTGCGCATTGTATGGGTGTGTGTTACATTACATTCACTAGTAGCAGTGAGAAAAACATCACGGGGTGGTGCGCATTGTATGGGTGTGTGTTACATTAGATTCACTAGTAGCAGTGAGAAAAACATCATGGGGTGGTGCGCATTGTATGGGTGTGTGTTACATTAGATTCACTAGTAGCAGTGAGAAAAACATCACGGGGTGGTGCGCATTGTATGGGTGTGTGTTACATTAGATTCACTAGTAGCAGTGAGAAAAACATCACGGGGTGGTGCGCATTGTATGGGTGTGTGTTACATTAGATTCACTAGTAGCAGTGAGAAAAACATCACGGGGTGGTGCGCATTGTATGGGTGTGTGTTACATTAGATTCACTAGTAGCAGTGAGAAAAACACGGGGTGGTGCGCATTGTATGGGTGTGTGTTACATTAGATTCACTAGTAGGAGTGAGAAAAACATCACGGGGTGGTGCGCATTGTATGGGTGTGTGTCACCTTAGATTCACTAGTAGGAGTGAGAAAAACATCACGGGGTGGTGCGCATTGTATGGGTGTGTATCACATTAGATTCACTAGTAGGAGTGAGAAAAACATCACGGGGTGGTGCGCATTGTATGGGTGTGTGTCACATTAGATTCACTAGTAGGAGTGAGAAAAACATTACGGGGTGGTGCGCATTGTATGGGTGTGTGTCACATTACATTCACTAGTAGGAGTGAGAAAAACATCACGGGGTGGTGCGCATTGTATGGGTGTGTGTCACATTACATTCACTAGTAGGAGTGAGAAAAACATCACGGGGTGGTGCGCATTGTATGGGTGTGTGTCACATTAGATTCACTAGTAGGAGTGAGAAAAACATCACGGGGTGGTGCGCATTGTATGGGTGTGTGTCACATTAGATTCACTAGTAGGAGTGAGAAAAACATCACGGGGTGGTGCGCATTGTATGGGTGTGTGTCACATTAGATTCACTAGTAGGAGTGAGAAAAACATCACGGGGTGGTGCGCATTGTATGGGTGTGTGTCACATTACATTCACTAGTAGGAGTGAGAAAAACATCACGGGGTGGTGCGCATTGTATGGGTGTGTGTTACATTACATTCACTAGTAGGAGTGAGAAAAACATCACGGGGTGGTGTGCATTGTATGGGTGTGTGTTACATTACATTCACTAGTAGCAGTGAGAAAAGCATCACGGGGTGGTGCGCATTGTATGGGTGTGTGTTACATTAGATTCACTAGTAGCAGTGAGAAAAACATCACGGGGTGGTGCGCATTGTATGGGTGTGTGTTACATTAGATGCACTAGTAGGAATGAGAAAAACATCACGGGGTGGTGCGCATTGTATGCGTGTGTGTTACATTAGATTCACTAGTAGCAGTGAGAAAAACATCACGGGGTGGTGCGCATTGTATGGGTGTGTGTTACATTAGATTCACTAGTAGCAGTGAGAAAAACATCACGGGGTGGTGCGCATTGTATGGGTGTGTGTTACATTACATTCACAAGTAGGAGTGAGAAAAACATCACGGGGTGGTGCGCATTGTATGGGTGTGTGTTACATTACATTCACTAGTAGCAGTGAGAAAAACATCACGGGGTGGTGCGCATTGTATGGGTGTGTGTTACATTAGATTCTCTAGTAGGAGTGAGAAAAACATCACGGGGTGGTGCACATTGTATGGGTGTGTGTTACATTACATTCACTAGTAGCAGTGAGAAAAACATCACGGGGTGGTGCGCATTGTATGGGTGTGTGTTACATTAGATTCACTAGTAGCAGTGAGAAAAACATCACGGGGTGGTGCGCATTGTATGGGTGTGTGTTACATTAGATTCACTAGTAGCAGTGAGAAAAACATCACGGGGTGGTGCGCATTGTATGGGTGTGTGTTACATTAGATTCACTAGTAGCAGTGAGAAAAACACGGGGTGGTGCGCATTGTATGGGTGTGTGTTACATTAGATTCACTAGTAGGAGTGAGAAAAACATCACGGGGTGGTGCGCATTGTATGGGTGTGTGTCACCTTAGATTCACTAGTAGGAGTGAGAAAAACATCACGGGGTGGTGCGCATTGTATGGGTGTGTATCACATTAGATTCACTAGTAGGAGTGAGAAAAACATCACGGGGTGGTTCGCATTGTATGGGTGTGTGTCACATTAGATTCACTAGTAGGAGTGAGAAAAACATCACGGGGTGGTGCGCATTGTATGGGTGTGTGTCACATTAGATTCACTAGTAGCAGTGAGAAAAACATCACGGGGTGGTGCGCATTGTATGGGTGTGTGTCACATTAGATTCACTAGTAGCAGTGAGAAAAACATCACGGGGTGGTGCGCATTGTATGGGTGTGTGTTACATTAGATTCACTAGTAGCAGTGAGAAAAACATCACGGGGTGGTGCGCATTGTATGGGTGTGTGTCACATTAGATTCACTAGTAGCAGTGAGAAAAACATCACGGGGTGGTGCGCATTGTATGGGTGTGTGTCACATTAGATTCACTAGTAGGAGTGAGAAAAACATCACGGGGTGGTGCGCATTGTATGGGTGTGTGTCACATTAGATTCACTAGTAGCAGTGAGAAAAACATCACAGGGTCGTGCGCATTGTATGGGTGTGTGTCACATTAGATTCACTAGTAGGAGTGAGAAAAACATCACGGGGTGGTGCGCATTGTATGGGTGTGTGTCACATTACATTCACTAGTAGGAGTGAGAAAAACATCACGGGGTGGTGCGCATTGTATGGGTGTGTGTCACATTAGATTCACTAGTAGGAGTGAGAAAAACATCACGGGGTGGTGCGCATTGTATGGGTGTGTGTCACATTACATTCACTAGTAGGAGTGAGAAAAACATCACGGGGTGGTGCGCATTGTATGGGTGTGTGTTACATTACATTCACTAGTAGGAGTGAGAAAAACATCACGGGGTGGTGCGCATTGTATGGGTGTGTGTTACATTACATTCACTAGTAGGAGTGAGAAAAACATCACGGGGTGGTGCGCATTGTATGGGTGTGTGTTACATTACATTCACTAGTAGGAGTGAGAAAAACATCACGGGGTGGTGCGCATTGTATGGGTGTGTGTTACATTACATTCACTAGTAGGAGTGAGAAAAACATCACGGGGTGGTGCGCATTGTATGGGTGTGTGTTACATTAGATTCACTAGTAGCAGTGAGAAAAACATCACGGGGTGGTGCGCATTGTATGGGTGTGTGTTACATTAGATTCACTAGTAGCAGTGAGAAAAACATCACGGGGTGGTGCGCATTGTATGGGTGTGTGTTACATTAGATTCACTAGTAGCAGTGAGAAAAACATCACGGGGTGGTGCGCATTGTATGGGTGTGTGTCACATTAGATTCACTAGTAGGAGTGAGAAAAACATCACGGGGTGGTGCGCATTGTATGGGTGTGTGTCACATTAGATTCACTAGTAGCAGTGAGAAAAACATCACGGGGTGGTGCGCATTGTATGGGTGTGTGTCACATTACATTCACTAGTAGGAGTGAGAAAAACATCACGGGGTGGTGCGCATTGTATGGGTGTGTGTCACATTACATTCACTAGTAGGAGTGAGAAAAACATCACGGGGTGGTGCGCATTGTATGGGTGTGTGTCACATTAGATTCACTAGTAGGAGTGAGAAAAACATCACGGGGTGGTGCGCATTTTATGGGTGTGTGTCACATTAGATTCACTAGTAGGAGTGAGAAAAACATCACGGGGTGGTGCGCATTGTATGGGTGTGTGTCACATTAGATTCACTAGTAGGAGTGAGAAAAACATCACGGGGTGGTGCGCATTGTATGGGTGTGTGTCACATTAGATTCACTAGTAGGAGTGAGAAAAACATCACGGGGTGGTGCGCATTGTATGGGTGTGTGTCACATTAGATTCACTAGTAGGAGTGAGAAAAACATCACGGGCTGGTGCGCATTCTATGGGTGTGTGTCACATTAGATTCACTAGTAGGAGTGAGAAAAACATCAGTGGGGTTGTGCGCATTGTATGGGTGTGTGTTACATTAGATTCACTAGTAGGATTGAGAAAAACATCACGGGGTGGTGCGCATTGTATGGGTGTGTGTTACATTACATTCACTAGTAGGAGTGAGAAAAACATCACGGGGTGGTGCGCATTGTATGGGTGTGTGTTACATTACATTCACTAGTAGGAGTGAGAAAAACATCACGGGGTGGTGCGCATTTTATGGGTGTGTGTTACATTACATTCACTAGTAGGAGTGAGAAAAACATCACGGGGTGGTGCGCATTGTATGGGTGTGTGTTACATTACATTCACTAGTAGGAGTGAGAAAAACATCACGGGGTGGTACGCATTGTATGGGTGTGTGTTACATTACATTCACTAGTAGGAGTGAGAAAAACATCACGGGGTGGTGCGCATTGTATGGGTGTGTGTTACATTACATTCTCTAGTAGGAGTGAGAAAAACATCACGGGGTGGTGCGCATTGTATGGGTGTGTGTTACATTAGATTCACTAGTAGGATTGAGAAAAACATCACGGGGTGGTGCGCATTGTATGGTGTGTGTTACATTAGTTTCACTAGTAGGATTGAGAAAAACATCACGGGGCGGTGCGCATTGTATGGGTGTGTGTTACATTAGTTTCACTAGTAGGAGTGAGAAAAACATCACGGGGCGGTGCGCATTGTATGGGTGTGTGTTACATTAGATGCACTAGTAGGAATGAGAAAAACATCACGGGGTGGTGCACATTGTATGGGTGTGTGTTACATTAGTTTCACTAGTAGGAGTGAGAAAAACATCACGGGGTGGTGCGCATTGTATGGGTGTGTGTTACATTAGATGCACTAGTAGGAATGAGAAAAACATCACGGGGTGGTGCGCATTGTATGGGTGTGTGTTACATTACATTCACTAGTAGCAGTGAGAAAAACATCACGGGGTGGTGCGCATTGTATGGGTGTGTGTTACATTACATTCACTAGTAGCAGTGAGAAAAACATCACGGGGTGGTGCGCATTGTATGGGTGTGTGTTACATTAGTTTCACTAGTAGGATTGAGAAAAACATCACGGGGTGGTGCGCATTGTATGGGTGTGTGTTACATTAGATGCACTAGTAGGAATGAGAAAAACATCACGGGGTGGTGCGCATTGTATGGGTGTTTGTTACATTACATTCACTAGTAGCAGTGAGAAAAACATCACGGGGTGGTGCGCATTGTATGGGTGTGTGTTACATTACATTCACTAGTAGCAGTGAGAAAAACATCACCGGGTGGTGCGCATTGTATGGGTGTGTGTTACATTAGATTCACTAGTAGTAGTGAGAAAAACATCACGGGGTGGTGCGCATTGTATGGGTGTGTGTTACATTAGATTCACTAGTAGCAGTGAGAAAAACATCACGGGGTGGTGCGCATTGTATGGGTGTGTGTTACATTAGATTCACTAGTAGCAGTGAGAAAAACATCACGGGGTGGTGCGCATTGTATGGGTGTGTGTCACATTAGATTCACTAGTAGCAGTGAGAAAAACATCACGGGGTGGTGCGCATTGTATGGGTGTGTGTTACATTAGATTCACTAGTAGCAGTGAGAAAAACATCACGGGGTGGTGCGCATTGTATGGGTGTGTGTTACATTAGATTCACTAGTAGGATTGAGAAAAACATCACGGGGCGGTGCGCATTGTATGGGTGTGTGTTACATTAGTTTCACTAGTAGGAGTGAGAAAAACATCACGGGGCGGTGCGCATTGTATGGGTGTGTGTTACATTAGTTTCACTAGTAGGAGTGAGAAAAACATCACGGGGCGGTGCGCATTGTATGGGTGTGTGTTACATTAGATGCACTAGTAGGAATGAGAAAAACATCACGGGGTGGTGCGCATTGTATGGGTGTGTGTTACATTACATTCACTAGTAGCAGTGAGAAAAACATCACAGGGTGGTGCGCATTGTATGGGTGTGTGTTACATTACATTCACTAGTAGCAGTGAGAAAAACATCACGGGGTGGTGCGCATTGTATGGGTGTGTGTTACATTACATTCACTAGTAGCAGTGAGAAAAACATCACGGGGTGGTGCGCATTGTATGGGTGTGTGTTACATTAGATTCACTAGTAGCAGTGAGAAAAACATCACGGGGTGGTGCGCATTGTATGGGTGTGTGTTACATTAGATTCACTAGTAGCAGTGAGAAAAACATCACGGGGTGGTGCGCATTGTATGGGTGTGTGTTACATTAGATTCACTAGTAGCAGTGAGAAAAACATCACGGGGTGGTGCGCATTGTATGGGTGTGTGTTACATTAGATTCACTAGTAGCAGTGAGAAAAACATCACGGGGTGGTGCGCATTGTATGGGTGTGTGTTACATTAGATTCACTAGTAGCAGTGAGAAAAACACGGGGTGGTGCGCATTGTATGGGTGTGTGTTACATTAGATTCACTAGTAGGAGTGAGAAAAACATCACGGGGTGGTGCGCATTGTATGGGTGTGTGTCACCTTAGATTCACTAGTAGGAGTGAGAAAAACATCACGGGGTGGTGCGCATTGTATGGGTGTGTATCACATTAGATTCACTAGTAGGAGTGAGAAAAACATCACGGGGTGGTGCGCATTGTATGGGTGTGTGTCACATTAGATTCACTAGTAGCAGTGAGAAAAACATCACGGGGTGGTGCGCATTGTATGGGTGTGTGTCACATTAGATTCACTAGTAGCAGTGAGAAAAACATCACGGGGTGGTGCGCATTGTATGGGTGTGTGTTACATTAGATTCACTAGTAGCAGTGAGAAAAACATCACGGGGTGGTGCGCATTGTATGGGTGTGTGTTACATTAGATTCACTAGTAGCAGTGAGAAAAACATCACGGGGTGGTGCGCATTGTATGGGTGTGTGTCACATTAGATTCACTAGTAGGAGTGAGAAAAACATCACGGGGTGGTGCGCATTGTATGGGTGTGTGTCACATTAGATTCACTAGTAGCAGTGAGAAAAACATCACGGGGTGGTGCGCATTGTATGGGTGTGTGTCACATTAGATTCACTAGTAGGAGTGAGAAAAACATCACGGGGTGGTGCGCATTGTATGGGTGTGTGTCACATTAGATGCACTAGTAGGAATGAGAAAAACAGCACGGGGTGGTGCGCATTGTATGGGTGTGTGTTACATTACATTCACTAGTAGCAGTGAGAAAAACATCACAGGGTGGTGCGCATTGTATGGGTGTGTGTTACATTACATTCACTAGTAGCAGTGAGAAAAACATCACGGGGTGGTGCGCATTGTATGGGTGTGTGTTACATTACATTCACTAGTAGCAGTGAGAAAAACATCACGGGGTGGTGCGCATTGTATGGGTGTGTGTTACATTAGATTCACTGGTAGCAGTGAGAAAAACATCACGGGGTGGTGCGCATTGTATGGGTGTGTGTTACATTAGATTCACTAGTAGCAGTGAGAAAAACATCACGGGGTGGTGCGCATTGTATGGGTGTGTGTTACATTAGATTCACTAGTAGGAGTGAGAAAAACATCACGGGGTGGTGCGCATTGTATGGGTGTGTGTTACATTATATTCACTAGTAGGAGTGAGAAAAACATCACGGGGTGGTGCGCATTGTATGGGTGTGTGTTACATTCGATTCACTAGTAGCAGTGAGAAAAACATCACGGGGTGGTGCGCCTTGTATGGGTGTGTGTCACATTACATTCACTAGTAGAAGTGAGAAAAACATCACGGGGTGGTGCGCATTGTATGGGTGTGTGTCACATTAGATTCACTAGTAGCAGTGAGAAAAACATCACGGGGTGGTGCGCATTGTATGGGTGTGTGTTACATTAG
This sequence comes from Cavia porcellus, assembly GCF_034190915.1. Taxonomy (NCBI): domain Eukaryota; kingdom Metazoa; phylum Chordata; class Mammalia; order Rodentia; family Caviidae; genus Cavia; species Cavia porcellus. Next base: position 248,643 of record NW_026947605.1, read on the forward strand.
ATTCACTAGTAGGAGTGAGAAAAACATCACGGGGTGGTGCGCATTGTATGGGTGTGTGTTACATTAGATTCACTAGTAGCAGTGAGAAAAACATCACGGGGTGGTGCGCATTGTATGGGTGTGTGTCACATTAGATTCACTAGTAGGAGTGAGAAAAACATCACGGGGTGGTGCGCATTGTATGGGTGTGTGTCACATTACATTCACTAGTAGGAGTGAGAAAAACATCACGGGGTGGTGCGCATTGTATGGGTGTGTGTCACATTAGATTCACTAGTAGGAGTGAGAAAAACATCACGGGGTGGTGCGCATTTTATGGGTGTGTGTCACATTAGATTCACTAGTAGGAGTGAGAAAAACATCACGGGGTGGTGTGCATTGTATGGGTGTGTGTCACATTAGATTCACTAGTAGCAGTGAGAAAAACATCACGGGGTGGTGCGCATTGTATGGGTGTGTGTCACATTAGATTCACTAGTAGCAGTGAGAAAAACATCACGGGGTGGTGCGCATTGTATGGGTGTGTGTCACATTAGATTCACTAGTAGCAGTGAGAAAAACATCACGGGGTGGTGTGCATTGTATGGGTGTGTGTCACATTAGATTCACTAGTAGCAGTGAGAAAAACATCACGGGGTGGTGCGCATTGTATGGGTGTGTGTTACATTAGATTCACTAGTAGCAGTGAGAAAAACATCACGGGGTGGTGCGCATTGTATGGGTGTGTGTCACATTAGATTCACTAGTAGGAGTGAGAAAAACATCACGGGGTGGTGCACATTGTATGGGTGTGTGTCACATTAGATTCACTAGTAGCAGTGAGAAAAACATCACGGGGTGGTGCGCATTGTATGGGTGTGTGTCACATTAGATTCACTAGTAGGAGTGAGAAAAACATCACGGGGTGGTGCGCATTGTATGGGTGTGTGTCACATTAGATGCACTAGTAGGAATGAGAAAAACATCACGGGGTGGTGCGCATTGTATGGGTGTGTGTTACATTACATTCACTAGTAGCAGTGAGAAAAACATCACAGGGTGGTGCGCATTGTATGGGTGTGTGTTACATTACATTCACTAGTAGCAGTGAGAAAAACATCACGGGGTGGTTAGCATTGTATGGGTGTGTGTTACATTACATTCACTAGTAGCAGTGAGAAAAACATCACGGGGTGGTGCGCATTGTATGGGTGTGTGTTACATTACATTCACTAGTAGCAGTGAGAAAAACATCACGGGGTGGTGCGCATTGTATGGGTGTGTGTTACATTAGATTCACTAGTAGCAGTGAGAAAAACATCATGGGGTGGTGCGCATTGTATGGGTGTGTGTTACATTAGATTCACTAGTAGCAGTGAGAAAAACATCACGGGGTGGTGCGCATTGTATGGGTGTGTGTTACATTAGATTCACTAGTAGCAGTGAGAAAAACATCACGGGGTGCTGCGCATTGTATGGGTGTGTGTTACATTAGATTCACTAGTAGCAGTGAGAAAAACATCACGGGGTGGTGCGCATTGTATGGGTGTGTGTTACATTAGATTCACTAGTAGCAGTGAGAAAAACACGGGGTGGTGCGCATTGTATGGGTGTGTGTTACATTAGATTCACTAGTAGGAGTGAGAAAAACATCACGGGGTGGTGCGCATTGTATGGGTGTGTGTCACATTAGATTCACTAGTAGGAGTGAGAAAAACATCACGGGGTGGTGCGCATTGTATGGGTGTGTGTCACATTAGATTCACTAGTAGGAGTGAGAAAAACATCACGGGGTGGTGCGCATTGTATGGGTGTGTGTCACACTAGATTCACTAGTAGCAGTGAGAAAAACATCACGGGGTGGTGCGCATTGTATGGGTGTGTGTCACATTAGATTCACTAGTAGGAGTGAGAAAATCATCACGGGGTGGTGCGCATTGTATGGGTGTGTGTTACATTACATTCACTAGTAGGAGTGAGAAAAACATCACGGGGTGGTGCGCATTGTATGGGTGTGTGTTACATTACATTCACTAGTAGGAGTGAGAAAAACATCACGGGGTGGTGCACATTGTATGGGTGTGTGTTACATTACATTCTCTAGTAGGAGTGAGAAAAACATCACGGGGTGGTGCGCATTGTATGGGTGTGTGTTACATTAGAATCACTAGTAGGATTGAGAAAAACATCACGGGGTGGTGCGCATTGTATGGGTGTGTGTTAAATTAGTTTCACTAGTAGGATTGAGAAAAACATCACGGGGTGGTGCGCATTGTATGGGTGTGTGTTACGTTAGTTTCACTAGTAGGAGTGAGAAAAACATCACGGGGTGGTGCGCATTGTATGGGTGTGTGTTACATTAGATGCACTAGTAGGAATGAGAAAAACATCACGGGGTGGTGCGCATTGTATGGGTGTGTGTTACATTAGTTTCACTAGTAGGAGTGAGAAAAACATCACGGGGTGGCTCGCATTGTATGGGTGTGTGTTACATTAGATGCACTAGTAGGAATGAGAAAAACATCACGGGGTGGTGCGCATTGTATGGGTGTGTGTTACATTACATTCACTAGTAGCAGTGAGAAAAACATCACGGGGTGGTGCGCATTGTATGGGTGTGTGTTACATTACATTCACTAGTAGCAGTGAGAAAAACATCACGGGGTGGTGCGCATTGTATGGGTGTGTGTTACATTACATTCACTAGTAGCAGTGAAAAAAACATCACGGGGTGGTGCGCATTGTATGGGTGTGTGTTACATTAGTTTCACTAGTAGCAGTGAGAAAAACATCACGGGGTGGTGCGCATTGTATAGGTGTGTGTTACATTAGATGCACTAGTAGGAATGAGAAAAACATCACGGGGTGGTGCGCATTGTATGGGTGTGTGTTACATTACATTCACTAGTAGCAGTGAGAAAAACATCACGGGGTGGTGCGCATTTTATGGGTGTGTGTTACATTACATTCACTAGTAGCAGTGAGAAAAACATCACGGGGTGGTGCGCATTGTATGGGTGTGTGTTACATTACTTTCACTAGTAGGAGGGAGAAAAACATCACGGAGTGGTGCGCATTGTATGGGTGTGTGTTACATTACATTCACTAGTAGGAGTGAGAAAAACATCACGGGGTGGTGCGCATTGTATTGGTGTGTGTTACATTAGATTCACTAGTAGCAGTGAGAAAAACATCACGGGGTGGTGCGCATTGTATGGGTGTGTGTTACATTAGATTCACTAGTAGCAGTGAGAAAAACATCACGGAGTGGTGCGCATTGTATGGGTGTGTGTTACATTAGATTCACTAGTAGGAGTGAGAAAAACATCACGGGGTGGTGCGCATTGTATGGGTGTGTGTTACATTACATTCACTACTAGGAGTGAGAAAAACATCACGGGGTGGTGCGCATTGTATGGGTGTGTGTTACATTCGATTCACTAGTAGCAGTGAGAAAAACATCACGGGGTGGTGCGCCTTGTATAGGTGTGTGTCACATTACATTCACTAGTAGAAGTGAGAAAAACATCACGGGGTGGTGCGCATTGTATGGGTGTGTGTTACATTAGATTCACTAGTAGCAGTGAGAAAAACATCACGGGGTGGTGCGCATTGTATGGGTGTGTGTTACATTAGATTCACTAGTAGCAGTGAGAAAAACATCACGGGGTGGTGCGCATTGTATGGGTGTGTGTTACATTACATTCACTAGTAGCAGTGAGAAAAACATCACGGGGTGGTGCGCATTGTATGGGTGTGTGTTACATTACATTCACTAGTAGCAGTGAGAAAAACATCACGGGGTGGTGCGCATTGTATGGGTGTGTGTTACATTACATTCACTAGTAGCAGTGAGAAAAACATCACGGGGTGGTGCGCATTGTATGGGTGTGTGTTACATTAGATTCACTAGTAGCAGTGAGAAAAACATCATGGGGTGGTGCGCATTGTATGGGTGTGTGTTACATTAGATTCACTAGTAGCAGTGAGAAAAACATCACGGGGTGGTGCGCATTGTATGGGTGTGTGTTACATTAGATTCACTAGTAGCAGTGAGAAAAACATCACGGGGTGCTGCGCATTGTATGGGTGTGTGTTACATTAGATTCACTAGTAGCAGTGAGAAAAACATCACGGGGTGGTGCGCATTGTATGGGTGTGTGTTACATTAGATTCACTAGTAGCAGTGAGAAAAACACGGGGTGGTGCGCATTGTATGGGTGTGTGTTACATTAGATTCACTAGTAGGAGTGAGAAAAACATCACGGGGTGGTGCGCATTGTATGGGTGTGTGTCACATTAGATTCACTAGTAGGAGTGAGAAAAACATCACGGGGTGGTGCGCATTGTATGGGTGTGTGTCACATTAGATTCACTAGTAGGAGTGAGAAAAACATCACGGGGTGGTGCGCATTGTATGGGAGTGTGTCACACTAGATTCACTAGTAGCAGTGAGAAAAACATCACGGGGTGGTGCGCATTGTATGGGTGTGTGTCACATTAGATTCACTAGTAGGAGTGAGAAAATCATCACGGGGTGGTGCGCATTGTATGGGTGTGTGTTACATTACATTCACTAGTAGGAGTGAGAAAAACATCACGGGGTGGTGCGCATTGTATGGGTGTGTGTTACATTACATTCACTAGTAGGAGTGAGAAAAACATCACGGGGTGGTGCACATTGTATGGGTGTGTGTTACATTACATTCTCTAGTAGGAGTGAGAAAAACATCACGGGGTGGTGCGCATTGTATGGGTGTGTGTTACATTAGAATCACTAGTAGGATTGAGAAAAACATCACGGGGTGGTGCGCATTGTATGGGGGTGTGTTAAATTAGTTTCACTAGTAGGATTGAGAAAAACATCACGGGGTGGTGCGCATTGTATGGGTGTGTGTTACGTTAGTTTCACTAGTAGGAGTGAGAAAAACATCACGGGGTGGTGCCCATTGTATGGGTGTGTGTTACATTAGATGCACTAGTAGGAATGAGAAAAACATCACGGGGTGGTGCGCATTGTATGGGTGTGTGTTACATTAGTTTCACTAGTAGGAGTGAGAAAAACATCACGGGGTGGCTCGCATTGTATGGGTGTGTGTTACATTAGATGCACTAGTAGGAATGAGAAAAACATCACGGGGTGGTGCGCATTGTATGGGTGTGTGTTACATTACATTCACTAGTAGCAGTGAGAAAAACATCACGGGGTGGTGCGCATTGTATGGGTGTGTGTTACATTACATTCACTAGTAGCAGTGAGAAAAACATCACGGGGTGGTGCGCATTGTATGGGTGTGTGTTACATTACATTCACTAGTAGCAGTGAAAAAAACATCACGGGTTGGTGCGCAATGTATGGGTGTGTGTTACATTAGTTTCACTAGTAGCAGTGAGAAAAACATCACGGGGTGGTGCGCATTGTATAGGTGTGTGTTACATTAGATGCACTAGTAGGAATGAGAAAAACATCACGGGGTGGTGCGCATTGTATGGGTGTGTGTTACATTACATTCACTAGTAGCAGTGAGAAAAACATCACGGGGTGGTGCGCATTTTATGGGTGTGTGTTACATTACATTCACTAGTAGCAGTGAGAAAAACATCACGGGGTGGTGCGCATTGTATGGGTGTGTGTTACATTACTTTCACTAGTAGGAGGGAGAAAAACATCACGGAGTGGTGCGCATTGTATGGGTGTGTGTTACATTACATTCACTAGTAGGAGTGAGAAAAACATCACGGGGTGGTGCGCCTTGTATAGGTGTGTGTTACATTAGATTCACTAGTAGCAGTGAGAAAAACATCACGGGGTGGTGCGCATTGTATGGGTGTGTGTTACATTAGATTCACTAGTAGCAGTGAGAAAAACATCACGGAGTGGTGCGCATTGTATGGGTGTGTGTTACATTAGATTCACTAGTAGGAGTGAGAAAAACATCACGGGGTGGTGCGCATTGTATGGGTGTGTGTTACATTACATTCACTAGTAGCAGTGAGAAAAACATCACGGGGTGGTGCGCATTGTATGGGTGTGTGTCACATTAGATTCACTAGTAGGAGTGAGAAAAACATCACGGGGTGGTGCGAATAGTATGGGTGTGTGTCACATTACATTCACTAGTAGGAGTGAGAAAAACATCACGGGGTGGTGCGCATTGTATGGGTGTGTGTCACATTAGATTCACTAGTAGGAGTGAGAAAAACATCACGGGGTGGTGCGCATTGTATGGGTGTGTGTTACATTAGATTCACTAGTAGCAGTGAGAAAAACATCACGGGGTGGTGCGCATTGTATGGGTGTGTGTTACATTAGATTCACTAGTAGCAGTGAGAAAAACATCACGGGGTGGTGCGCATTGTATGGGTCTGTGTCACATTAGATTCACTAGTAGGAGTGAGAAAAACATCACGGGATGGTGCGCATTGTATGGGTGTGTGTCACATTAGATTCACTAGTAGGAGTGAGAAAAACATCACGGGGTGGTGCGCATTGTATGGGTGTGTGTCACATTAGATTCACTAGTAGGAGTGAGAAAAACATCACGGGGTGGTGCGCATTTTATGGGTGTGTGTCACATTAGATTCACTAGTAGGAGTGAGAAAAACATCACGGGGTGGTGCGCATTGTATGGGTGTGTGTCACATTAGATTCACTAGTAGGAGTGAGAAAAACATCACGGGGTGGTGCGCATTGTATGGGTCTGTGTCACATTAGATTCACTAGTAGGAGTGAGAAAAACATCACGGGATGGTGCGCATTGTATGGGTGTGTGTCACATTAGATTCACTAGTAGGAGTGAGAAAAACATCACGGGGTGGTGCGCATTGTATGGGTGTGTGTTACATTACATTCACTAGTAGGAGTGAGAAAAACATCACGGGGTGGTGCGCATTGTATGGGTGTGTGTTACATTAGATTCACTAGTAGGATTGAGAAAAACATCACGGGGTGGTGCGCATTGTATGGGTGTGTGTTACATTAGATTCACTAGTAGGAGTGAGAAAAACATCACCGGGTGGTGCGCATTGTATGGGTGTGTGTTACATTAGATTCACTAGTAGGATTGAGAAAAACATCACGGGTTGGTGCGCATTGTATGGGTGTGTGTTACATTACATTCACTAGTAGCAGTGAGAAAAACATCACGGGGTGCTGCGCATTGTATGGGTGTGTGTTACATTAGTTTCACTAGTAGCAGTGAGAAAAACATCACGGGGTGGTGCGCATTGTATAGGTGTGTGTTACATTAGATGCACTAGTAGGAATGAGAAAACATCACGGGGTGGTGCGCATTGTATGGGTGTGTGTTACATTACATTCACTAGTAGCAGTGAGAAAAACATCACGGGGTGGTGCGCATTGTATGGCTGTGTGTTACATTACATTCACTAGTAGCAGTGAGAAAAACATCACGGGGTGGTGCTCATTGTATGGGTGTGTGTTACATTAGATTCACTAGTAGCAGTGAGAAAAACATCACGGGGTGCTGCGCATTGTATGGGTGTGTGTTACATTAGATTCACTAGTAGCAGTGAGAAAAACATCACGGGGTGGTGCGCATTGTATGGGTGTGTGTTACATTAGATTCACTAGTAGCAGTGAGAAAAACACGGGGTGGTGCGCATTGTATGGGTGTGTGTTACATTAGATTCACTAGTAGGAGTGAGAAAAACATCACGGGGTGGTGCGCATTGTATGGGTGTGTGTCACATTAGATTCACTAGTAGGAGTGAGAAAAACATCACGGGGTGGTGCGCATTGTATGGGTGTGTGTCACATTAGATTCACTAGTAGGAGTGAGAAAAACATCACGGGGTGGTGCGCATTGTATGGGTGTGTGTCACATTAGATTCACTAGTAGCAGTGAGAAAAACATCACGGGGTGGTGCGCATTGTATGGGTGTGTGTCACATTAGATTCACTAGTAGGAGTGAGAAAATCATCACGGGGTGGTGCGCATTGTATGGGTGTGTGTTACATTACATTCACTAGTAGGAGTGAGAAAAACATCACGGGGTGGTGCGCATTGTATGGGTGTGTGTTACATTACATTCACTAGTAGGAGTGAGAAAAACATCACGGGGTGGTGCACATTGTATGGGTGTGTGTTACATTACATTCTCTAGTAGGAGTGAGAAAAACATCACGGGGTGGTGCGCATTGTATGGGTGTGTGTTACATTAGAATCACTAGTAGGATTGAGAAAAACATCACGGGGTGGTGCGCATTGTATGGGTGTGTGTTAAATTAGTTTCACTAGTAGGATTGAGAAAAACATCACGGGGTGGTGCGCATTGTATGGGTGTGTGTTACATTAGTTTCACTAGTAGGAGTGAGAAAAACATCACGGGGTGGTGCGCATTGTATGGGTGTGTGTTACATTAGATGCACTAGTAGGAATGAGAAAAACATCACGGGGTGGTGCGCATTGTATGGGTGTGTGTTACATTAGTTTCACTAGTAGGAGTGAGAAAAACATCACGGGGTGGCTCGCATTGTATGGGTGTGTGTTACATTAGATGCACTAGTAGGAATGAGAAAAACATCACGGGGTGGTGCGCATTGTATGGGTGTGTGTTACATTACATTCACTAGTAGCAGTGAGAAAAACATCACGGGGTGGTGCGCATTGTATGGGTGTGTGTTACATTACATTCACTAGTAGCAGTGAGAAAAACATCACGGGGTGGTGCGCATTGTATGGGTGTGTGTTACATTACATTCACTAGTAGCAGTGAGAAAAACATCACGGGGTGGTGCGCATTGTATGGGTGTGTGTTACATTAGTTTCACTAGTAGCAGTGAGAAAAACATCACGGGGTGGTGCGCATTGTATAGGTGTGTGTTACATTAGATGCACTAGTAGGAATGAGAAAAACATCACGGGGTGGTGCGCATTGTATGGGTGTGTGTTACATTACATTCACTAGTAGCAGTGAGAAAAACATCACGGGGTGGTGCGCATTTTATGGGTGTGTGTTACATTACATTCACTAGTAGCATGAGAAAAACATCACGGGGTGGTGCGCATTGTATGGGTGTGTGTCACATTAGATTCACTAGTAGGAGTGAGAAAAACATCACGGGGTGGTGCGCATTTTATGGGTGTGTGTCACATTAGATTCACTAGTAGGAGTGAGAAAAACATCACGGGGTGGTGCGCATTGTATGGGTGTGTGTCACATTAGATTCACTAGTAGGAGTGAGAAAAACATCACGGGGTGGTGCGCATTGTATGGGTGTGTGTCACATTAGATTCACTAGTAGGAGTGAGAAAAACATCACGGGATGGTGCGCATTGTATGGGTGTGTGTCACATTAGATTCACTAGTAGGAGTGAGAAAAACATCACGGGGTGGTGCGCATTGTATGGGTGTGTGTTACATTACATTCACTAGTAGGAGTGAGAAAAACATCACGGGGTGGTGCGCATTGTATGGGTGTGTGTTACATTAGATTCACTAGTAGGATTGAGAAAAACATCACGGGGTGGTGCGCATTGTATGGGTGTGTGTTACATTAGATTCACTAGTAGGAGTGAGAAAAACATCACCGGGTGGTGCGCATTGTATGGGTGTGTGTTACATTAGATTCACTAGTAGGATTGAGAAAAACATCACGGGTTGGTGCGCATTGTATGGGTGTGTGTTACATTACATTCACTAGTAGCAGTGAGAAAAACATCACGGGGTGCTGCGCATTGTATGGGTGTGTGTTACATTAGTTTCACTAGTAGGAGTGAGAAAAACATCACGGGGTGGTGCGCATTTTATGGGTGTGTGTCACATTAGATTCACTAGTAGGAATGAGAAAACATCACGGGGTGGTGCGCATTGTATGGGTGTGTGTTACATTACATTCACTAGTAGCAGTGAGAAAAACATCACGGGGTGGTGCGCATTGTATGGGTGTGTGTTACATTACATTCACTAGTAGCAGTGAGAAAAACATCACGGGGTGGTGCTCATTGTATGGGTGTGTGTTACATTAGATTCACTAGTAGCAATGAGAAAAACATCACGGGGTGCTGCGCATTGTATGGGTGTGTGTTACATTAGATTCACTAGTAGCAGTGAGAAAAACATCACGGGGTGGTGCGCATTGTATGGGTGTGTGTTACATTAGATTCACTAGTAGCAGTGAGAAAAACACGGGGTGGTGCGCATTGTATGGGTGTGTGTTACATTACATTCACTAGTAGGAGTGAGAAAAACATCACGGGGTGGTGCGCATTGTATGGGTGTGTGTTACATTACATTCACTAGTAGGAGTGAGAAAAACATCACGGGGTGGTGCACATTGTATGGGTGTGTGTTACATTACATTCTCTAGTAGGAGTGAGAAAAACATCACGGGGTGGTGCGCATTGTATGGGTGTGTGTTACATTAGAATCACTAGTAGGATTGAGAAAAACATCACGGGGTGGTGCGCATTGTATGGGTGTGTGTTAAATTAGTTTCACTAGTAGGATTGAGAAAAACATCACGGGGTGGTGCGCATTGTATGGGTGTGTGTTACATTAGTTTCACTAGTAGGAGTGAGAAAAACATCACGGGGTGGTGCGCATTGTATGGGTGTGTGTTACATTAGATGCACTAGTAGGAATGAGAAAAACATCACGGGGTGGTGCGCATTGTATGGGTGTGTGTTACATTAGTTTCACTAGTAGGAGTGAGAAAAACATCACGGGGTGGCTCGCATTGTATGGGTGTGTGTTACATTAGATGCACTAGTAGGAATGAGAAAAACATCACGGGGTGGTGCGCATTGTATGGGTGTGTGTTACATTACATTCACTAGTAGCAGTGAGAAAAACATCACGGGGTGGTGCGCATTGTATGGGTGTGTGTTACATTACATTCACTAGTAGCAGTGAGAAAAACATCACGGGGTGGTGCGCATTGTATGGGTGTGTGTTACATTACATTCACTAGTAGCAGTGAGAAAAACGTCACGGGGTGGTGCGCATTGTATGGGTGTGTGTTACATTAGTTTCACTAGTAGCAGTGAGAAAAACATCACGGGGTGGTGCGCATTGTATAGGTGTGTGTTACATTAGATGCACTAGTAGGAATGAGAAAAACATCACGGGGTGGTGCGCATTGTATGGGTGTGTGTTACATTACATTCACTAGTAGCAGTGAGAAAAACATCACGGGGTGGTGCGCATTGTATGGGTGTGTGTTACATTACATTCACTAGTAGCAGTGAGAAAAACATCACGGGGTGGTGCGCATTGTATGGGTGTGTGTTACATTACTGTCACTAGTAGGAGGGAGAAAAACATCACGGAGTGGTGCGCACTGTATGGGTGTGTGTTACATTACATTCACTAGTAGCAGTGAGAAAAACATCACGGGGTGGTGCGCATTGTATTGGTGTGTGTTACATTAGATGCACTAGTAGGAATGAGAAAAACATCACGGGGTGGTGCGCATTGTATGGGTGTGTGTTACATTACATTCACTAGTAGCAGTGAGAAAAACATCACGGAGTGGTGCACATTGTATGGGTGTGTGTTACATTAGATTCACTAGTAGGAGTGAGAAAAACATCACGGGGTGGTGCGCATTGTATGGGTGTGTGTTACATTACATTCACTACTAGGAGTGAGAAAAACATCACGGGGTGGTGCGCATTGTATGGGTGTGTGTTACATTCGATTCACTAGTAGCAGTGAGAAAAACATCACGGGGTGGTGCGCCTTGTATAGGTGTGTGTCACATTACATTCACTAGTAGAAGTGAGAAAAACATCACGGGGTGGTGCGCATTGTATGGGTGTGTGTTACATTAGATTCACTAGTAGCAGTGAGAAAAACATCACGGGGTGGTGCGCATTGTATGGGTGTGTGTTACATTAGATTCACTAGTAGCAGTGAGAAAAACATCACGGGGTGGTGCGCATTGTATGGGTGTGTGTTACATTAGATTCACTAGTAGCAGTGAGAAAAACATCACGGGGTGGTGCGCATTGTATGGGTGTGTGTCACATTAGATTCACTAGTAGGAGTGAGAAAAACATCACGGGGTGGTGCGAATTGTATGGGTGTGTGTCACATTACATTCACTAGTAGGAGTGAGAAAAACATCACGGGGTGGTGCGCATTGTATGGGTGTGTGTCACATTAGATTCACTAGTAGGAGTGAGAAAAACATCACGGGGTGGTGCGCATTGTATGGGTGTGTGTCACATTAGATTCACTAGTAGGAGTGAGAAAAACATCACGGGGTGGTGCGCATTGTATGGGTGTGTGTCACATTAGATTCACTAGTAGGAGTGAGAAAAACATCACGGGGTGGTGCGCATTGTATGGGTGTGTGTCACATTAGATTCACTAGTAGGAGTGAGAAAAACATCACGGGATGGTGCGCATTGTATGGGTGTGTGTCACATTAGATTCACTAGTAGGAGTGAGAAAAACATCACGGGGTGGTGCGCATTGTATGGGTGTGTGTTACATTACATTCACTAGTAGGAGTGAGAAAAACATCACGGGGTGGTGCGCATTGTATGGGTGTGTGTTACATTAGATTCACTAGTAGGATTGAGAAAAACATCACGGGGTGGTGCGCATTGTATGGGTGTGTGTTACATTAGATTCACTAGTAGGAGTGAGAAAAACATCACCGGGTGGTGCGCATTGTATGGGTGTGTGTTACATTAGATTCACTAGTAGGATTGAGAAAAACATCACGGGTTGGTGCGCATTGTATGGGTGTGTGTTACATTACATTCACTAGTAGCAGTGAGAAAAACATCACGGGGTGCTGCGCATTGTATGGGTGTGTGTTACATTAGTTTCACTAGTAGCAGTGAGAAAAACATCACGGGGTGGTGCGCATTGTATAGGTGTGTGTTACATTAGATGCACTAGTAGGAATGAGAAAACATCACGGGGTGGTGTGCATTGTATGGGTGTGTGTTACATTACATTCACTAGTAGCAGTGAGAAAAACATCACGGTGTGGTGCGCATTGTATGGGTGTGTGTTACATTACATTCACTAGTAGCAGTGAGAAAAACATCACGGGGTGGTGCTCATTGTATGGGTGTGTGTTACATTAGATTCACTAGTAGCAGTGAGAAAAACATCACGGGGTGCTGCGCATTGTATGGGTGTGTGTTACATTAGATTCACTAGTAGCAGTGAGAAAAACATCACGGGGTGGTGCGCATTGTATGGGTGTGTGTTACATTAGATTCACTAGTAGCAGTGAGAAAAACACGGGGTGGTGCGCATTGTATGGGTGTGTGTTACATTAGATTCACTAGTAGGAGTGAGAAAAACATCACGGGGTGGTGCGCATTGTATGGGTGTGTGTCACATTAGATTCACTAGTAGGAGTGAGAAAAACATCACGGGGTGGTGCGCATTGTATGGGTGTGTGTCACATTAGATTCACTAGTAGGAGTGAGAAAAACATCACGGGGTGGTGCGCATTGTATGGGTGTGTGTCACATTAGATTCACTAGTAGCAGTGAGAAAAACATCACGGGGTGGTGCGCATTGTATGGGTGTGTGTCACATTAGATTCACTAGTAGGAGTGAGAAAATCATCACGGGGTGGTGCGCATTGTATGGGTGTGTGTTACATTACATTCACTAGTAGGAGTGAGAAAAACATCACGGGGTGGTGCGCATTGTATGGGTGTGTGTTACATTACATTCACTAGTAGGAGTGAGAAAAACATCACGGGGTGGTGCACATTGTATGGGTGTGTGTTACATTACATTCTCTAGTAGGAGTGAGAAAAACATCACGGGGTGGTGCGCATTGTATGGGTGTGTGTTACATTAGAATCACTAGTAGGATTGAGAAAAACATCACGGGGTGGTTCGCATTGTATGGGTGTGTGTTAAATTAGTTTCACTAGTAGGATTGAGAAAAACATCACGGGGTGGTGCGCATTGTATGGGTGTGTGTTACATTAGTTTCACTAGTAGGAGTGAGAAAAACACCACGGGGTGGTGCGCATTGTATGGGTGTGTGTTACATTAGATGCACTAGTAGGAATGAGAAAAACATCACGGGGTGGTGCGCATTGTATGGGTGTGTGTTACATTAGTTTCACTAGTAGGAGTGAGAAAAACATCACGGGGTGGCTCGCATTGTATGGGTGTGTGTTACATTAGATGCACTAGTAGGAATGAGAAAAACATCACGGGGTGGTGCGCATTGTATGGGTGTGTGTTACATTACATTCACTAGTAGCAGTGAGAAAAACATCACGGGGTGGTGCGCATTGTATGGGTGTGTGTTACATTACATTCACTAGTAGCAGTGAGAAAAACATCACGGGGTGGTGCGCATTGTATGGGTGTGTGTTACATTACATTCACTAGTAGCAGTGAGAAAAACATCACGGGGTGGTGCGCATTGTATGGGTGTGTGTTACATTAGTTTCACTAGTAGCAGTGAGAAAAACATCACGGGGTGGTGCGCATTGTATAGGTGTGTGTTACATTAGATGCACTAGTAGGAATGAGAAAAACATCACGGGGTGGTGCGCATTGTATGGGTGTGTGTTACATTACATTCACTAGTAGCAGTGAGAAAAACATCACGGGGTGGTGCGCATTTTATGGGTGTGTGTTACATTACATTCACTAGTAGCAGTGAGAAAAACATCACGGGGTGCTGCGCATTGTATGGGTGTGTGTTACATTAGTTTCACTAGTAGCAGTGAGAAAAACATCACGGGGTGGTGCGCATTGTATAGGTGTGTGTTACATTAGATGCACTAGTAGGAATGAGAAAACATCACGGGGTGGTGTGCATTGTATGGGTGTGTGTTACATTACATTCACTAGTAGCAGTGAGAAAAACATCACGGGGTGGTGCGCATTGTATGGGTGTGTGTTACATTACATTCACTAGTAGCAGTGAGAAAAACATCACGGGGTGGTGCTCATTGTATGGGTGTGTGTTACATTAGATTCACTAGTAGCAGTGAGAAAAACATCACGGGGTGCTGCGCATTGTATGGGTGTGTGTTACATTAGATTCACTAGTAGCAGTGAGAAAAACATCACGGGGTGGTGCGCATTGTATGGGTGTGTGTTACATTAGATTCACTAGTAGCAGTGAGAAAAACACGGGGTGGTGCGCATTGTATGGGTGTGTGTTACATTAGATTCACTAGTAGGAGTGAGAAAAACATCACGGGGTGGTGCGCATTGTATGGGTGTGTGTCACATTAGATTCACTAGTAGGAGTGAGAAAAACATCACGGGGTGGTGCGCATTGTATGGGTGTGTGTCACATTAGATTCACTAGTAGGAGTGAGAAAAACATCACGGGGTGGTGCGCATTGTATGGGTGTGTGTCACATTAGATTCACTAGTAGCAGTGAGAAAAACATCACGGGGTGGTGCGCATTGTATGGGTGTGTGTCACATTAGATTCACTAGTAGGAGTGAGAAAATCATCACGGGGTGGTGCGCATTGTATGGGTGTGTGTTACATTACATTCACTAGTAGGAGTGAGAAAAACATCACGGGGTGGTGCGCATTGTATGGGTGTGTGTTACATTACATTCACTAGTAGGAGTGAGAAAAACATCACGGGGTGGTGCGCATTGTATGGGTGTGTGTTACATTACATTCTCTAGTAGGAGTGAGAAAAACATCACGGGGTGGTGCGCATTGTATGGGTGTGTGTTACATTAGAATCACTAGTAGGATTGAGAAAAACATCACGGGGTGGTGCGCATTGTATGGGTGTGTGTTAAATTAGTTTCACTAGTAGGATTGAGAAAAACATCACGGGGTGGTGCGCATTGTATGGGTGTGTGTTACATTAGTTTCACTAGTAGGAGTGAGAAAAACATCACGGGGTGGTGCGCATTGTATGGGTGTGTGTTACATTAGATGCACTAGTAGGAATCAGAAAAACATCACGGGGTGGTGCGCATTGTATGGGTGTGTGTTACATTAGTTTCACTAGTAGGAGTGAGAAAAACATCACGGGGTGGCTCGCATTGTATGGGTGTGTGTTACATTAGATGCACTAGTAGGAATGAGAAAAACATCACGGGGTGGTGCGCATTGTATGGGTGTGTGTTACATTACATTCACTAGTAGCAGTGAGAAAAACATCACGGGGTGGTGCGCATTGTATGGGTGTGTGTTACATTACATTCACTAGTAGCAGTGAGAAAAACATCACGGGGTGGTGCGCATTGTATGGGTGTGTGTTACATTACATTCACTAGTAGCAGTGAGAAAAACATCACGGGGTGGTGCGCATTGTATGGGTGTGTGTTACATTAGTTTCACTAGTAGCAGTGAGAAAAACATCACGGGGTGGTGCGCATTGTATAGGTGTGTGTTACATTAGATGCACTAGTAGGAATGAGAAAAACATCACGGGGTGGTGCGCATTGTATGGGTGTGTGTTACATTACATTCACTAGTAGCAGTGAGAAAAACATCACGGGGTGGTGCGCATTTTATGGGTGTGTGTTACATTACATTCACTAGTAGCAGTGAGAAAAACATCACGGGGTGGTGCGCATTGTATGGGTGTGTGTTACATTACTGTCACTAGTAGGAGGGAGAAAAACATCACGGAGTGGTGCGCATTGTATGGGTGTGTGTTACATTACATTCACTAGTAGGAGTGAGAAAAACATCACGGGGTGGTGCGCATTGTATTGGTGTGTGTTACATTAGATTCACTAGTAGCAGTGAGAAAAACATCACGGGGTGGTGCGCATTGTATGGGTGTGTGTTACATTAGATTCACTAGTAGCAGTGAGAAAAACATCACGGAGTGGTGCGCATTGTATGGGTGTGTGTTACATTAGATTCACTAGTAGGAGTGAGAAAAACATCACGGGGTGGTGCGCATTGTATGGGTGTGTGTTACATTACATTCACTACTAGGAGTGAGAAAAACATCACGTGGTGGTGCGCATTGTATGGGTGTGTGTTACATTCGATTCACTAGTAGCAGTGAGAAAAACATCACGGGGTGGTGCGCCTTGTATAGGTGTGTGTCACATTACATTCACTAGTAGAAGTGAGAAAAACATCACGGGGTGGTGCGCATTGTATGGGTGTGTGTTACATTAGATTCACTAGTAGCAGTGAGAAAAACATCACGGGGTGGTGCGCATTGTATGGGTGTGTGTTACATTAGATTCACTAGTAGCAGTGAGAAAAACATCACGGGGTGGTGCGCATTGTATGGGTGTGTGTTACATTAGATGCACTAGTAGGAATGAGAAAACATCACGGGGTGGTGTGCATTGTATGGGTGTGTGTTACATTACATTCACTAGTAGGAGTGAGAAAAACATCACGGGGTGGTGCGCATTGTATGGGTGTGTGTTACATTACATTCACTAGTAGCAGTGAGAAAAACATCACGGGGTGGTGCTCATTGTATGGGTGTGTGTTACATTAGATTCACTAGTAGCAGTGAGAAAAACATCACGGGGTGCTGCGCATTGTATGGGTGTGTGTTACATTAGATTCACTAGTAGCAGTGAGAAAAACATCACGGGGTGGTGCGCATTGTATGGGTGTGTGTTACATTAGATTCACTAGTAGCAGTGAGAAAAACACGGGGTGGTGCGCATTGTATGGGTGTGTGTTACATTAGATTCACTAGTAGGAGTGAGAAAAACATCACGGGGTGGTGCGCATTGTATGGGTGTGTGTCACATTAGATTCACTAGTAGGAGTGAGAAAAACATCACGGGGTGGTGCGCATTGTATGGGTGTGTGTCACATTACATTCACTAGTAGGAGTGAGAAAAACATCACGGGGTGGTGCGCATTGTATGGGTGTGTGTCACATTAGATTCACTAGTAGCAGTGAGAAAAACATCACGGGGTGGTGCGCATTGTATGGGTGTGTGTCACATTAGATTCACTAGTAGGAGTGAGAAAATCATCACGGGGTGGTGCGCATTGTATGGGTGTGTGTTACATTACATTCACTAGTAGGAGTGAGAAAAACATCACGGGGTGGTGCGCATTGTATGGGTGTGTGTTACATTACATTCACTAGTAGGAGTGAGAAAAACATCACGGGGTGCTGCGCATTGTATGGGTGTGTGTTACATTACATTCTCTAGTAGGAGTGAGAAAAACATCACGGGGTGGTGCGCATTGTATGGGTGTGTGTTACATTAGAATCACTAGTAGGATTGAGAAAAACATCACGGGGTGGTGCGCATTGTATGGGTGTGTGTTAAATTAGTTTCACTAGTAGGATTGAGAAAAACATCACGGGGTGGTGCGCATTGTATGGGTGTGTGTTACATTAGTTTCACTAGTAGGAGTGAGAAAAACATCACGGGGTGGTGCGCATTGTATGGGTGTGTGTTACATTAGATGCACTAGTAGGAATGAGAAAAACATCACGTGGTGGTGCGCATTGTATGGGTGTGTGTTACATTAGTTTCACTAGTAGGAGTGAGAAAAACATCACGGGGTGGCTCGCATTGTATGGGTGTGTGTTACATTAGATGCACTAGTAGGAATGAGAAAAACATCACGGGGTGGTGCGCATTGTATGGGTGTGTGTTACATTACATTCACTAGTAGCAGTGAGAAAAACATCACGGGGTGGTGCGCATTGTATGGGTGTGTGTTACATTACATTCACTAGTAGCAGTGAGAAAAACATCACGGGGTGGTGCGCATTGTATGGGTGTGTGTTACATTACATTCACTAGTAGCAGTGAGAAAAACATCACGGGGTGGTGCGCATTGTATGGGTGTGTGTTACATTAGTTTCACTAGTAGCAGTGAGAAAAACATCACGGGGTGGTGCGCATTGTATAGGTGTGTGTTACATTAGATGCACTAGTAGGAATGAGAAAAACATCACGGGGTGGTGCGCATTGTATGGGTGTGTGTTACATTACGTTCACTAGTAGCAGTGAGAAAAACATCACGGGGTGGTGCGCATTTTATGGGTGTGTGTTACATTACATTCACTAGTAGCAGTGAGAAAAACATCACGGGGTGCTGCGCATTGTATGGGTGTGTGTTACATTAGTTTCACTAGTAGCAGTGAGAAAAACATCACGGGGTGGTGCGCATTGTATAGGTGTGTGTTACATTAGATGCACTAGTAGGAATGAGAAAACATCACGGGGTGGTGTGCATTGTATGGGTGTGTGTTACATTACATTCACTAGTAGCAGTGAGAAAAACATCACGGGGTGGTGCGCATTGTATGGGTGTGTGTTACATTACATTCACTAGTAGCAGTGAGAAAAACATCACGGGGTGGTGCTCATTGTATGGGTGTGTGTTACATTAGATTCACTAGTAGCAGTGAGAAAAACATCACGGGGTGCTGCGCATTGTATGGGTGTGTGTTACATTAGATTCACTAGTAGCAGTGAGAAAAACATCACGGGGTGGTGCGCATTGTATGGGTGTGTGTTACATTAGATTCACTAGTAGCAGTGAGAAAAACACGGGGTGGTGCGCATTGTATGGGTGTGTGTTACATTAGATTCACTAGTAGGAGTGAGAAAAACATCACGGGGTGGTGCGCATTGTATGGGTGTGTGTCACATTAGATTCACTAGTAGGAGTGAGAAAAACATCACGGGGTGGTGCGCATTGTATGGGTGTGTGTCACATTAGATTCACTAGTAGGAGTGAGAAAAACATCACGGGGTGGTGCGCATTGTATGGGTGTGTGTCACATTAGATTCACTAGTAGCAGTGAGAAAAACATCACGGGGTGGTGCGCATTGTATGGGTGTGTGTCACATTAGATTCACTAGTAGGAGTGAGAAAATCATCACGGGGTGGTGCGCATTGTATGGGTGTGTGTTACATTACATTCACTAGTAGGAGTGAGAAAAACATCACGGGGTGGTGCGCATTGTATGGGTGTGTGTTACATTACATTCACTAGTAGGAGTGAGAAAAACATCACGGGGTGGTGCGCATTGTATGGGTGTGTGTTACATTACATTCTCTAGTAGGAGTGAGAAAAACATCACGGGGTGGTGCGCATTGTATGGGTGTGTGTTACATTAGAATCACTAGTAGGATTGAGAAAAACATCACGGAGTGGTGCGCATTGTATGGGTGTGTGTTAAATTAGTTTCACTAGTAGGATTGAGAAAAACATCACGGGGTGGTGCGCATTGTATGGGTGTGTGTTACATTAGTTTCACTAGTAGGAGTGAGAAAAACATCACGGGGTGGTGCGCATTGTATGGGTGTGTGTTACATTAGATGCACTAGTAGGAATGAGAAAAACATCACGGGGTGGTGCGCATTGTATGGGTGTGTGTTACATTACATTCACTAGTAGCAGTGAGAAAAACATCACGGGGTGGTGCGCATTGTATGGGTGTGTGTTACATTACATTCACTAGTAGCAGTGAGAAAAACATCACGGGGTGGTGCGCATTGTATGGGTGTGTGTTACATTACATTCACTAGTAGCAGTGAGAAAAACATCACGGGGTGGTGCGCATTGTATGGGTGTGTGTTACATTAGTTTCACTAGTAGCAGTGAGAAAAACATCACGGGGTGGTGCGCATTGTATAGGTGTGTGTTACATTAGATGCACTAGTAGGAATGAGAAAAACATCACGGGGTGGTGCGCATTGTATGGGTGTGTGTTACATTACATTCACTAGTAGCAGTGAGAAAAACATCACGGGGTGGTGCGCATTTTATGGGTGTGTGTTACATTACATTCACTAGTAGCAGTGAGAAAAACATCACGGGGTGGTGCGCATTGTATGGGTGTGTGTTACATTACTGTCACTAGTAGGAGGGAGAAAAACATCACGGAGTGGTGCGCATTGTATGGGTGTGTGTTACATTACATTCACTAGTAGGAGTGAGAAAAACATCACGGGGTGGTGCGCATTGTATTGGTGTGTGTTACATTAGATTCACTAGTAGCAGTGAGAAAAACATCACGGGGTGGTGCGCATTGTATGGGTGTGTGTTACATTAGATTCACTAGTAGCAGTGAGAAAAACATCACGGAGTGGTGCGCATTGTATGGGTGTGTGTTACATTAGTTTCACTAGTAGGAGTGAGAAAAACATCAAGGGGTGGTGCGCATTGTATGGGTGTGTGTTACATTACATTCACTACTAGGAGTGAGAAAAACATCACGTGGTGGTGCGCATTGTATGGGTGTGTGTTACATTCGATTCACTAGTAGCAGTGAGAAAAACATCACGGGGTGGTGCGCATTGTATAGGTGTGTGTCACATTACATTCACTAGTAGAAGTGAGAAAAACATCACGGGGTGGTGCGCATTGTATGGGTGTGTGTTACATTAGATTCACTAGTAGCAGTGAGAAAAACATCACGGGGTGGTGCGCATTGTATGGGTGTGTGTTACATTAGATTCACTAGTAGCAGTGAGAAAAACATCACGGGGTGGTGCGCATTGTATGGGTGTGTGTTACATTAGATTCACTAGTAGCAGTGAGAAAAACATCACGGGGTGGTGCGCATTGTATGGGTGTGTGTCACATTAGATTCACTAGTAGGAGTGAGAAAAACATCACGGGGTGGTGCGAATTGTATGGGTGTGTGTCACATTACATTCACTAGTAGGAGTGAGAAAAACATCACGGGGTGGTGCGCATTGTATGGGTGTGTGTCACATTAGATTCACTAGTAGGAGTGAGAAAAACATCACGGGGTGGTGCGCATTTTATGGGTGTGTGTCACATTAGATTCACTAGTAGGAGTGAGAAAAACATCACGGGGTGGTGCGCATTGTATGGGTGTGTGTCACATTAGATTCACTAGTAGGAGTGAGAAAAACATCACGGGGTGGTGCGCATTGTATGGGTGTGTGTCACATTAGATTCACTAGTAGGAGTGAGAAAAACATCACGGGATGGTGCGCATTGTATGGGTGTGTGTCACATTAGATTCACTAGTAGGAGTGAGAAAAACATCACGGGGTGGTGCGCATTGTATGGGTGTGTGTTACATTAGATTCACTAGTAGGAGTGAGAAAAACATCACGGGGTGGTGCGCATTGTATGGGTGTGTGTTACATTACATTCACTAGTAGGAGTGAGAAAAACATCACGGGGTGGTGCGCATTGTATGGGTGTGTGTTACATTAGATTCACTAGTAGGATTGAGAAAAACATCACGGGGTGGTGCGCATTGTATGGGTGTGTGTTACATTAGATTCACTAGTAGGAGTGAGAAAAACATCACCGGGTGGTGCGCATTGTATGGGTGTGTGTTACATTAGATTCACTAGTAGGATTGAGAAAAACATCACGGGTTGGTGCGCATTGTATGGGTGTGTGTTACATTACATTCACTAGTAGCAGTGAGAAAAACATCACGGGGTGCTGCGCATTGTATGGGTGTGTGTTACATTAGTTTCACTAGTAGCAGTGAGAAAAACATCACGGGGTGGTGCGCATTGTATAGGTGTGTGTTACATTAGATGCACTAGTAGGAATGAGAAAACATCACGGGGTGGTGTGCATTGTATGGGTGTGTGTTACATTACATTCACTAGTAGCAGTGAGAAAAACATCACGGGGTGGTGCGCATTTTATGGGTGTGTGTTACATTACATTCACTAGTAGCAGTGAGAAAAACATCACGGGGTGGTGCTCATTGTATGGGTGTGTGTTACATTAGATTCACTAGTAGCAGTGAGAAAAACATCACGGGGTGCTGCGCATTGTATGGGTGTGTGTTACATTAGATTCACTAGTAGCAGTGAGAAAAACATCACGGGGTGGTGCGCATTGTATGGGTGTGTGTTACATTAGATTCACTAGTAGCAGTGAGAAAAACACGGGGTGGTGCGCATTGTATGGGTGTGTGTTACATTAGATTCACTAGTAGGAGTGAGAAAAACATCACGGGGTGGTGCGCATTGTATGGGTGTGTGTCACATTAGATTCACTAGTAGGAGTGAGAAAAACATCACGGGGTGGTGCGCATTGTATGGGTGTGTGTCACATTAGATTCACTAGTAGGAGTGAGAAAAACATCACGGGGTGGTGCGCATTGTATGGGTGTGTGTCACATTAGATTCACTAGTAGCAGTGAGAAAAACATCACGGGGTGGTGCGCATTGTATGGGTGTGTGTCACATTAGATTCACTAGTAGGAGTGAGAAAATCATCACGGGGTGGTGCGCATTGTATGGGTGTGTGTTACATTACATTCACTAGTAGGAGTGAGAAAAACATCACGGGGTGGTGCGCATTGTATGGGTGTGTGTTACATTACATTCACTAGTAGGAGTGAGAAAAACATCACGGGGTGGTGCACATTGTGTGGGTGTGTGTTACATTACATTCTCTAGTAGGAGTGAGAAAAACATCACGGGGTGGTGCGCATTGTATGGGTGTGTGTTACATTAGAATCACTAGTAGGATTGAGAAAAACATCACGGGGTGGTGCGCATTGTATGGGTGTGTGTTAAATTAGTTTCACTAGTAGGATTGAGAAAAACATCACGGGGTGGTGCGCATTGTATGGGTGTGTGTTACATTAGTTTCACTAGTAGGAGTGAGAAAAAC
Organism: Cavia porcellus; assembly: GCF_034190915.1. NCBI lineage: Eukaryota > Metazoa > Chordata > Mammalia > Rodentia > Caviidae > Cavia > Cavia porcellus. The sequence goes on from NW_026947605.1 coordinate 272,150, forward strand.
ATCACGGGGTGGTCCGCATTGTATGGGTGTGTGTTACATTAGATGCACTAGTAGGAATGAGAAAAACATCACGGGGTGGTGCGCATTGTATGGGTGTGTGTTACATTAGTTTCACTAGTAGGAGTGAGAAAAACATCACGGGGTGGCTCGCATTGTATGGGTGTGTGTTACATTAGATGCACTAGTAGGAATGAGAAAAACATCACGGGGTGGTGCGCATTGTATGGGTGTGTGTTACATTACATTCACTAGTAGCAGTGAGAAAAACATCACGGGGTGGTGCGCATTGTATGGGTGTGTGTTACATTACATTCACTAGTAGCAGTGAGAAAAACATCACGGGGTGGTGCGCATTGTATGGGTGTGTGTTACATTACATTCAATAGTAGCAGTGAGAAAAACATCACGGGGTGGTGCGCATTGTATGGGTGTGTGTTACATTAGTTTCACTAGTAGCAGTGAGAAAAACATCACGGGGTGGTGCGCATTGTATAGGTGTGTGTTACATTAGATGCACTAGTAGGAATGAGAAAAACATCACGGGGTGGTGCGCATTGTATGGGTGTGTGTTACATTACATTCACTAGTAGCAGTGAGAAAAACATCACGGGGTGGTGCGCATTTTATGGGTGTGTGTTACATTACATTCACTAGTAGCAGTGAGAAAAACATCACGGGGTGCTGCGCATTGTATGGGTGTGTGTTACATTAGTTTCACTAGTAGCAGTGAGAAAAACATCACGGGGTGGTGCGCATTGTATAGGTGTGTGTTACATTAGATGCACTAGTAGGAATGAGAAAACATCACGGGGTGGTGTGCATTGTATGGGTGTGTGTTACATTACATTCACTAGTAGCAGTGAGAAAAACATCACGGGGTGGTGCGCATTGTATGGGTGTGTGTTACATTACATTCACTAGTAGCAGTGAGAAAAACATCACGGGGTGGTGCTCATTGTATGGGTGTGTGTTACATTAGATTCACTAGTAGCAGTGAGAAAAACATCACGGGGTGCTGCGCATTGTATGGGTGTGTGTTACATTAGATTCACTAGTAGCAGTGAGAAAAACATCACGGGGTGGTGCGCATTGTATGGGTGTGTGTTACATTAGATTCACTAGTAGCAGTGAGAAAAACACGGGGTGGTGCGCATTGTATGGGTGTGTGTTACATTAGATTCACTAGTAGGAGTGAGAAAAACATCACGGGGTGGTGCGCATTGTATGGGTGTGTGTCACATTAGATTCACTAGTAGGAGTGAGAAAAACATCACGGGGTGGTGCGCATTGTATGGGTGTGTGTCACATTAGATTCACTAGTAGGAGTGAGAAAAACATCACGGGGTGGTGCGCATTGTATGGGTGTGTGTCACATTAGATTCACTAGTAGCAGTGAGAAAAACATCACGGGGTGGTGCGCATTGTATGGGTGTGTGTCACATTAGATTCACTAGTAGGAGTGAGAAAATCATCACGGGGTGGTGCGCATTGTATGGGTGTGTGTTACATTACATTCACTAGTAGGAGTGAGAAAAACATCACGGGGTGGTGCGCATTGTATGGGTGTGTGTTACATTACATTCACTAGTAGGAGTGAGAAAAACATCACGGGGTGGTGCGCATTGTATGGGTGTGTGTTACATTACATTCTCTAGTAGGAGTGAGAAAAACATCACGGGGTGGTGCGCATTGTATGGGTGTGTGTTACATTAGAATCACTAGTAGGATTGAGAAAAACATCACGGGGTGGTGCGCATTGTATGGGTGTGTGTTAAATTAGTTTCACTAGTAGGATTGAGAAAAACATCACGGGGTGGTGCGCATTGTATGGGTGTGTGTTACATTAGTTTCACTAGTAGGAGTGAGAAAAACATCACGGGGTGGTGCGCATTGTATGGGTGTGTGTTACATTAGATGCACTAGTAGGAATGAGAAAAACATCACGGGGTGGTGCGCATTGTATGGGTGTGTGTTACATTAGTTTCACTAGTAGGAGTGAGAAAAACATCACGGGGTGGCTCGCATTGTATGGGTGTGTGTTACATTAGATGCACTAGTAGGAATGAGAAAAACATCACGGGGTGGTGCGCATTGTATGGGTGTGTGTTACATTACATTCACTAGTAGCAGTGAGAAAAACATCACGGGGTGGTGCGCATTGTATGGGTGTGTGTTACATTACATTCACTAGTAGCAGTGAGAAAAACATCACGGGGTGGTGCGCATTGTATGGGTGTGTGTTACATTACATTCACTAGTAGCAGTGAGAAAAACATCACGGGGTGGTGCGCATTGTATGGGTGTGTGTTACATTAGTTTCACTAGTAGCAGTGAGAAAAACATCACGGGGTGGTGCGCATTGTATAGGTGTGTGTTACATTAGATGCACTAGTAGGAATGAGAAAAACATCACGGGGTGGTGCGCATTGTATGGGTGTGTGTTACATTACATTCACTAGTAGCAGTGAGAAAAACATCACGGGGTGGTGCGCATTTTATGGGTGTGTGTTACATTACATTCACTAGTAGCAGTGAGAAAAACATCACGGGGTGGTGCGCATTGTATGGGTGTGTGTTACATTACTGTCACTAGTAGGAGGGAGAAAAACATCACGGAGTGGTGCGCATTGTATGGGTGTGTGTTACATTACATTCACTAGTAGGAGTGAGAAAAACATCACGGGGTGGTGCGCATTGTATTGGTGTGTGTTACATTAGATTCACTAGTAGCAGTGAGAAAAACATCATGGGGTGGTGCGCATTGTATGGGTGTGTGTTACATTAGATTCACTAGTAGCAGTGAGAAAAACATCACGGAGTGGTGCGCATTGTATGGGTGTGTGTTACATTAGATTCACTAGTAGGAGTGAGAAAAACATCACGGGGTGGTGCGCATTGTATGGGTGTGTGTTACATTACATTCACTACTAGGAGTGAGAAAAACATCACGTGGTGGTGCGCATTGTATGGGTGTGTGTTACATTCGATTCACTAGTAGCAGTGAGAAAAACATCACGGGGTGGTGCGCCTTGTATAGGTGTGTGTCACATTACATTCACTAGTAGAAGTGAGAAAAACATCACGGGGTGGTGCGCATTGTATGGGTGTGTGTTACATTAGATTCACTAGTAGCAGTGAGAAAAACATCACGGGGTGGTGCGCATTGTATGGGTGTGTGTTACATTAGATTCACTAGTAGCAGTGAGAAAAACATCACGGGGTGGTGCGCATTGTATGGGTGTGTGTTACATTAGATTCACTAGTAGCAGTGAGAAAAACATCACGGGGTGGTGCGCATTGTATGGGTGTGTGTCACATTAGATTCACTAGTAGGAGTGAGAAAAACATCACGGGGTGGTGCGAATTGTATGGGTGTGTGTCACATTACATTCACTAGTAGGAGTGAGAAAAACATCACGGGGTGGTGCGCATTGTATGGGTGTGTGTCACATTAGATTCACTAGTAGGAGTGAGAAAAACATCACGGGGTGGTGCGCATTTTATGGGTGTGTGTCACATTAGATTCACTAGTAGGAGTGAGAAAAACATCACGGGGTGGTGCGCATTGTATGGGTGTGTGTCACATTAGATTCACTAGTAGGAGTGAGAAAAACATCACGGGGTGGTGCGCATTGTATGGGTGTGTGTCACATTAGATTCACTAGTAGGAGTGAGAAAAACATCACGGGATGGTGCGCATTGTATGGGTGTGTGTCACATTAGATTCACTAGTAGGAGTGAGAAAAACATCACGGGGTGGTGCGCATTGTATGGGTGTGTGTTACATTACATTCACTAGTAGGAGTGAGAAAAACATCACGGGGTGGTGCGCATTGTATGGGTGTGTGTTACATTAGATTCACTAGTAGGATTGAGAAAAACATCACGGGGTGGTGCGCATTGTATGGGTGTGTGTTACATTAGATTCACTAGTAGGAGTGAGAAAAACATCACCGGGTGGTGCGCATTGTATGGGTGTGTGTTACATTAGATTCACTAGTAGGATTGAGAAAAACATCACGGGTTGGTGCGCATTGTATGGGTGTGTGTTACATTACATTCACTAGTAGGAGTGAGAAAAACATCACGGGGTGGTGCGCATTGTATGGGTGTGTGTTACATTAGATGCACTAGTAGGAATGAGAAAAACATCACGGGGTGGTGCGCATTGTATGGGTGTGTGTTACATTACATTCACTAGTAGCAGTGAGAAAAACATCACGGGGTGGTGCGCATTGTATGGGTGTGTGTTACATTACATTCACTAGTAGCAGTGAGAAAAACATCACGGGGTGGTGCTCATTGTATGGGTGTGTGTTACATTACATTCATTAGTAGCAGTGAGAAAAACATCACGGGGTGGTGCGCATTGTATGGGTGTGTGTTACATTAGTTTCACTAGTAGCAGTGAGAAAAACATCACGGGGTGGTGCGCATTGTATAGGTGTGTGTTACATTAGATGCACTAGTAGGAATGAGAAAACATCACGGGGTGGTGTGCATTGCATGGGTGTGTGTTACATTACATTCACTAGTAGCAGTGAGAAAAACATCACGGGGTGGTGCGCATTTTATGGGTGTGTGTTACATTACATTCACTAGTAGCAGTGAGAAAAACATCACGGGGTGGTGCGCATTGTATGGGTGTGTGTTACATTATATTCACTAGTAGGAGTGAGAAAAACATCACGGAGTGGTGCGCATTGTATGGGTGTGTGTTACATTACATTCACTAGTAGGAGTGAGAAAAACATCACGGGGTGGTGCGCATTTTATGGGTGTGTGTCACATTAGATTCACTAGTAGGAGTGAGAAAAACATCACGGGGTGGTGCGCATTGTATGGGTGTGTGTCACATTAGATTCACTAGTAGGAGTGAGAAAAACATCACGGGGTGGTGCGCATTGTATGGGTGTGTGTCACATTAGATTCACTAGTAGGAGTGAGAAAAACATCACGGGATGGTGCGCATTGTATGGGTGTGTGTCACATTAGATTCACTAGTAGGAGTGAGAAAAACATCACGGGGTGGTGCGCATTGTATGGGTGGGTGTTACATTACATTCACTAGTAGGAGTGAGAAAAACTTCACGGGGTGGTGCGCATTGTATGGGTGTGTGTTACATTACATTCACTAGTAGGAGTGAGAAAAACATCACGGGGTGGTGCGCATTGTATGGGTGTGTGTTACATTACATTCACTAGTAGGAGTGAGAAAAACATCACGGGGTGGTGCGCATTGTATGGGTGTGTGTTACATTACATTCTCTAGTAGTAGTGAGAAAAACATCACGGGGTGGTGCGCATTGTATGGGTGTGTGTTACATTAGAATCACTAGTAGGATTGAGAAAAACATCACGGGGTGGTGCGCATTGTATGGGTGTGTGTTAAATTAGTTTCACTAGTAGGATTGAGAAAAACATCACGGGGTGGTGCGCATTGTATGGGTGTGTGTTACATTAGTTTCACTAGTAGGAGTGAGAAAAACATCACGGGGTGGTGCGCATTGTATGGGTGTGTGTTACATTAGATGCACTAGTAGGAATGAGAAAAACATCACGGGGTGGTGCGCATTGTATGGGTGTGTGTTACATTAGTTTCACTAGTAGGAGTGAGAAAAACATCACGGGGTGGCTCGCATTGTATGGGTGTGTGTTACATTAGATGCACTAGTAGGAATGAGAAAAACATCACGGGGTGGTGCGCATTGTATGGGTGTGTGTTACATTACATTCACTAGTAGCAGTGAGAAAAACATCACGGGGTGGTGCGCATTGTATGGGTGTGTGTTACATTACATTCACTAGTAGCAGTGAGAAAAACATCACGGGGTGGTGCGCATTGTATGGGTGTGTGTTACATTACATTCACTAGTAGCAGTGAGAAAAACATCACGGGGTGGTGCGCATTGTATGGGTGTGTGTTACATTAGTTTCACTAGTAGCAGTGAGAAAAACATCACGGGGTGGTGCGCATTGTATAGGTGTGTGTTACATTAGATGCACTAGTAGGAATGAGAAAAACATCACGGGGTGGTGCGCATTGTATGGGTGTGTGTTACATTACATTCACTAGTAGCAGTGAGAAAAACATCACGGGGTGGTGCGCATTTTATGGGTGTGTGTTACATTACATTCACTAGTAGCAGTGAGAAAAACATCACGGGGTGGTGCGCATTGTATGGGTGTGTGTTACATTACTGTCACTAGTAGGAGGGAGAAAAACATCACGGAGTGGTGCGCATTGTATGGGTGTGTGTTACATTACATTCACTAGTAGGAGTGAGAAAAACATCACGGGGTGGTGCGCATTGTATTGGTGTGTGTTACATTAGATTCACTAGTAGCAGTGAGAAAAACATCACGGGGTGGTGCGCATTGTATGGGTGTGTGTTACATTAGATTCACTAGTAGCAGTGAGAAAAACATCACGGAGTGGTGCGCATTGTATGGGTGTGTGTTACATTAGATTCACTAGTAGGAGTGAGAAAAACATCACGGGGTGGTGCGCATTGTATGGGTGTGTGTTACATTACATTCACTACTAGGAGTGAGAAAAACATCACGTGGTGGTGCGCATTGTATGGGTGTGTGTTACATTCGATTCACTAGTAGCAGTGAGAAAAACATCACGGGGTGGTGCGCCTTGTATAGGTGTGTGTCACATTACATTCACTAGTAGAAGTGAGAAAAACATCACGGGGTGGTGCGCATTGTATGGGTGTGTGTTACATTAGATTCACTAGTAGCAGTGAGAAAAACATCACGGGGTGGTGCGCATTGTATGGGTGTGTGTTACATTAGATTCACTAGTAGCAGTGAGAAAAACATCACGGGGTGGTGCGCATTGTATGGGTGTGTGTTACATTAGATTCACTAGTAGCAGTGAGAAAAACATCACGGGGTGGTGCGCATTGTATGGGTGTGTGTCACATTAGATTCACTAGTAGGAGTGAGAAAAACATCACGGGGTGGTGCGAATTGTATGGGTGTGTGTCACATTACATTCACTAGTAGGAGTGAGAAAAACATCACGGGGTGGTGCGCATTGTATGGGTGTGTGTCACATTAGATTCACTAGTAGGAGTGAGAAAAACATCACGGGGTGGTGCGCATTGTATGGGTGGGTGTTACATTACATTCACTAGTAGGAGTGAGAAAAACTTCACGGGGTGGTGCGCATTGTATGGGTGTGTGTTACATTACATTCACTAGTAGGAGTGAGAAAAACATCACGGGGTGGTGCGCATTGTATGGGTGTGTGTTACATTACATTCACTAGTAGGAGTGAGAAAAACATCACGGGGTGGTGCGCATTGTATGGGTGTGTGTTACATTACATTCTCTAGTAGTAGTGAGAAAAACATCACGGGGTGGTGCGCATTGTATGGGTGTGTGTTACATTAGAATCACTAGTAGGATTGAGAAAAACATCACGGGGTGGTGCGCATTGTATGGGTGTGTGTTAAATTAGTTTCACTAGTAGGATTGAGAAAAACATCACGGGGTGGTGCGCATTGTATGGGTGTGTGTTACATTAGTTTCACTAGTAGGAGTGAGAAAAACATCACGGGGTGGTGCGCATTGTATGGGTGTGTGTTACATTAGATGCACTAGTAGGAATGAGAAAAACATCACGGGGTGGTGCGCATTGTATGGGTGTGTGTTACATTAGTTTCACTAGTAGGAGTGAGAAAAACATCACGGGGTGGCTCGCATTGTATGGGTGTGTGTTACATTAGATGCACTAGTAGGAATGAGAAAAACATCACGGGGTGGTGCGCATTGTATGGGTGTGTGTTACATTACATTCACTAGTAGCAGTGAGAAAAACATCACGGGGTGGTGCGCATTGTATGGGTGTGTGTTACATTACATTCACTAGTAGCAGTGAGAAAAACATCACGGGGTGGTGCGCATTGTATGGGTGTGTGTTACATTACATTCACTAGTAGCAGTGAGAAAAACATCACGGGGTGGTGCGCATTGTATGGGTGTGTGTTACATTAGTTTCACTAGTAGCAGTGAGAAAAACATCACGGGGTGGTGCGCATTGTATAGGTGTGTGTTACATTAGATGCACTAGTAGGAATGAGAAAAACATCACGGGGTGGTGCGCATTGTATGGGTGTGTGTTACATTACATTCACTAGTAGCAGTGAGAAAAACATCACGGGGTGGTGCGCATTTTATGGGTGTGTGTTACATTACATTCACTAGTAGCAGTGAGAAAAACATCACGGGGTGGTGCGCATTGTATGGGTGTGTGTTACATTACTGTCACTAGTAGGAGGGAGAAAAACATCACGGAGTGGTGCGCATTGTATGGGTGTGTGTTACATTACATTCACTAGTAGGAGTGAGAAAAACATCACGGGGTGGTGCGCATTGTATTGGTGTGTGTTACATTAGATTCACTAGTAGCAGTGAGAAAAACATCACGGGGTGGTGCGCATTGTATGGGTGTGTGTTACATTAGATTCACTAGTAGCAGTGAGAAAAACATCACGGAGTGGTGCGCATTGTATGGGTGTGTGTTACATTAGATTCACTAGTAGGAGTGAGAAAAACATCACGGGGTGGTGCGCATTGTATGGGTGTGTGTTACATTACATTCACTACTAGGAGTGAGAAAAACATCACGTGGTGGTGCGCATTGTATGGGTGTGTGTTACATTCGATTCACTAGTAGCAGTGAGAAAAACATCACGGGGTGGTGCGCCTTGTATAGGTGTGTGTCACATTACATTCACTAGTAGAAGTGAGAAAAACATCACGGGGTGGTGCGCATTGTATGGGTGTGTGTTACATTAGATTCACTAGTAGCAGTGAGAAAAACATCACGGGGTGGTGCGCATTGTATGGGTGTGTGTTACATTAGATTCACTAGTAGCAGTGAGAAAAACATCACGGGGTGGTGCGCATTGTATGGGTGTGTGTTACATTAGATTCACTAGTAGCAGTGAGAAAAACATCACGGGGTGGTGCGCATTGTATGGGTGTGTGTCACATTAGATTCACTAGTAGGAGTGAGAAAAACATCACGGGGTGGTGCGAATTGTATGGGTGTGTGTCACATTACATTCACTAGTAGGAGTGAGAAAAACATCACGGGGTGGTGCGCATTGTATGGGTGTGTGTCACATTAGATTCACTAGTAGGAGTGAGAAAAACATCACGGGGTGGTGCGCATTTTATGGGTGTGTGTCACATTAGATTCACTAGTAGGAGTGAGAAAAACATCACGGGGTGGTGCGCATTGTATGGGTGTGTGTCACATTAGATTCACTAGTAGGAGTGAGAAAAACATCACGGGGTGGTGCGCATTGTATGGGTGTGTGTCACATTAGATTCACTAGTAGGAGTGAGAAAAACATCACGGGATGGTGCGCATTGTATGGGTGTGTGTCACATTAGATTCACTAGTAGGAGTGAGAAAAACATCACGGGGTGGTGCGCATTGTATGGGTGTGTGTTACATTACATTCACTAGTAGGAGTGAGAAAAACATCACGGGGTGGTGCGCATTGTATGGGTGTGTGTTACATTAGATTCACTAGTAGGATTGAGAAAAACATCACGGGGTGGTGCGCATTGTATGGGTGTGTGTTACATTAGATTCACTAGTAGGAGTGAGAAAAACATCACCGGGTGGTGCGCATTGTATGGGTGTGTGTTACATTAGATTCACTAGTAGGATTGAGAAAAACATCACGGGTTGGTGCGCATTGTATGGGTGTGTGTTACATTACATTCACTAGTAGGAGTGAGAAAAACATCACGGGGTGGTGCGCATTGTATGGGTGTGTGTTACATTAGATGCACTAGTAGGAATGAGAAAAACATCACGGGGTGGTGCGCATTGTATGGGTGTGTGTTACATTACATTCACTAGTAGCAGTGAGAAAAACATCACGGGGTGGTGCGCATTGTATGGGTGTGTGTTACATTACATTCACTAGTAGCAGTGAGAAAAACATCACGGGGTGGTGCTCATTGTATGGGTGTGTGTTACATTACATTCATTAGTAGCAGTGAGAAAAACATCACGGGGTGGTGCGCATTGTATGGGTGTGTGTTACATTAGTTTCACTAGTAGCAGTGAGAAAAACATCACGGGGTGGTGCGCATTGTATAGGTGTGTGTTACATTAGATGCACTAGTAGGAATGAGAAAACATCACGGGGTGGTGTGCATTGCATGGGTGTGTGTTACATTACATTCACTAGTAGCAGTGAGAAAAACATCACGGGGTGGTGCGCATTTTATGGGTGTGTGTTACATTACATTCACTAGTAGCAGTGAGAAAAACATCACGGGGTGGTGCGCATTGTATGGGTGTGTGTTACATTACATTCACTAGTAGGAGTGAGAAAAACATCACGGGGTGGTGCGCATTGTATGGGTGTGTGTTACATTATATTCACTAGTAGGAGTGAGAAAAACATCACGGAGTGGTGCGCATTGTATGGGTGTGTGTTACATTACATTCACTAGTAGGAGTGAGAAAAACATCACGGGGTGGTGCGCATTTTATGGGTGTGTGTCACATTAGATTCACTAGTAGGAGTGAGAAAAACATCACGGGGTGGTGCGCATTGTATGGGTGTGTGTCACATTAGATTCACTAGTAGGAGTGAGAAAAACATCACGGGGTGGTGCGCATTGTATGGGTGTGTGTCACATTAGATTCACTAGTAGGAGTGAGAAAAACATCACGGGATGGTGCGCATTGTATGGGTGTGTGTCACATTAGATTCACTAGTAGGAGTGAGAAAAACATCACGGGGTGGTGCGCATTGTATGGGTGGGTGTTACATTACATTCACTAGTAGGAGTGAGAAAAACTTCACGGGGTGGTGCGCATTGTATGGGTGTGTGTTACATTACATTCACTACTAGGAGTGAGAAAAACATCACGGGGTGGTGCGCATTGTATGGGTGTGTGTTACATTCGATTCACTAGTAGCAGTGAGAAAAACATCACGGGGTGGTGCGCCTTGTATAGGTGTGTGTCACATTACATTCACTAGTAGAAGTGAGAAAAACATCACGGGGTGGTGCGCATTGTATGGGTGTGTGTTACATTAGATTCACTAGTAGCAGTGAGAAAAACATCACGGGGTGGTGCGCATTGTATGGGTGTGTGTTACATTAGATTCACTAGTAGCAGTGAGAAAAACATCACGGGGTGGTGCGCATTGTATGGGTGTGTGTTACATTAGATTCACTAGTAGCAGTGAGAAAAACATCACGGGGTGGTGCGCATTGTATGGGTGTGTGTCACATTAGATTCACTAGTAGGAGTGAGAAAAACATCATGGGGTGGTGCGAATTGTATGGGTGTGTGTCACATTACATTCACTAGTAGGAGTGAGAAAAACATCACGGGGTGGTGCGCATTGTATGGGTGTGTGTCACATTAGATTCACTAGTAGGAGTGAGAAAAACATCACGGGGTGGTGCGCATTTTATGGGTGTGTGTCACATTAGATTCACTAGTAGGAGTGAGAAAAACATCACGGGGTGGTGCGCATTGTATGGGTGTGTGTCACATTAGATTCACTAGTAGGAGTGAGAAAAAACATCACGGGGTGGTGCGCATTGTATGGGTGTGTGTCACATGAGATTCACTAGTAGGAGTGAGAAAAACATCACGGGATGGTGCGCATTGTATGGGTGTGTGTCACATTAGATTCACTAGTAGGAGTGAGAAAAACATCACGGGGTGGTGCGCATTGTATAGGTGTGTGTTACATTAGATGCACTAGTAGGAATGAGAAAAACATCACGGGGTGGTGCGCATTGTATGGGTGTGTGTTACATTACATTCACTAGTAGCAGTGAGAAAAACATCACGGGGTGGTGCGCATTTTATGGGTGTGTGTTACATTACATTCACTAGTAGCAGTGAGAAAAACATCACGGGGGTGGTGCGCATTGTATGGGTGTGTGTTACATTACTTTCACTAGTAGGAGGGAGAAAAACATCACGGAGTGGTGCGCATTGTATGGGTGTGTGTTACATTACATTCACTAGTAGGAGTGAGAAAAACATCACGGGGTGGTGCGCATTGTATTGGTGTGTGTTACATTAGATTCACTAGTAGCAGTGAGAAAAACATCACGGGGTGGTGCGCATTGTATGGGTGTGTGTTACATTAGATTCACTAGTAGCAGTGAGAAAAACATCACGGAGTGGTGCGCATTGTATGGGTGTGTGTTACATTAGATTCACTAGTAGGAGTGAGAAAAACATCACGGGGTGGTGCGCATTGTATGGGTGTGTGTTACATTACATTCACTACTAGGAGTGAGAAAAACATCACGTGGTGGTGCGCATTGTATGGGTGTGTGTTACATTCGATTCACTAGTAGCAGTGAGAAAAACATCACGGGGTGGTGCGCCTTGTATGGGTGTGTGTCACATTACATTCACTAGTAGAAGTGAGAAAACATCACGGGGTGGTGCGCATTGTATGGGTGTGTGTTACATTAGATTCACTAGTAGCAGTGAGAAAAACATCACGGGGTGGTGCGCATTGTATGGGTGTGTGTTACATTAGATTCACTAGTAGCAGTGAGAAAAACATCACGGGGTGGTGCGCATTGTATGGGTGTGTGTTACATTAGATTCACTAGTAGCAGTGAGAAAAACATCACGGGGTGGTGCGCATTGTATGGGTGTGTGTCACATTAGATTCACTAGTAGGAGTGAGAAAAACATCACGGGATGGTGCGCATTGTATGGGTGTGTGTCACATTAGATTCACTAGTAGGAGTGAGAAAAACATCACGGGGTGGTGCGCATTGTATGGGTGTGTGTTACATTACATTCACTAGTAGGAGTGAGAAAAACATCACGGGGTGGTGCGCATTGTATGGGTGTGTGTTACATTAGATTCACTAGTAGGATTGAGAAAAACATCACGGGGTGGTGCGCATTGTATGGGTGTGTGTTACATTACATTCACTAGTAGGAGTGAGAAAAACATCACGGGGTGGTGCGCATTGTATGGGTGTGTGTTACATTAGATTCACTAGTAGGATTGAGAAAAACATCACGGGGTGGTGCGCATTGTATGGGTGTGTGTTACATTAGATTCACTAGTAGGAGTGAGAAAAACATCACCGGGTGGTGCGCATTGTATGGGTGTGTGTTACATTAGATTCACTAGTAGGATTGAGAAAAACATCACGGGTTGGTGCGCATTGTATGGGTGTGTGTTACATTACATTCACTAGTAGGAGTGAGAAAAACATCACGGGGTGGTGCGCATTGTATGGGTGTGTGTTACATTAGATGCACTAATAGGAATGAGAAAAACATCACGGGGTGGTGCGCATTGTATGGGTGTGTGTTACATTACATTCACTAGTAGCAGTGAGAAAAACATCACGGGGTGGTGCGCATTGTATGGGTGTGTGTTACATTACATTCACTAGTAGCAGTGAGAAAAACATCACGGGGTGGTGCTCATTGTATGGGTGTGTGTTACATTAGATTCACTAGTAGCAGTGAGAAAAACATCACGGGGTGGTGCGCATTGTATGGGTGTGTGTTACATTAGTTTCACTAGTAGCAGTGAGAAAAACATCACGGGGTGGTGCGCATTGTATAGGTGTGTGTTACATTACATGCACTAGTAGGAATGAGAAAACATCACGGGGTGGTGTGCATTGTATGGGTGTGTGTTACATTACATTCACTAGTAGCAGTGAGAAAAACATCACGGGGTGGTGCGCATTGTATGGGTGTGTGTTACATTACATTCACTAGTAGCAGTGAGAAAAACATCACGGGGTGGTGCTCATTGTATGGGTGTGTGTTACATTACATTCACTAGTAGCAGTGAGAAAAACATCACGGGGTGCTGCGCATTGTATGGGTGTGTGTTACATTAGATTCACTAGTAGCAGTGAGAAAAACATCACGGGGTGGTGCGCGTTGTATGGGTGTGTGTTACATTAGATTCACTAGTAGCAGTGAGAAAAACACGGGGTGGTGCGCATTGTATGGGTGTGTGTTACATTAGATTCACTAGTAGGAGTGAGAAAAACATCACGGGGTGGTGCGCATTGTATGGGTGTGTGTCACATTAGATTCACTAGTAGGAGTGAGAAAAACATCACGGGGTGGTGCGCATTGTATGGGTGTGTGTCACATTAGATTCACTAGTAGGAGTGAGAAAAACATCACGGGGTGGTGCGCATTGTATGGGTGTGTGTCACATTAGATTCACTAGTAGCAGTGAGAAAAACATCACGGGGTGGTGCGCATTGTATGGGTGTGTGTCACATTAGATTCACTAGTAGGAGTGAGAAAATCATCACGGGGTGGTGCGCATTGTATGGGTGTGTGTTACATTACATTCACTAGTAGGAGTGAGAAAAACATCACGGGGTGGTGCGCATTGTATGGGTGTGTGTTACATTACATTCACTAGTAGGAGTGAGAAAAACATCACGGGGTGGTGCACATTGTATGGGTGTGTGTTACATTACATTCTCTAGTAGGAGTGAGAAAAACATCACGGGGTGGTGCGCATTGTATGGGTGTGTGTTACATTAGAATCACTAGTAGGATTGAGAAAAACATCACGGGGTGGTGCGCATTGTATGGGTGTGTGTTAAATTAGTTTCACTAGTAGGATTGAGAAAAACATCACGGGGTGGTGCGCATTGTATGGGTGTGTGTTACATTAGTTTCACTAGTAGGAGTGAGAAAAACATCACGGGGTGGTGCGCATTGTATGGGTGTGTGTTACATTAGATGCACTAGTAGGAATGAGAAAAACATCACGGGGTGGTGCGCATTGTATGGGTGTGTGTTACATTAGTTTCACTAGTAGGAGTGAGAAAAACATCACGGGGTGGCTCGCATTGTATGGGTGTGTGTTACATTAGATGCACTAGTAGGAATGAGAAAAACATCACGGGGTGGTGCGCATTGTATGGGTGTGTGTTACATTACATTCACTAGTAGCAGTGAGAAAAACATCACGGGGTGGTGCGCATTGTATGGGTGTGTGTTACATTACATTCACTAGTAGCAGTGAGAAAAACATCACGGGGTGGTGCGCATTGTATGGGTGTGTGTTACCTTACATTCACTAGTAGCAGTGAGAAAAACATCACGGGGTGGTGCGCATTGTATGGGTGTGTTTTACATTAGTTTCACTAGTAGCAGTGAGAAAAACCTCACGGGGTGGTGCGCATTGTATAGGTGTGTGTTACATTAGATGCACTAGTAGGAATGAGAAAAACATCACGGGGTGGTGCGCATTGTATGGGTGTGTGTTACATTACATTCACTAGTAGCAGTGAGAAAAACATCACGGGGTGGTGCGCATTTTATGGGTGTGTGTTACATTACATTCACTAGTAGCAGTGAGAAAAACATCACGGGGTGGTGCGCATTGTATGGGTGTGTGTTACATTACTTTCACTAGTAGGAGGGAGAAAAACATCACGGAGTGGTGCGCATTGTATGGGTGTGTGTTACATTACATTCACTAGTAGGAGTGAGAAAAACATCACGGGGTGGTGCGCATTGTATTGGTGTGTGTTACATTAGATTCACTAGTAGCAGTGAGAAAAACATCACGGGGTGGTGCGCATTGTATGGGTGTGTGTTACATTAGATTCACTAGTAGCAGTGAGAAAAACATCACGGAGTGGTGCGCATTGTATGGGTGTGTGTTACATTAGATTCACTAGTAGGAGTGAGAAAAACATCACGGGGTGGTGCGCATTGTATGGGTGTGTGTTACATTACATTCACTACTAGGAGTGAGAAAAACATCACGTGGTGGTGCGCATTGTATGGGTGTGTGTTACATTCGATTCACTAGTAGCAGTGAGAAAAACATCACGGGGTGGTGCGCCTTGTATGGGTGTGTGTCACATTACATTCACTAGTAGAAGTGAGAAAAACATCACGGGGTGGTGCGCATTGTATGAGTGTGTGTTACATTAGATTCACTAGTAGCAGTGAGAAAAACATCACGGGGTGGTGCGCATTGTATGGGTGTGTGTTACATTAGATTCACTAGTAGCAGTGAGAAAAACATCACGGGGTGGTGCGCATTGTATGGGTGTGTGTTACATTAGATTCACTAGTAGCAGTGAGAAAAACATCACGGGGTGGTGCGCATTGTATGGGTGTGTGTCACATTAGATTCACTAGTAGGAGTGAGAAAAACATCACGGGATGGTGCGCATTGTATGGGTGTGTGTCACATTAGATTCACTAGTAGGAGTGAGAAATACATCACGGGGTGGTGCGCATTGTATGGGTGTGTGTTACATTACATTCACTAGTAGGAGTGAGAAAAACATCACGGGGTGGTGCGCATTGTATGGGTGTGTGTTACATTAGATTCACTAGTAGGATTGAGAAAAACATCACGGGGTGGTGCGCATTGTATGGGTGTGTGTTACATTAGATTCACTAGTAGGAGTGAGAAAAACATCACCGGGTGGTGCGCATTGTATGGGTGTGTGTTACATTAGATTCACTAGTAGGATTGAGAAAAACATCACGGGTTGGTGCGCATTGTATGGGTGTGTGTTACATTACATTCACTAGTAGGAGTGAGAAAAACATCACGGGGTGGTGCGCATTGTATGGGTGTGTGTTACATTAGATGCACTAGTAGGAATGAGAAAAACATCACGGGGTGGTGCGCATTGTATGGGTGTGTGTTACATTACATTCACTAGTAGCAGTGAGAAAAACATCACGGGGTGGTGCGCATTGTATGGGTGTGTGTTACATTACATTCACTAGTAGCAGTGAGAAAAACATCACGGGGTGGTGCTCATTGTATGGGTGTGTGTTACATTACATTCATTAGTAGCAGTGAGAAAAACATCACGGGGTGGTGCGCATTGTATGGGTGTGTGTTACATTAGTTTCACTAGTAGCAGTGAGAAAAACATCACGGGGTGGTGCGCATTGTATAGGTGTGTGTTACATTAGATGCACTAGTAGGAATGAGAAAACATCACGGGGTGGTGTGCATTGCATGGGTGTGTGTTACATTACATTCACTAGTAGCAGTGAGAAAAACATCACGGGGTGGTGCGCATTTTATGGGTGTGTGTTACATTACATTCACTAGTAGCAGTGAGAAAAACATCACGGGGTGGTGCGCATTGTATGGGTGTGTGTTACATTACATTCACTAGTAGGAGTGAGAAAAACATCACGGGGTGGTGCGCATTG
This sequence comes from Cavia porcellus, assembly GCF_034190915.1. Taxonomy (NCBI): domain Eukaryota; kingdom Metazoa; phylum Chordata; class Mammalia; order Rodentia; family Caviidae; genus Cavia; species Cavia porcellus. Next base: position 289,380 of record NW_026947605.1, read on the forward strand.
TATGGGTGTGTGTTACGTTATATTCACTAGTAGGAGTGAGAAAAACATCACGGAGTGGTGCGCATTGTATGGGTGTGTGTTACATTACATTCACTAGTAGGAGTGAGAAAAACATCACGGGGTGGTGCGCATTTTATGGGTGTGTGTCACATTAGATTCACTAGTAGGAGTGAGAAAAACATCACGGGGTGGTGCGCATTGTATGGGTGTGTGTCACATTAGATTCACTAGTAGGAGTGAGAAAAACATCACGGGGTGGTGCGCATTGTATGGGTGTGTGTCACATTAGATTCACTAGTAGGAGTGAGAAAAACATCACGGGATGGTGCGCATTGTATGGGTGTGTGTCACATTAGATTCACTAGTAGGAGTGAGAAAAACATCACGGGGTGGTGCGCATTGTATGGGTGGGTGTTACATTACATTCACTAGTAGGAGTGAGAAAAACATCACGGGGTGGTGCGCATTGTATGGGTGTGTGTTACATTAGATTCACTAGTAGGATTGAGAAAAACATCACGGGGTGGTGCGCATTGTATGGGTGTGTGTTACATTAGATTCACTAGTAGGAGTGAGAAAAACATCACGGGGTGGTGCGCATTGTATGGGTGTGTGTTACATTAGATTCACTAGTAGGATTGAGAAAAACATCACGGGTTTTTGCGCATTGTATGGGTGTGTGTTACATTACCTTCACTAGTAGGAGTGAGAAAAACATCACGGGGTGGTGCGCATTGTATGGGTGTGTGTCACATTAGATTCACTAGTAGGAGTGAGAAAAACATCACGGGATGGTGCGCATTGTATGGGTGTGTGTCACATTAGATTCACTAGTAGGAGTGAGAAAAACATCACGGGGTGGTGCGCATTGTATGGGTGTGTGTCACATTACATTCACTAGTAGGAGTGAGAAAAACATCACGGGGTGCTGCGCATTTTATGGGTGTGTGTCACATTAGATTCACTAGTAGGAGTGAGAAAAACATCACGGGGTGGTGCGCATTGTATGGGTGTGTGTCACATTAGATTCACTAGTAGGAGTGAGAAAAACATCACGGGATGGTGCGCATTGTATGGGTGTGTGTCACATTAGATTCACTAGTAGGAGTGAGAAAAACATCACGGGGTGGTGCGCATTGTATGGGTGGGTGTTACATTACATTCACTAGTAGGAGTGAGAAAAACATCACGGGGTGGTGCGCATTGTATGGGTGTGTGTTACATTAGATTCACTAGTAGGATTGAGAAAAACATCACGGGTTGGTGCGCATTGTATGGGTGTGTGTTACATTACATTCACTAGTAGGAGTGAGAAAAACATCACGGGGTGGTGCGCATTGTATGGGTGTGTGTTACATTAGATGCACTAATAGGAATGAGAAAAACATCACGGGGTGGTGCGCATTGTATGGGTGTGTGTTACATTACATTCACTAGTAGCAGTGAGAAAAACATCACGGGGTGGTGCGCATTGTATGGGTGTGTGTTACATTACATTCACTAGTAGCAGTGAGAAAAACATCACGGGGTGGTGCTCATTGTATGGGTGTGTGTTACATTAGATTCACTAGTAGCAGTGAGAAAAACATCACGGGGTGGTGCGCATTGTATGGGTGTGTGTTACATTAGTTTCACTAGTAGCAGTGAGAAAAACATCACGGGGTGGTGCGCATTGTATAGGTGTGTGTTACATTAGATGCACTAGTAGGAATGAGAAAACATCACGGGGTGGTGTGCATTGTATGGGTGTGTGTTACATTACATTCACTAGTAGCAGTGAGAAAAACATCACGGGGTGGTGCGCATTGTATGGGTGTGTGTTACATTACATTCACTAGTAGCAGTGAGAAAAACATCACGGGGTGGTGCTCATTGTATGGGTGTGTGTTACATTACATTCACTAGTAGCAGTGAGAAAAACATCACGGGGTGCTGCGCATTGTATGGGTGTGTGTTACATTAGATTCACTAGTAGCAGTGAGAAAAACATCACGGTGTGGTGCGCATTGTATGGGTGTGTGTTACATTAGATTCACTAGTAGCAGTGAGAAAAACACGGGGTGGTGCGCATTGTATGGGTGTGTGTTACATTAGATTCACTAGTAGGAGTGAGAAAAACATCACGGGGTGGTGCGCATTGTATGGGTGTGTGTCACATTAGATTCACTAGTAGGAGTGAGAAAAACATCACGGGGTGGTGCGCATTGTATGGGTGTGTGTCACATTAGATTCACTAGTAGGAGTGAGAAAAACATCACGGGGTGGTGCGCATTGTATGGGTGTGTGTCACATTAGATTCACTAGTAGCAGTGAGAAAAACATCACGGGGTGGTGCGCATTGTATGGGTGTGTGTCACATTAGATTCACTAGTAGGAGTGAGAAAATCATCACGGGGTGGTGCGCATTGTATGGGTGTGTGTTACATTACATTCACTAGTAGGAGTGAGAAAAACATCACGGGGTGGTGCGCATTGTATGGGTGTGTGTTACATTACATTCACTAGTAGGAGTGAGAAAAACATCACGGGGTGGTGCACATTGTATGGGTGTGTGTTACATTACATTCTCTAGTAGGAGTGAGAAAAACATCACGGGGTGGTGCGCATTGTATGGGTGTGTGTTACATTAGAATCACTAGTAGGATTGAGAAAAACATCACGGGGTGGTGCGCATTGTATGGGTGTGTGTTAAATTAGTTTCACTAGTAGGATTGAGAAAAACATCACGGGGTGGTGCGCATTGTATGGGTGTGTGTTACATTAGTTTCACTAGTAGGAGTGAGAAAAACATCACGGGGTGGTGCGCATTGTATGGGTGTGTGTTACATTAGATGCACTAGTAGGAATGAGAAAAACATCACGGGGTGGTGCGCATTGTATGGGTGTGTGTTACATTAGTTTCACTAGTAGGAGTGAGAAAAACATCACGGGGTGGCTCGCATTGTATGGGTGTGTGTTACATTAGATGCACTAGTAGGAATGAGAAAAACATCACGGGGTGGTGCGCATTGTATGGGTGTGTGTTACATTACATTCACTAGTAGCAGTGAGAAAAACATCACGGGGTGGTGCGCATTGTATGGGTGTGTGTTACATTACATTCACTAGTAGCAGTGAGAAAAACATCACGGGGTGGTGCGCATTGTATGGGTGTGTGTTACCTTACATTCACTAGTAGCAGTGAGAAAAACATCACGGGGTGGTGCGCATTGTATGGGTGTGTTTTACATTAGTTTCACTAGTAGCAGTGAGAAAAACCTCACGGGGTGGTGCGCATTGTATAGGTGTGTGTTACATTAGATGCACTAGTAGGAATGAGAAAAACATCACGGGGTGGTGCGCATTGTATGGGTGTGTGTTACATTACATTCACTAGTAGCAGTGAGAAAAACATCACGGGGTGGTGCGCATTTTATGGGTGTGTGTTACATTACATTCACTAGTAGCAGTGAGAAAAACATCACGGGGTGGTGCGCATTGTATGGGTGTGTGTTACATTACTTTCACTAGTAGGAGGGAGAAAAACATCACGGAGTGGTGCGCATTGTATGGGTGTGTGTTACATTACATTCACTAGTAGGAGTGAGAAAAACATCACGGGGTGGTGCGCATTGTATTGGTGTGTGTTACATTAGATTCACTAGTAGCAGTGAGAAAAACATCACGGGGTGGTGCGCATTGTATGGGTGTGTGTTACATTAGATTCACTAGTAGCAGTGAGAAAAACATCACGGAGTGGTGCGCATTGTATGGGTGTGTGTTACATTAGATTCACTAGTAGGAGTGAGAAAAACATCACGGGGTGGTGCGCATTGTATGGGTGTGTGTTACATTACATTCACTACTAGGAGTGAGAAAAACATCACGTGGTGGTGCGCATTGTATGGGTGTGTGTTACATTCGATTCACTAGTAGCAGTGAGAAAAACATCACGGGGTGGTGCGCCTTGTATGGGTGTGTGTCACATTACATTCACTAGTAGAAGTGAGAAAAACATCACGGGGTGGTGCGCATTGTATGGGTGTGTGTTACATTAGATTCACTAGTAGCAGTGAGAAAAACATCACGGGGTGGTGCGCATTGTATGGGTGTGTGTTACATTAGATTCACTAGTAGCAGTGAGAAAAACATCACGGGGTGGTGCGCATTGTATGGGTGTGTGTTACATTAGATTCACTAGTAGCAGTGAGAAAAACATCACGGGGTGGTGCGCATTGTATGGGTGTGTGTCACATTAGATTCACTAGTAGGAGTGAGAAAAACATCACGGGATGGTGCGCATTGTATGGGTGTGTGTCACATTAGATTCACTAGTAGGAGTGAGAAATACATCACGGGGTGGTGCGCATTGTATGGGTGTGTGTTACATTACATTCACTAGTAGGAGTGAGAAAAACATCACGGGGTGGTGCGCATTGTATGGGTGTGTGTTACATTAGATTCACTAGTAGGATTGAGAAAAACATCACGGGGTGGTGCGCATTGTATGGGTGTGTGTTACATTAGATTCACTAGTAGGAGTGAGAAAAACATCACCGGGTGGTGCGCATTGTATGGGTGTGTGTTACATTAGATTCACTAGTAGGATTGAGAAAAACATCACGGGTTGGTGCGCATTGTATGGGTGTGTGTTACATTACATTCACTAGTAGGAGTGAGAAAAACATCACGGGGTGGTGCACATTGTATGGGTGTGTGTTACATTAGATGCACTAGTAGGAATGAGAAAAACATCACGGGGTGGTGCGCATTGTATGGGTGTGTGTTACATTACATTCACTAGTAGCAGTGAGAAAAACATCACGGGGTGGTGCGCATTGTATGGGTGTGTGTTACATTACATTCACTAGTAGCAGTGAGAAAAACATCACGGGGTGGTGCTCATTGTATGGGTGTGTGTTACATTACATTCATTAGTAGCAGTGAGAAAAACATCACGGGGTGGTGCGCATTGTATGGGTGTGTGTTACATTAGTTTCACTAGTAGCAGTGAGAAAAACATCACGGGGTGGTGCGCATTGTATAGGTGTGTGTTACATTAGATGCACTAGTAGGAATGAGAAAACATCACGGGGTGGTGTGCATTGCATGGGTGTGTGTTACATTACATTCACTAGTAGCAGTGAGAAAAACATCACGGGGTGGTGCGCATTTTATGGGTGTGTGTTACATTACATTCACTAGTAGCAGTGAGAAAAACATCACGGGGTGGTGCGCATTGTATGGGTGTGTGTTACATTACATTCACTAGTAGGAGTGAGAAAAACATCACGGGGTGGTGCGCATTGTATGGGTGTGTGTTACGTTATATTCACTAGTAGGAGTGAGAAAAACATCACGGAGTGGTGCGCATTGTATGGGTGTGTGTTACATTACATTCACTAGTAGGAGTGAGAAAAACATCACGGGGTGGTGCGCATTTTATGGGTGTGTGTCACATTAGATTCACTAGTAGGAGTGAGAAAAACATCACGGGGTGGTGCGCATTGTATGGGTGTGTGTCACATTAGATTCACTAGTAGGAGTGAGAAAAACATCACGGGGTGGTGCGCATTGTATGGGTGTGTGTCACATTAGATTCACTAGTAGGAGTGAGAAAAACATCACGGGATGGTGCGCATTGTATGGGTGTGTGTCACATTAGATTCACTAGTAGGAGTGAGAAAAACATCACGGGGTGGTGCGCATTGTATGGGTGGGTGTTACATTACATTCACTAGTAGGAGTGAGAAAAACATCACGGGGTGGTGCGCATTGTATGGGTGTGTGTTACATTAGATTCACTAGTAGGATTGAGAAAAACATCACGGGGTGGTGCGCATTGTATGGGTGTGTGTTACATTAGATTCACTAGTAGGAGTGAGAAAAACATCACGGGGTGGTGCGCATTGTATGGGTGTGTGTTACATTAGATTCACTAGTAGGATTGAGAAAAACATCACGGGTTTTGCGCATTGTATGGGTGTGTGTTACATTACCTTCACTAGTAGGAGTGAGAAAAACATCACGGGGTGGTGCGCATTGTATGGGTGTGTGTTACATTAGATTCACTAGTAGGAGTGAGAAAAACATCACGGGATGGTGCGCATTGTATGGGTGTGTGTCACATTAGATTCACTAGTAGGAGTGAGAAAAACATCACGGGGTGGTGCGCATTGTATGGGTGTGTGTCACATTACATTCACTAGTAGGAGTGAGAAAAACATCACGGGGTGCTGCGCATTTTATGGGTGTGTGTCACATTAGATTCACTAGTAGGAGTGAGAAAAACATCACGGGGTGGTGCGCATTGTATGGGTGTGTGTCACATTAGATTCACTAGTAGGAGTGAGAAAAACATCACGGGATGGTGCGCATTGTATGGGTGTGTGTCACATTAGATTCACTAGTAGGAGTGAGAAAAACATCACGGGGTGGTGCGCATTGTATGGGTGGGTGTTACATTACATTCACTAGTAGGAGTGAGAAAAACATCACGGGGTGGTGCGCATTGTATGGGTGTGTGTTACATTAGATTCACTAGTAGGATTGAGAAAAACATCACGGGTTGGTGCGCATTGTATGGGTGTGTGTTACATTACATTCACTAGTAGGAGTGAGAAAAACATCACGGGGTGGTGCGAATTGTATGGGTGTGTGTTACATTACATTCACTAGTAGGAGTGAGAAAAACATCACGGGGTGGTGCGCATTGTATGGGTGTGTGTTACATTAGATTCACTAGTAGCAGTGAGAAAAACATCACGGGGTGGTGCGCATTGTATGGGTGTGTGTTACATTAGATTCACTAGTAGCAGTGAGAAAAACATCACGGGGTGGTGCGCATTGTATGGGTGTGTGTTACATTAGATTCACTAGTAGCAGTGAGAAAAACATCACGGGGTGGTGCGCATTGTATGGGTGTGTGTTACATTAGATTCACTAGTAGCAGTGAGAAAAACATCACAGGGTGGTGCGCATTGTATGGGTGTGTGTTACATTAGATTCACTAGTAGTAGTGAGAAAAACACGGGGTGGTGGGCATTGTATGGGTGTGTGTTACATTAGATTCACTAGTAGGAGTGAGAAAAACATCACGGGGTGGTGCGCATTGTATGGGTGTGTGTCACATTAGATTCACTAGTAGGAGTGAGAAAAACATCACGGGGTGGTGCGCATTGTATGGGTGTGTGTTACATTACATTCACTAGTAGGAGGGAGAAAAACATCACGGGGTGGTGCGCATTGTATGGGTGTGTGTTACATTAGATTCACTAGTAGGAGTGAGAAAAACATCACGGGGTGGTGCGCATTGTATGGGTGTGTGTTACATTACATTCACTAGTAGGAGTGAGAAAAACATCACGGGGTGGTGCGCATTGTATGGGTGTGTGTTACATTAGATTCACTAGTAGGAGTGAGAAAATCATCACGGGGTGGTGCGCATTGTATGGGTGTGTGTTACATTACATTCACTAGTAGGAGTGAGAAAAACATCACGGGGTGGTGCGCATTGTATGGGTGTGTGTTACATTACATTCACTAGTAGGAGTGAGAAAAACATCACGGGGTGGTGCACATTGTATGGGTGTGTGTTACATTACATTCTCTAGTAGGAGTGAGAAAAACATCACGGGGTGGTGCGCATTGTATGGGTGTGTGTTACATTAGAATCACTAGTAGGAGTGAGAAAAACATCACGGGGTGGTGCGCATTGTATGGGTGTGTGTTACATTACATTCACTAGTAGGAGTGAGAAAAACATCACGGGGTGGTGCGCATTGTATGGGTGTGTGTTACATTAGATTCACTAGTAGGAGTGAGAAAATCATCACGGGGTGGTGCGCATTGTATGGGTGTGTGTTACATTACATTCACTAGTAGGAGTGAGAAAAACATCACGGGGTGGTGCGCATTGTAAGGGTGTGCGTTACATTACATTCACTAGTAGGAGTGAGAAAAACATCACGGGGTGGTGCGCATTGTATGGGTGTGCGTTACATTACATTCACTAGTAGGAGTGATAAAAACATCACGGGGTGGTGCGCATTGTATGGGTGTGTGTTACATTACATTCACTAGTAGGAGTGAGAAAAACATCACGGGGTGGTGCGCATTGTATGGGTGTGTGTTACATTACATTCACTAGTAGCAGTGAGAAAAACATCACGGGGTGGTGCGCATTGTATGGGTGTGTGTTACATTAGATTCACTAGTAGCAGTGAGAAAAACATCACGGGGTGGTGCGCATTGTATGGGTGTGTGTTACATTAGATTCACTAGTAGCAGTGAGAAAAACATCACGGGGTGGTGCGCATTGTATGGGTGGGTGTTACATTACATTCACTAGTAGCAGTGAGAAACACATCACGGGGTGGTGCGCATTGTATGGGTGTGTGTTACATTAGATTCACTAGTAGCAGTGAGAAAAACATCACAGGGTGGTGCGCATTGTATGGGTGTGTGTTACATTAGATTCACTAGTAGCAGTGAGAAAAACACGGGGTGGTGCGCATTGTATGGGTGTGTGTTACATTAGATTCACTAGTAGGAGTGAGAAAAACATCACGGGGTGGTGCGCATTGTATGGGTGTGTGTCACATTAGATTCACTAGTAGGAGTGAGAAAAACATCACGGGGTGGTGCGCATTGTATGGGTGTGTGTTACATTACATTCACTAGTAGGAGGGAGAAAAACATCACGGGGTGGTGCGCATTGTATAGGTGTGTGTTACATTAGATGCACTAGTAGGAATGAGAAAAACATCACGGGGTGGTGCGCATTGTATGGGTGTGTGTCACATTAGATTCACTAGTAGGAGTGAGAAAAACATCACGGGGTGGTGCGCATTGTATGGGTGTGTGTTACATTAGTTTCACTAGTAGCAGTGAGAAAAACATCACGGGGTGGTGCGCATTGTATGGGTGTGTGTCACATTAGATTCACTAGTAGGAGTGAGAAAAACATCACGGGGTGGTGCGCATTGTATGGGTGTGTGTTACATTACATTCACTAGTAGGAGTGAGAAAAACATCACGGGGTGGTGCGCATTGTATGGGTGTGTGTTACATTAGGTTCACTAGTAGGAGTGAGAAAATCATCACGGGGTGGTGCGCATTGTATGGGTGTGTGTTACATTACATTCACTAGTAGGAGTGAGAAAAACATCACGGGGTGGTGCGCATTGTATGGGTGTGTGTTACATTACATTCACTAGTAGGAGTGAGAAAAACATCACGGGGTGGTGCACATTGTATGGGTGTGTGTTACATTACATTCTCTAGTAGGAGTGAGAAAAACATCACGGGGTGGTGCGCATTGTATGGGTGTGTGTTACATTAGATTCACTAGTAGGAGTGAGAAAAACATCACGGGGTGGTGCGCATTTTAAGGGTGTGCGTTACATTACATTCACTAGTAGGAGTGAGAAAAACATCACGGGGTGGTGCGCATTGTATGGGTGTGCGTTACATTACATTCACTAGTAGGAGTGATAAAAACATCACGGGGTGGTGCGCATTGTATGGGTGTGCGTTACATTACATTCACTAGTAGGAGTGAGAAAAACATCACGGGGTGGTGCGCATTGTATGGGTGTGTGTTACATTACATTCACTAGTAGCAGTGAGAAAAACATCACGGGGTGGTGCGCATTGTATGGGTGTGTGTTACATTAGATTCACTAGTAGCAGTGAGAAAAACATCACGGGGTGGTGCGCATTGTATGGGTGTGTGTTACATTAGATTCACTAGTAGCAGTGAGAAAAACATCACGGGGTGGTGCGCATTGTATGGGTGTGTGTTACATTAGATTCACTAGTAGCAGTGAGAAAAACATCACGGGGTGGTGCGCATTGTATGGGTGTGTGTTACATTAGATTCACTAGTAGCAGTGAGAAAAACATCACAGGGTGGTGCGCATTGTATGGGTGTGTGTTACATTAGATTCACTAGTAGCAGTGAGAAAAACACGGGGTGGTGCGCATTGTATGGGTGTGTGTTACATTAGATTCACTAGTAGGAGTGAGAAAAACATCACGGGGTGGTGCGCATTGTATGGGTGTGTGTCACATTAGATTCACTAGTAGGAGTGAGAAAAACATCACGGGGTGGTGCGCATTGTATGGGTGTGTGTTACATTACATTCACTAGTAGGAGGGAGAAAAACATCACGGGGTGGTGCGCATTGTATGGGTGTGTGTTACATTAGATTCACTAGTAGGAGTGAGAAAAACATCACGGGGTGGTGCGCATTGTATGGGTGTGTGTTACATTACATTCACTAGTAGGAGTGAGAAAAACATCACGGGGTGGTGCGCATTGTATGGGTGTGTGTTACATTAGATTCACTAGTAGGAGTGAGAAAATCATCACGGGGTGGTGCGCATTGTATGGGTGTGTGTTACATTACATTCACTAGTAGGAGTGAGAAAAACATCACGGGGTGGTGCGCATTGTATGGGTGTGTGTTACATTACATTCACTAGTAGGAGTGAGAAAAACATCACGGGGTGGTGCGCATTGTATGGGTGTGTGTTACATTACATTCACTAGTAGGAGTGAGAAAAACATCACGGGGTGGTGCGCATTGTATGGGTGTGTGTTACATTAGGTTCACTAGTAGGAGTGAGAAAATCATCACGGGGTGGTGCGCATTGTATGGGTGTGTGTTACATTACATTCACTAGTAGGAGTGAGAAAAACATCACGGGGTGGTGCGCATTGTATGGGTGTGTGTTACATTACATTCACTAGTAGGAGTGAGAAAAACATCACGGGGTGGTGCACATTGTATGGGTGTGTGTTACATTACATTCTCTAGTAGGAGTGAGAAAAACATCACGGGGTGGTGCGCATTGTATGGGTGTGTGTTACATTAGAATCACTAGTAGGATTGAGAAAAACATCACGGGGTGGTGCGCATTGTATGGGTGTGTGTTAAATTAGTTTCAATAGTAGGAGTGAGAAAAACATCACGGGGTGGTGCGCATTGTATGGGTGTGTGTTACATTAGATGCACTAGTAGGAATGAGAAAAACATCACGGGGTGGTGCGCATTGTATGGGTGTGTGTTACATTAGTTTCACTAGTAGGAGTGAGAAAAACATCACGGGGTGGTGCGCATTGTATGGGTGTGTGTTACATTAGATGCACTAGTAGGAATGAGAAGAACATCACGGGGTGGTGCGCATTGTATGGGTGTGTGTTACATTACATTCACTAGTAGCAGTGAGAAAAACATCACGGGGTGGTGCGCATTGTATGGGTGTGTGTTACATTACATTCACTAGTAGCAGTGAGAAAAACATCACGGGGTGGTGCGCATTGTATGGGTGTGTGTTACATTAGATTCACTAGTAGCAGTGAGAAAAACATCACGGGGTGGTGCGCATTGTATGGGTGTGTGTTACATTAGATTCACTAGTAGCAGTGAGAAAAACATCACGGGGTGGGGCGCATTGTATGGGTGTGTGTTACATTAGATTCACTAGTAGCAGTGAGAAAAACATCACGGGGTGGTGCGCATTGTATGGGTGTGTGTTACATTAGATTCACTAGTAGCAGTGAGAAAAACATCACGGGGTGGTGCGCATTGTATGGGTGTGTGTTACATTACATTCACTAGTAGCAGTGAGAAAAACACGGGGTGGTGCGCATTGTATGGGTGTGTGTTACATTAGATTCACTAGTAGCAGTGAGAAAAACATCACGGGGTGGTGCGCATTGTATGGGTGTGTGTTACATTAGATTCACTAGTAGCAGTGAGAAAAACATCACGGGGTGGTGCGCATTGTATGGGTGTGTGTCACATTAGATTCACTAGTAGCAGTGAGAAAAACATCACGGGGTGGTGCGCATTGTATGGGTGTGTGTTACATTACATTCACTAGTAGGAGGGAGAAAAACATCACGGGGTGGTGCGCATTGTATGGGTGTGTGTTACATTAGATTCACTAGTAGGAGTGAGAAAAACATCACGGGGTGGTGCGCATTGTATGGGTGTGTGTTACATTACATTCACTAGTAGGAGTGAGAAAAACATCACGGGGTGGTGCGCATTGTATGGGTGTGTGTTACATTAGATTCACTAGTAGGAGTGAGAAAATCATCACGGGGTGGTGCGCATTGTATGGGTGTGTGTTACATTACATTCACTAGTAGGAGTGAGAAAAACATCACGGGGTGGTGCGCATTGTATGGGTGTGTGTTACATTACATTCACTAGTAGGAGTGAGAAAAACATCACGGGGTGGTGCACATTGTATCGGTGTGTGTTACATTACATTCTCTAGTAGGAGTGAGAAAAACATCACGGGGTGGTGCGCATTGTATGGGTGTGTGTTACATTAGAATCACTAGTAGGAGTGAGAAAAACATCACGGGGTGGTGGGCATTGTATGGGTGTGTGTTACATTACATTCACTAGTAGGAGTGAGAAAAACATCACGGGGTGGTGCGCATTGTATGGGTGTGCGTTACATTACATTCACTAGTAGGAGTGAGAAAAACATCACGGGGTGGTGCGCATTGTAAGGGTGTGCGTTACATTACATTCACTAGTAGGAGTGAGAAAAACATCACGGGGTGGTGCGCATTGTATGGGTGTGTGTTACATTACATTCTCTAGTAGGAGTGAGAAAAACATCACGGGGTGGTGCGCATTGTATGGGTGTGTGTTACATTAGATTCACTACTAGGATTGAGAAAAACATCACGGGGTGGTGCGCATTGTATGGTGTGTGTTACATTAGTTTCACTAGTAGGATTGAGAAAAACATCACGGGGCGGTGCGCATTGTATGGGTGTGTGTTACATTAGTTTCACTAGTAGGAGTGAGAAAAACATCACGGGGTGGTGCGCATTGTATGGGTGTGTGTTACATTACATTCACTAGTAGGAGTGAGAAAAACATCACGGGGTGGTGCACATTGTATGGGTGTGTGTTACATTACATTCTCTAGTAGGAGTGAGAAAAACATCACGGGGTGGTGCGCATTGTATGGGTGTGTGTTACATTAGAATCACTAGTAGGATTGAGAAAAACATCACGGGGTGGTGCGCATTGTATGGGTGTGTGTTAAATTAGTTTCAATAGTAGGATTGAGAAAAACATCACGGGGTGGTGCGCATTGTATGGGTGTGTGTTACATTAGTTTCACTAGTAGGAGTGAGAAAAACATCACGGGGTGGTGCGCATTGTATGGGTGTGTGTTACATTAGATGCACTAGTAGGAATGAGAAAAACATCACGGGGTGGTGCGCATTGTATGGGTGTGTGTTACATTAGTTTCACTAGTAGGAGTGAGAAAAACATCACGGGGTGGTGCGCATTGTATGGGTGTATGTTACATTACATTCACTAGTAGGAGTGAGAAAAACATCACGGGGTGGTGCGCATTGTATGGGTGTGTGTTACATTCGATTCACTAGTAGCAGTGAGAAAAACATCACGGGGTGGTGCGCCTTGTATGGGTGTGTGTCACATTACATTCACTAGTAGAAGTGAGAAAAACATCACGGGGTGGTGCGCATTGTATGGGTGTGTGTTACATTAGATTCACTAGTAGCAGTGAGAAAAACATCACGGGGTGGTGCGCATTGTATGGGTGTGTGTTACATTAGATTCACTAGTAGCAGTGAGAAAAACATCACGGGGTGGTGCGCATTGTATGGGTGTGTGTTACATTAGATTCACTAGTAGCAGTGAGAAAAACATCACGGTGTGGTGCGCATTGTATGGGTGTGTGTCACATTAGATTCACTAGTAGGAGTGAGAAAAACATCACGGGGTGGTGCGCATTGTATGGGTGTGTGTCACATTACATTCACTAGTAGGAGTGAGAAAAACATCACGGGGTGGTGCGCATTGTATGGGTGTGTGTCACATTAGATTCACTAGTAGGAGTGAGAAAAACATCACGGGGTGGTGCGCATTTTATGGGTGTGTGTCACATTAGATTCACTAGTAGGAGTGAGAAAAACATCACGGGGTGGTGCGCATTGTATGGGTGTGTGTCACATTAGATTCACTAGTAGGAGTGAGAAAAACATCACGGGGTGGTGCGCATTGTATGGGTGTGTGTCACATTTGATTCACTAGTAGGAGTGAGAAAAACATCACGGGATGGTGCGCATTGTATGGGTGTGTGTCACATTAGATTCAGTAGTAGGAGTGAGAAAAACAACACGGGGTGGTGCGCATTGTATGGGTGTGTGTTACATTACATTCACTAGTAGGAGTGAGAAAAACATCACGGGGTGGTGCGCATTGTATGGGTGTGTGTTACATTAGATTCACTAGTAGGATTGAGAAAAACATCACGGGGTGGTGCGCATTGTATGGGTGTGTGTTACATTAGATTCACTAGTAGGAGTGAGAAAAACATCACGGGGTGGTGCGCATTGTATGGGTGTGTGTTACATTACATTCACTAGTAGGAGTGAGAAAAACATCACGGGGTGATGCGAATTGTATGGGTGTGTGTTACATTACATTCACTAGTAGGAGTGAGAAAAACATCACGGGGTGGTGCGCATTGTATGGGTGTGTGTTACATTACATTCACTAGTAGGAGTGAGAAAAACATCACGGGGTGGTGCGCATTGTAAGGGTGTGCGTTACATTACATTCACTAGTAGGAGTGAGAAAAACATCACGGGGTGGTGCGCATTGTATGGGTGTGTGTTACATTACATTCTCTAGTAGGAGTGAGAAAAACATCACGGGGTGGTGCGCATTGTATGGGTGTGTGTTACATTAGATTCACTACTAGGATTGAGAAAAACATCACGGGGTGGTGCGCATTGTATGGTGTGTGTTACATTAGTTTCACTAGTAGGATTGAGAAAAACATCACGGGGCGGTGCGCATTGTATGGGTGTGTGTTACATTAGTTTCACTAGTAGGAGTGAGAAAAACATCACGGGGTGGTGCGCATTGTATGGGTGTGTGTTACATTACATTCACTAGTAGGAGTGAGAAAAACATCACGGGGTGGTGCACATTGTATGGGTGTGTGTTACATTACATTCTCTAGTAGGAGTGAGAAAAACATCACGGGGTGGTGCGCATTGTATGGGTGTGTGTTACATTAGAATCACTAGTAGGATTGAGAAAAACATCACGGGGTGGTGCGCATTGTATGGGTGTGTGTTAAATTAGTTTCAATAGTAGGATTGAGAAAAACATCACGGGGTGGTGCGCATTGTATGGGTGTGTGTTACATTAGTTTCACTAGTAGGAGTGAGAAAAACATCACGGGGTGGTGCGCATTGTATGGGTGTGTGTTACATTAGATGCACTAGTAGGAATGAGAAAAACATCACGGGGTGGTGCGCATTGTATGGGTGTGTGTTACATTAGTTTCACTAGTAGGAGTGAGAAAAACATCACGGGGTGGTGCGCATTGTATGGGTGTGTGTTACATTACATTCACTAGTAGGAGTGAGAAAAACATCACGGGGTGGTGCGCATTGTATGGGTGTGTGTTACATTCGATTCACTAGTCGCAGTGAGAAAAACATCACGGGGTGGTGCGCCTTGTATGGGTGTGTGTCACATTACATTCACTAGTAGAAGTGAGAAAAACATCACGGGGTGGTGCGCATTGTATGGGTGTGTGTTACATTAGATTCACTAGTAGCAGTGAGAAAAACATCACGGGGTGGTGCGCATTGTATGGGTGTGTGTTACATTAGATTCACTAGTAGCAGTGAGAAAAACATCACGGGGTGGTGCGCATTGTATGGGTGTGTGTTACATTAGATTCACTAGTAGCAGTGAGAAAAACATCACGGTGTGGTGCGCATTGTATGGGTGTGTGTCACATTAGATTCACTAGTAGGAGTGAGAAAAACATCACGGGGTGGTGCGCATTGTATGGGTGTGTGTCACATTACATTCACTAGTAGGAGTGAGAAAAACATCACGGGGTGGTGCGCATTGTATGGGTGTGTGTCACATTAGATTCACTAGTAGGAGTGAGAAAAACATCACGGGGTGGTGCGCATTTTATGGGTGTGTGTCACATTAGATTCACTAGTAGGAGTGAGAAAAACATCACGGGGTGGTGCGCATTGTATGGGTGTGTGTCACATTAGATTCACTAGTAGGAGTGAGAAAAACATCACGGGGTGGTGCGCATTGTATGGGTGTGTGTCACATTTGATTCACTAGTAGGAGTGAGAAAAACATCACGGGATGGTGCGCATTGTATGGGTGTGTGTCACATTAGATTCAGTAGTAGGAGTGAGAAAAACATCACGGGGTGGTGCGCATTGTATGGGTGTGTGTTACATTACATTCACTAGTAGGAGTGAGAAAAACATCACGGGGTGGTGCGCATTGTATGGGTGTGTGTTACATTAGATTCACTAGTAGGATTGAGAAAAACATCACGGGGTGGTGCGCATTGTATGGGTGTGTGTTACATTAGATTCACTAGTAGGAGTGAGAAAAACATCACGGGGTGGTGCGCATTGTATGGGTGTGTGTTACATTACATTCACTAGTAGGAGTGAGAAAAACATCACGGGGTGATGCGAATTGTATGGGTGTGTGTTACATTACATTCACTAGTAGGAGTGAGAAAAACATCACGGGGTGGTGCGCATTTTATGGGTGTGTGTTACATTATTTTTTTTTTGTTTTTTTTTTTTTTTTTTTTTTATTTAAGAGGAAAAAGAGAAAAACACAAAACAAACCAAAGCGGTGTAAGGGTACACGTAATACAGAACTACATAAACAAAACAAAACAAAGCAAAACAAAAACAAAGCAAACAAACAAACAAAAAAAAACCATAACAGTAAGAAATCACCTGTTAGTATATTACATATTATCATCTTGAAAATAGTTCCTCAAATCACAGTATCAAAGAATACAAGGTGGACATTCAAACAGGTAGACTGCAAACATCTGTGTTCAATGATCCACAAACATTGATACAGTCAGCTATTTAACACCCCTAAACACACTTGCTGTTATATCCGTTAGAGCTCTCTTTTTTTTTTCTTCCCCTCTCTTTTTTACTACAAAATTCACACCCTTTGGATTTCATTACTCCTTAGTGCTTATTACTTTTGGGGAAGGGGGGGAGAATACAGTCAAATATGGCAAAACAAAGCTGTCAGTCAATACCAAGGATAGACATAGCACATGGTGTAGAACACAGTACAAGTTTATCAACTATGGTTATCAACGTTGTCCCTTGTTTCCTTAAAAAGAATTGTCTATCTCATTAGATATTATAAAGTTGGACAAAACAGTAGAGAACAAGACCAATACAACTTAGGCATTGTAAACATTACAGGACTTCCAAAGAAGACAATAGTCAAACCAGAATGGGTATCTTAGTGAATCTTATTGTCTTCAAAGTAGTTGCCTATGTCTTCAAACTTGATACTACCATATAGAATGGAACAGAGTCTAATCGTCTAATCAGTCAAAACAAGATCGTGGGAGCACTACAGGACTTCAAAACAAGTTAATAGGAAATCAAAAAGAGTTATTATTTATATATCCTAATTATTTGAATTTTTTCTTTAATTAAGACAAACATAAGAAATGACTAATTTTTTTAAAACAATAAGGGGGAGATTGAGATAAAACAGGACATAACAATATAACAATAGAGGTCACAGCATGACTGTTTCAACAACCTAGTACTTCACCACCATATAACCTGACTTAATAGTAGTTACCATAGTGTCTTTTTCCTTGAAATATTTGGATAAAACTTCATATACTCTAGCTTCAAATATTTTCAAATCAAGAAGCCCAGAATAAAGCCTTTCTAATTAATGAGTGAAAACTTTATAAGGCTCCAAGGCCACCTAATGGGGAATCATGATTACCACATATTTTTATATATTTGAATCATTACTTACATTAGGGAAACTATTCGGTATTCACACATGCGAGATTGATTTATTTCACTTATGAGTATGGTCTCAAGCTGCGCCCATTTATTGATAAATATCTCAATGTGATCCTTCTTTATAGCTGAATAATACTCCATTGTATAGAAATACCACAACTTTTTTATCCATTCCTCAGTTGATGGACACTTGGGTTGTTTCCATGATCTGGCGATTACAAATTGTGCTGCTATAAACATAGGTGCACATATATCACTGTGGTATGATGCTTTCAGTTCTTCTGGGAATATGCCTAGAAGTGGAATAGCTGGAATAAATGGGACTTCCAGTCCCAACTTTTTGAGAAATCTCCAGACAGATCTCCACAAAGGCTGTACCAGTCTACACTCCCACCAGCAGTGCAGGAGAGTTCCCTTTTCCCCACAGCCTCTCCAGCATTTGTTGTCGGTTTTCTTGATCCTGGCCATTCTTTCAGGAGTGAGATGGTATCTCAGTGTGGTTTTAATTTGCATTTCTCTAATGACCAATGATGATGAGCATTTTTTCATGTATTTATTTGCCATTTGCATTTCTTCATCTGAGAATTGCGTATTCATCTCAGATGCCCATTTTTGGATTGGATCTTTGAATTTTGGAGGTCTGAGTTTCTTTAATTCTTTATATGTTTTAGACAAGAGGCCCTTGTCTGAGAGAGAGTTCACTAAAATCTTTTCCCAGTTTGTGGGTTTTCTTTTCACTATGCTGGAGATTTCTTTTGACATGCAGAAACTTTTTAATAAGAAGTGGTCCCAGTTATTGATTCTGGGAAGTATTTCCCGTGCGGTTTGAGTCCTGTTCATGAATTCTTTACCTACTCCTATGTCTCCAAGGTTTCTACCTAATTTGTCTTCCAATAGATTTAGTGTTTCTGTTTTAATATTCAGATCTTTGACCCATTTAGATTTTAATTTAGTACATGGTGATAGACATGGGTCTAGCTTTAGTTTTCGGCAAATGGAGAGCCAGTTTTTCCAGCACCATTTATTAAAGAGACTGTCGTTCTTCCAGTGAACCTGCTTGGCTCCTTTATCAAAGATAAGGTGGTTGAGTGTGTTCGTAGTTGTGGTTGTATCTTCTAATCTATTCCACTGATCTTCGGCTCTGTTTTGATTCCAATACCATGTTGATTTTACTACTGTTGCTTTGTAGTATAACTTCAAGTCAGGGATTGTGATGCCTCCTGCTTTGTCTTTGCTGCTTAGAATTGCCTTTGCGATTCTGGGTCTCTTCTGGTTCCAGATGAAATTTAGGAGTGATTTCTCTAGATCTATAAGGTATGTTGATGGAATTTCTATTGGGATTGCATTGAATCTGTATAACAGTTTTGGGAGAATGGCCATTTTCACAATGTTTGTTCTTCCTATCCATGAGCAAGGGATGTCTTTCCATTTTCTGAGATCATCTTCAATTTCCTTTTTCAGTGTATTGTAATTTTCACTGTATAAGTCTTTGACTTCTTTCGTAAGAGTAATTCCTAAATATTTCATTTTTTTGCTTGCTAATGTGAATAGTCCAGTTTCTCTTATTTCCCTCTCTGTAATTTTGTTGTTCGTGTATAGGAATGCTATTGATTTCTGAGTATTGATTTTGTATCCAGCCACATTACTGAATTTATTTATTGTATCTAAGAGTATTTCAATGGAGTTTAGGGGGTCTTCTATGTAGAGTATCATGTCATCTGCAAACAATGATAATTTAACTTCTTCTTTTCCTATCTTTACCCCTTTTATTTCTCTTTCTTGCCTAATTGCTCTGGCTAGTACTTCCAGTACTATATTAAATAGGAGTGGTGATAAAGGACATCCTTGTCTTGTGCCCGATTTTAAAGTAAAGGCTTTCAATTTTTGGCCATTTAGTATGATGCTGGCTGTTGGTTTGTCATAAATGGCCTTTATTATATTGAGGTAAAGACCATTTATTCCAATTTTCTGTAAAGTTCTTATCATGAATAAGTGTTGGACCTTATCGAAGGCTTTTTCTGCATCTATAGAGATGATCATGTGATTCTTATTTTTGGCTTTATTGATATGGTGGATTACATTTATTGATTTGCATATGTTGAACCATCCTTGCATTCCTGGGATGAATCCCACTTGGTCATGGTGTATAATCTTCTTGATGATTTGCTGGATCCTATTTGCCAATATTTTATTGAGGATTTTTGCATCTGTGTTCATTAGGGAGATCGGTCTATAGTTCTCTTTTATAGTTGGGTCTTTCTCAGGTTTTGGTACTAGAGTAATATTTGCTTCCAGGAATGACTTAGGAAGGATTGCTTCCCTTTCAATTTCATTGAATAGTTTGAGGAGTGTCGGCATTAGGTCTTCTTTATATTTCTTGTAGAATTCTGCAGTGAATCCATCTGGGCCTGGGCTTTTCTTGGTGGGTAAGGCCTTAATTACTTTTTCAAGTTCATTAGCAGAGATTGGGTTATTCAACAGTTTTATATCCTCTTGATCTAGCTTTGGTACTTCATATGCTTCTAAGAATCTGTCTATTTCTTCTGTGTTATCAAACTTTTGAGAGTAGAGGTTTTCGAAATAGGTGTTGATGATCCTCTGTATTTCTATTGGGTCTGTAGTGATTTCTCCTTTTTCATTTCTTATTGCATGAATTTGAGCTTTTTCTTCCCTTTTTTTAATAAGGTTGGCTAGGGGCTTATCAATTTTATTTATTCTTTCAAAGAACCAACTCTTTGATTCGTTGATTCTTTGGATTGTTTTCTTAGTCTCTATTGCATTGATTTCTGCTCTGATTTTTATAATTTCCTCTCTTCTTTTGGCTTTGGGCTTGACTTGCTCTTCTTTTTCTAGCTGTTTGAGGTGTAGCATCAAGTTATTTATTTGTATTCGTTCTGTTTTCCTGATGTGGGAACTCAGTGCAATAAATTTTCCTCTCAGAACGGCTTTCATTGCATCCCACAGATTCCGGTAAGTTGTATCTGCATTTTCATTTTCTTTTAGGTATTGTTTAATTTCTTCTTTAATTTCTTCTGTGACCCACTGATTACTCAAGAGTGTGTTATTTAGTTTCCATGTGTTTGTGGAATTTTTGCAGTATCTTTTGTCATTAATTTCTAATTTCAGAGCGCTATGATCTGATAATATGCAAGGGATGATTTCAACTTTTTTGCATTTGCTTAAATATGTTCTGTGAGCTAATATATGGTCTATTTTAGAAAATGATCCATGTACTGCTGAGAAGAATGTGTATTCTGATGTTGTTGGGTGGAACATTCTGTATATGTCTATCAAACCCATTTGTTCACAGGTGTGATTCAGTTCTGTTATTTCTTTGCTCATTTTCTGTCTGGTTGATCTGTCCCTTGGTGTCAGTGGTGTATTAAGGTCTCCTGCTACAATTGTGTTACTGATAATTTGAGTTTTCATTTCTGTTAATAATTGTTTTATATAACTGGGTGCTCTGGAGTTTGGTGCATATATATTTAAGATAGTTATCTCTTCCTCTTGGAGTTTTCCCCTTACGAGTATGTAGTGACCTTCTTTGTCCTTTATGGTCATTGTTGGTTTAAAGTTCACGTTGTCTGCAAACAGGATGGCTACTCCTGCCTTTTTTTGGATTCCTGCTGCATGGAGAATTGTTTTCCATCCTTTGACTTTCAGTCTGTGAGTATCCTTCTGGGTTAGATGGGTTTCCTGTAAACAGCATATGGTTGGATTTTGTTTCTTGATCCATTCTGCTAGTCTGTTTCTTTTAGTTGGTGCATTGAGACCATTTACATTAATGGTTATTACTGTTAAATGCTGATTAATTGTAGGAATGTTATCTCTTTGCTGTTGCATCTTTATCTTTCTGTTCTGTTTAATTATTTGCTTTGCTTAGTGGGTTTTTCCTTTGTGTTTCTAAACTGTCTTTCAATATTTTTTGCAGGATTGGTTTGGTGTTCATGAAGTTCTTCAGCTGTTCTTTGTCATGGAAGTATCGTATTGCACCATCTATTTTGAATGATAGTTTTGCAGGATATATCAGTCTCGGTTGGAAATCGTTTTGCTTTAGGATCTGGAATACTTCACTCCATGCTCTTCTTGACTTTATTGTTTGTGCTGAGAAGTCTGCTGTGATTCTGATAGGTTTTCCTTTATAAGTGATCTGTTTTTTCTCTCTGACAGCTTTTAATAATCTATTCTTGTGTTGGATTTCTGGGATGGTGATTATTATATGTCTGGGTGTAGTTTTATTTTGGTTATGACTGTTTGGAGTTCTATATGCTTCACTGATCCTGATGTCAGTTTCTGATCTCATGCTTGGGAAATTTTCAGCTATTACTTCTCTAAATATCCTCCTGACATCCTTCATGTTGTCTCCCTCTCTTTCATTAATCCCTATCATTCTTATGTTATTCTTCTTTGCATCGTCCTGCAGTTGTTGAATTGTTGTTTCCTGATTCCTTGTTATTTTCAAAAGATCTTTCCTTTCCTGTTCACTAGCTGCAATCCTGTCTTCAAGGTCTGAAATTCTATCTTCACTTTCATTAAGGCGGTTTTTACAACTTTCAGTGGAGTTTTTTATTTCCTGTATATCTCTGTGCATCTGCATTATGTATTCTGTTTGTTTCTTATATTGCTCATCTAGGGATTCTATCTTTTTGTTTAGTTCCTCCAATTTTTTATCTGTGTTTTCTTTAGATATATTTAGAATCTCTTTCATTTCTTTTATCATTTCTTCTTTTATCTGGGAGATTATTTCGAGTTTGAATTTCTTTAAAGCTTCCTGGAGTTGCTTGTCAATTTCAGTGGCTATTGTGTCCGATATATGAGGTGGATGGGATATATTTTCTTCTATATACATCGCTCCTAGGGTTTCTTGAGATGGGCTGGAGGTTTGAGGTTGTAATTTAGTCTTTCGTTTTGTCATTTTCCTATATTTCTGTGTTTCAAGTGTTATTTGAAAGCTACCTCAGGATCTGTTGAAAATCCCCTTCTATGTTTGGAGCTACTGAGACTCTGGCACCACGCTACCCCAAGCCTTTGGGCCTACAGAACTAGTGGCTCTCCTCTGCCTGCTCAGAACTCCGCAGTTCCAGACAAGCTGGGCCTCAGGGACACTGTGCGCCCACCTGCCCCTTGGAAGCTCCACAGTTCTTCAATCGCAGCCGGGTTAGGGTACTCACCACAGGCCGCAGTGCTTCAGGAACCTGTGGACCCTCCCTGGTTGCAGAGATATCCACAGTCCTCCAGACACGCAGAGAGGCCTGTGAGGGCACCCCAGATCTGCCCAGCTCCTCTTCTGCAGACCTATGTCCAGGCGCGGCAGCTAAACAGGCTGGGCTACGCTGATAGTGTGGGCCCGCCCATCCGTCGGCAGCTCAGCAGGTCTCCAAGTGGAGCCGGAATGGGGAGGCTGATGTGATAGCCTCAAACCCACCTCGCCCCTTTGCTGCACCTGGAAGCCTGGGGGAACTCCAGCAGTCTGGGCGGAGATATCCAGAGTCCTCCAGACACGCAGAGAGGCCGGTGAGGGCACCCCAGATCTGCCCAGCTCCTCCTCTGCAGACCTATGTCCAGGCACGGCAGCTAAACAGGCTGGGCTAGGCTGATAGTGTGGGCCCGCCCATCCGTCGGCAGCTCAGCAGGTCTCCAAGTGGAGCCGGAATGGGGAGGCTGATGTGATAGCCTCAAACCCACCTCGCCCCTTTACTGCACCTGGAAGCCTGGGGGAACTCCAGCAGTCTGGGCGGAGATATCCAGAGTCCTCCAGGCACGCAGAGAGGCCGGTGAGGGCACCCCAGATCTGCCCAGCTCCTCTTCTGCAGACCTATGTCCAGGCGCGGCAGCTAAACAGGCTGGGCTACGCTGATAGTGTGGGCCCGCCCATCCGTCGGCAGCTCAGCAGGTCTCCAAGTGGAGCCGGAATGGGGAGGCTGATGTGATAGCCTCAAACCCACCTCGCCCCTTTACTGCACCTGGAAGCCTGGGGGAACTCCAGCAGTCTGGGCGGAGATATCCAGAGTCCTCCAGACACGCAGAGAGGCCGGTGAGGGCACCCCAGATCTGCCCAGCTCCTCCTCTGCAGACCTATGTCCAGGCACGGCAGCTAAACAGGCTGGGCTAGGCTGATAGTGTGGGCCCGCCCATCCGTCGGCAGCTCAGCAGGTCTCCAAGTGGAGCCGGAATGGGGAGGCTGATGTGATAGCCTCAAACCCACCTCGCCCCTTTACTGCACCTGGAAACCTGGGGGAACTCCAGCAGTCTGGGCGGAGATATCCAGAGTCCTCCAGGCACGCAGAGAGGCCGGTGAGGGCACCCCAGATCTGCCCAGCTCCTCTTCTGCAGACCCATGTCCAGGCGCGGCAGCTAAACAGGCTGGGCTACGCTGATAGTGTGGGCCCGCCCATCCGTCGGCAGCTCAGCAGGTCTCCAAGTGGAGCCGGAATGGGGAGGCTGATGTGATAGCCTCAAACCCACCTCGCCCCTTTACTGCACCTGGAAGCCTGGGGGAACTCCAGCAGTCTGGGCGGAGATATCCAGAGTCCTCCAGGCACGCAGAGAGGCCGGTGAGGGCACCCCAGATCTGCCCAGCTCCTCCTCTGCAGACCTATGTCCAGGCACGGCAGCTAAACAGGCTGGGCTAGGCTGATAGTGTGGGCCCGCCCATCCGTCGGCAGCTCAGCAGGTCTCCAAGTGGAGCCGGAATGGGGAGGCTGATGTGATAGCCTCAAACCCACCTCGCCCCTTTACTGCACCTGGAAGCCTGGGGGAACTCCAGCAGTCTGGGCGGAGATATCCAGAGTCCTCCAGGCACGCAGAGAGGCCGGTGAGGGCACCCCAGATCTGCCCAGCTCCTCCTCTGCCGTGTGTGTTACATTAGATTCACTAGTAGGAGTGAGAAAATCACGGGGTGGTGCGCATTGTATGGGTGTGTGTTACATTACATTCACTAGTAGGAGTGAGAAAAACATCACGGGGTGGTACGCATTGTATGGGTGTGTGTTACATTACATTCACTAGTAGGAGTGAGAAAAACATCACGGGGTGGTGCGCATTGTATGGGTGTGTGTTACATTAGATTCACTACTAGGATTGAGAAAAACATCACGGGGTGGTGCGCATTGTATGGTGTGTGTTACATTAGTTTCACTAGTAGGATTGAGAAAAACATCACGGGGCGGTGCGCATTGTATGGGTGTGTGTTACATTAGTTTCACTAGTAGGAGTGAGAAAAACATCACGGGGTGGTGCGCATTGTATGGGTGTGTGTTACATTAGATGCACTAGTAGGAATGAGAAAAACATCACGGGGTGGTGCGCATTGTATGGGTGTGTGTTACATTAGTTTCACTAGTAGGAGTGAGAAAAACATCACGGGGTGGTGCGCATTGTATGGGTGTGTGTTACATTAGATGCACTAGTAGGAATGAGAAAAACATCACGGGGTGGTGCGCATTGTATGGGTGTGTGTTACATTACATTCACTAGTAGCAGTGAGAAAAACATCACGGGGTGGTGCGCATTGTATGGGTGTGTGTTACATTACATTCACTAGTAGCAGCGAGAAATACATCACGGGGTGGTGCGCATTGTATGGGTGTGTGTTACATTAGTTTCACTAGTAGGATTGAGAAAAACATCACGGGGTGGTGCGCATTGTATGGGTGTGTGTTACATTACTTTCACTAGTAGGAGTGAGAAAAACATCACGGGGTGGTGCGCATTGTATGGGTGTGTGTTACATTAGATGCACTAGTAGGAATGAGAAAAACATCACGGGGTGGTGCGCATTGTATGGGTGTGTGTTACATTACATTCACTAGTAGCAGTGAGAAAAACATCACGGGGTGGTGCGCATTGTATGGGTGTGTGTTACATTACATTCACTAGTAGCAGTGAGAAAAACATCACGGGGTGGTGCGCATTGTATGGGTGTGTGTTACATTACATTCACTAGTAGCAGTGAGAAAAACATCACGGGGTGGTGCGCATTGTATGGGTGTGTGTTACATTAGATTCACTAGTAGCAGTGAGAAAAACATCACGGAGTGGTGCGCATTGTATGGGTGTGTGTTACATTAGATTCACTAGTAGGAGTGAGAAAAATATCACGGGGTGGTGCGCATTGTATGGGTGTGTGTTACGTTACATTCACTAGTAGGAGTGAGAAAAACATCACGGGGTGGTGCGCATTGTATGGGTGTGTGTTACATTAGATTCACTAGTAGCAGTGAGAAAAACATCACGGGGTGGTGCGCCTTGTATGGGTGTGTGTCACATTACATTCACTAGTAGAAGTGAGAAAAACATCACGGGGTGGTGCGCATTGTATGGGTGTGTGTTACATTAGATTCACTAGTAGCAGTGAGAAAAACATCACGGGGTGGTGCGCATTGTATGGGTGTGTGTTACATTAGATTCACTAGTAGCAGTGAGAAAAACATCACAGGGTGGTGCGCATTGTATGGGTGTGTGTTACATTAGATTCACTAGTAGCAGTGAGAAAAACATCACGGGGTGGTGCGCATTGTATGGGTGTGTGTCACATTAGATTCACTAGTAGGAGTGAGAAAAACATCACGGGGTGGTGCGCATTGTATGGGTGTGTGTCACATTACATTCACTAGTAGGAGTGAGAAAAACATCACGGGGTGCTGCGCATTTTATGGGTGTGTGTCACATTAGATTCACTAGTAGGAGTGAGAAAAACATCACGGGGTGGTGCGCATTGTATGGGTGTGTGTCACATTAGATTCACTAGTAGGAGTGAGAAAAACATCACGGGGTGGTGCGCATTGTATGGGTGTGTGTCACATTAGATTCACTAGTAGGAGTGAGAAAAACATCACGGGGTGGTGCGCATTGTATGGGTGTGTGTCACATTAGATTCACTAGTAGGAGTGAGAAAAACATCACGGGATGGTGCGCATTGTATGGGTGTGTGTCACATTAGATTCACTAGTAGGAGTGAGAAAAACATCACGGGGTGGTGCGCATTGTATGGGTGGGTGTTACATTACATTCACTAGTAGGAGTGAGAAAAACATCACGGGGTGGTGCGCATTGTATGGGTGTGTGTTACATTAGATTCACTAGTAGGATTGAGAAAAACATCACGGGGTGGTGCGCATTGTATGGGTGTGTGTTACATTAGATTCACTAGTAGGAGTGAGAAAAACATCACGGGGTGGTGCGCATTGTATGGGTGTGTGTTACATTAGATTCACTAGTAGGATTGAGAAAAACATCACGGGTTGGTGCGCATTGTATGGGTGTGTGTTACATTACATTCACTAGTAGGAGTGAGAAAAACATCACGGGGTGGTGCGAATTGTATGGGTGTGTGTTACATTACATTCACTAGTAGGAGTGAGAAAAACATCACGGGGTGGTGCGCATTGTATGGGTGTGTGTTACATTAGATTCACTAGTAGCAGTGAGAAAAACATCACGGGGTTGTTCGCAATGTATGGGTGTGTGTTACATTACATTCACTAGTAGGAGTGAGAAAATCATCACGGGGTGGTGCGCATTGTATGGGTGTGTGTTACATTACATTCACTAGTAGGAGTGAGAAAAACATCACGGGGTGGTGTGCATTGTAAGGGTGTGCGTTACATTACATTCACTAGTAGGAGTGAGAAAAACATCACGGGGTGGTGCGCATTGTATGGGTGTGCGTTACATTACATTCACTAGTAGGAGTGATAAAAACATCACGGGGTGGTGCGCATTGTATGGGTGTGTGTTACATTACATACACTAGTAGCAGTGAGAAAAACATCACGGGGTGGTGCGCATTGTATGGGTGTGTGTTACATTACATTCACTAGTAGCAGTGAGAAAAACATCACGGGGTGGTGCGCATTGTATGGGTGTGTGTTACATTAGATTCACTAGTAGCAGTGAGAAAAACATCACGGGGTGGTGCGCATTGTATGGGTGTGTGTTACATTAGATTCACTAGTAGCAGTGAGAAAAACATCACGGGGTGGTGCGCATTGTATGGGTGTGTGTTACATTAGATTCACTAGTAGCAGTGAGAAAAACATCACGGGGTGGTGCGCATTGTATGGGTGTGTGTTACATTAGATTCACTAGTAGCAGTGAGAAAAACATCACAGGGTGGTGCGCATTGTATGGGTGTGTGTTACATTAGATTCACTAGTAGCAGTGAGAAAAACACGGGGTGGTGCGCATTGTATGGGTGTGTGTTACATTAGATTCACTAGTAGGAGTGAGAAAAACATCACGGGGTGGTGCGCATTGTATGGGTGTGTTTCACATTAGATTCACTAGTAGGAGTGAGAAAAACATCACGGGGTGGTGCGCATTGTATGGGTGTGTATCACATTAGATTCACTAGTAGGAGTGAGAAAAACATCACGGGGTGGTGCGCATTGTATGGGTGTGTGTCACATTAGATTCACTAGTAGGAGTGAGAAAAACATCACGGGGTGGTGCGCATTGTATGGGTGTGTGTCACATTAGATTCACTAGTAGGAGTGAGAAAAACATCACGGGGTGGTGCGCATTGTATGGGTGTGTGTCACATTAGATTCACTAGTAGCAGTGAGAAAAACATCACGGGGTGGTGCGCATTGTATGGGTGTGTGTTACATTAGATTCACTAGTAGCAGTGAGAAAAACATCACGGAGTGGTGCGCATTGTATGGGTGTGTGTTACATTAGATTCACTAGTAGCAGTGAGAAAAACATCACGGGGTGGTGCGCATTGTATGGGTGTGTGTCACATTAGATTCACTAGTAGGAGTGAGAAAAACATCACGGGGTGGTGCGCATTGTATGGGTGTGTTACATTAGATTCACTAGTAGCAGTGAGAAAAACATCACGGGGTGGTGCGCATTGTATGGGTGTGTGTCACATTAGATTCACTAGTAGGAGTGAGAAAAACATCACGGGGTGGTGCGCATTGTATGGGTGTGTGTTACATTACATTCTCTAGTAGGAGTGAGAAAAACATCACGGGGTGGTGCGCATTGTATGGGTGTGTGTTACATTAGAATCACTAGTAGGAGTGAGAAAAACATCACGGGGTGGTGCGCATTGTATGGGTGTGTGTTACATTACATTCACTAGTAGGAGTGAGAAAAACATCACGGGGTGGTGCGCATTGTATGGGTGTGTGTTACATTAGATTCACTAGTAGGAGTGAGAAAATCATCACGGGGTGGTGCGCATTGTATGGGTGTGTGTTACATTACATTCACTAGTAGGAGTGAGAAAAACATCACGGGGTGGTGCGCCTTGTATGGGTGTGTGTTACATTACATTCACTAGTAGGAGTGAGAAAAACATCACGGGGTGGTTCACATTGTATGGGTCTGTGTTACATTACATTCTCTAGTAGGAGTGAGAAAAACATCACGGGGTGGTGCGCATTGTATGGGTGTGTGTTACATTAGAATCACTAGTAGGATTGAGAAAAACATCACGGGGTGGTGCGCATTGTATGGGTGTGTGTTAAATTAGTTTCAATAGTAGGATTGAGAAAAACATCACGGGGTGGTGCGCATTGTATGGGTGTGTGTTACATTAGTTTCACTAGTAGGAGTGAGAAAAACATCACGGGGTGGTGCGCATTGTATGGGTGTGTGTTACATTAGATGCACTAGTAGGAATGAGAAAAACATCACGGGGTGGTGCGCATTGTATGGGTGTGTGTTACATTAGTTTCACTAGTAGGAGTGAGAAAAACATCACGGGGTGGTGCGCATTGTATGGGTGTGTGTTACATTAGATGCACTAGTAGGAATGAGAAGAACATCACGGGGTGGTGCGCATTGTATGGGTGTGTGTTACATTACATTCACTAGTAGCAGTGAGAAAAACATCACCGGGTGGTGCGCATTGTATGGGTGTGTGTTACATTACATTCACTAGTAGCAGTGAGATAAACATCACGGGGTGGTGCGCATTGTATGGGTGTGTGTTACATTACATTCACTAGTAGCAGTGAGAAAAACATCACGGGGTGGTGCGCATTGTATGGGTGTGTGTTACATTAGTTTCACTAGTAGCAGTGAGAAAAACATCACGGGGTGGTGCGCATTGTATAGGTGTGTGTTACATTAGATGCACTAGTAGGAATGAGAAAAACATCACGGGGTGGTGCGCATTGTATGGGTGTGTGTTACATTACATTCACTAGTAGCAGTGAGAAAAACATCACGGGGTGGTGCGCATTTTATGGGTGTGTGTTACATTACATTCACTAGTAGCAGTGAGAAAAACATCACGGGGTGGTGCGCATTGTATGGGTGTGTGTTACATTACATTCACTAGTAGGAGTGAGAAAAACATCACGGGGTGGTGCGCATTGTATGGGTGTGTGTTACATTAGATTCACTAGTAGCAGTGAGAAAAACATCACGGGGTGGTGCGCATTGTATGGGTGTGTGTTACATTAGATTCACTAGTAGCAGTGAGAAAAACATCACGGGGTGGTGCGCATTGTATGGGTGTGTGTTACATTAGATTCACTAGTAGCAGTGAGAAAAACATCACGGGGTGGTGCGCATTGTATGGGTGTGTGTCACATTAGATTCACTAGTAGGAGTGAGAAAAACATCACGGGGTGGTGCGCATTGTATGGGTGTGTGTCACATTACATTCACTAGTAGGAGTGAGAAAAACATCACGGGGTGGTGCGCATTGTATGGGTGTGTGTCACATTAGATTCACTAGTAGGAGTGAGAAAAACATCACGGGGTGGTGCGCATTGTATGGGTGTGTGTCACATTAGATTCACTAGTAGGAGTGAGAAAAACATCACGGGGTGGTGCGCATTGTATGGGTGTGTGTCACATTAGATTCACTAGTAGGAGTGAGAAAAACATCACGGGGTGGTGCGCATTGTATGGGTGTGTGTCACATTTGATTCACTAGTAGGAGTGAGAAAAACATCACGGGATGGTGCGCATTGTATGGGTGTGTGTCACATTAGATTCACTAGTAGGAGTGAGAAAAACATCACGGGGTGGTGCGCATTGTATGGGTGTGTGTTACATTACATTCACTAGTAGGAGTGAGAAAAACATCACGGGGTGGTTCGCATTGTATGGGTGTGTGTTACATTAGATTCACTAGTAGCAGTGAGAAAAACATCACGGGGTGGTGCGCATTGTATGGGTGTGTGTTACATTAGATTCACTAGTAGCAGTGAGAAAAACATCACGGGGTGGTGCGCATTGTATGGGTGTGTGTTACATTAGATTCACTAGTAGGAGTGAGAAAAACATCACGGGGTGGTGCGCATTGTATGGGTGTGTGTTACATTAGATTCACTAGTAGGATTGAGAAAAACATCACGGGTTGGTGCGCATTGTATGGGTGTGTGTTACATTACATTCACTAGTAGGAGTGAGAAAAACATCACGGGGTGGTGCGAATTGTATGGGTGTGTGTTACATTACATTCACTAGTAGGAGTGAGAAAAACATCACGGGGTGGTGCGCATTTTATGGGTGTGTGTTACATTAGATTCACTAGTAGGAGTGAGAAAATCACGGTGTGGTGCGCATTGTATGGGTGTGTGTTACATTACATTCACTAGTAGGAGTGAGAAAAACATCACGGGGTGGTACGCATTGTATGGGTGTGTGTTACATTACATTCACTAGTAGGAGTGAGAAAAACATCACGGGCTGGTGCGCACTGTATGGGTGTGTGTTACATTACATTCTCTAGTAGGAGTGAGAAAAACATCACGGGGTGGTGCGCATTGTATGGGTGTGTGTTACATTAGATTCCCTAGTAGGATTGAGAAAAACATCACGGGGTGGTGCGCATTGTATGGTGTGTGTTACATTAGTTTCACTAGTAGGATTGAGAAAAACATCACGGGACGGTGCGCATTGTATGGGTGTGTGTTACATTAGTTTCACTAGTAGGAGTGAGAAAAACATCACGGGGTGGTGCGCATTGTATGGGTGTGTGTTACATTAGATGCACTAGTAGGAATGAGAAAAACATCACGGGGTGGTGCGCATTGTATGGGTGTGTGTTACATTAGTTTCACTAGTAGGAGTGAGAAAAACATCACGGGGTGGTGCGCATTGTATGGGTGTGTGTTACATTAGATGCACTAGTAGGAATGAGAAAAACATCACGGGGTGGTGCGCATTGTATGGGTGTGTGTTACATTACATTCACTAGTAGCAGTGAGAAAAACATCACGGGGTGGTGCGCATTGTATGGGTGTGTGTTACATTACATTCACTAGTAGCAGTGAGAAATACATCACGGGGTGGTGCGCATTGTATGGGTGTGTGTTACATTAGTTTCACTAGTAGGATTGAGAAAAACATCACGGGGTGGTGCGCATTGTATGGGTGTGTGTTACATTACTTTCACTAGTAGGAGTGAGAAAAACATCACGGGGTGGTGCGCATTGTATGGGTGTGTGTTACATTAGATGCACTAGTAGGAATGAGAAAAACATCACGGGGTGGTGCGCATTGTATGGGTGTGTGTTACATTACATTCACTAGTAGCAGTGAGAAAAACATCACGGGGTGGTGCGCATTGTATGGGTGTGTGTTACATTACATTCACTAGTAGCAGTGAGAAAAACATCACGGGGTGGTGCGCATTGTATGGGTGTGTGTCACATTAGATTCACTAGTAGGAGTGAGAAAAACATCACGGGGTGGTGCGCATTGTATGGGTGTGTGTCACATTACATTCACTAGTAGGAGTGAGAAAAACATCACGGGGTGGTGCGCATTGTATGGGTGTGTGTCACATTAGATTCACTAGTAGGAGTGAGAAAAACATCACGGGGTGGTGCGCATTGTATGGGTGTGTGTCACATTAGATTCACTAGTAGGAGTGAGAAAAACATCACGGGGTGGTGCGCATTGTATGGGTGTGTGTCACATTAGATTCACTAGTAGGAGTGAGAAAAACATCACGGGGTGGTGCGCATTGTATGGGTGTGTGTCACATTTGATTCACTAGTAGGAGTGAGAAAAACATCACGGGATGGTGCGCATTGTATGGGTGTGTGTCACATTAGATTCACTAGTAGGAGTGAGAAAAACATCACGGGGTGGTGCGCATTGTATGGGTGTGTGTTACATTACATTCACTAGTAGGAGTGAGAAAAACATCACGGGGTGGTTCGCATTGTATGGGTGTGTGTTACATTAGATTCACTAGTAGCAGTGAGAAAAACATCACGGGGTGGTGCGCATTGTATGGGTGTGTGTTACATTAGATTCACTAGTAGCAGTGAGAAAAACATCACGGGGTGGTGCGCATTGTATGGGTGTGTGTTACATTAGATTCACTAGTAGGAGTGAGAAAAACATCACGGGGTGGTGCGCATTGTATGGGTGTGTGTTACATTAGATTCACTAGTAGGATTGAGAAAAACATCACGGGTTGGTGCGCATTGTATGGGTGTGTGTTACATTACATTCACTAGTAGGAGTGAGAAAAACATCACGGGGTGGTGCGAATTGTATGGGTGTGTGTTACATTACATTCACTAGTAGGAGTGAGAAAAACATCACGGGGTGGTGCGCATTTTATGGGTGTGTGTTACATTAGATTCACTAGTAGGAGTGAGAAAATCACGGGGTGGTGCGCATTGTATGGGTGTGTGTTACATTACATTCACTAGTAGGAGTGAGAAAAACATCACGGGGTGGTACGCATTGTATGGGTGTGTGTTACATTACATTCACTAGTAGGAGTGAGAAAAACATCACGGGGTGGTGCGCACTGTATGGGTGTGTGTTACATTACATTCTCTAGTAGGAGTGAGAAAAACATCACGGGGTGGTGCGCATTGTATGGGTGTGTGTTACATTAGATTCACTAGTAGGATTGAGAAAAACATCACGGGGTGGTGCGCATTGTATGGTGTGTGTTACATTAGTTTCACTAGTAGGATTGAGAAAAACATCACGGGACGGTGCGCATTGTATGGGTGTGTGTTACATTAGTTTCACTAGTAGGAGTGAGAAAAACATCACGGGGTGGTGCGCATTGTATGGGTGTGTGTTACATTAGATGCACTAGTAGGAATGAGAAAAACATCACGGGGTGGTGCGCATTGTATGGGTGTGTGTTACATTAGTTTCACTAGTAGGAGTGAGAAAAACATCACGGGGTGGTGCGCATTGTATGGGTGTGTGTTACATTAGATGCACTAGTAGGAATGAGAAAAACATCACGGGGTGGTGCGCATTGTATGGGTGTGTGTTACATTACATTCACTAGTAGCAGTGAGAAAAACATCACGGGGTGGTGCGCATTGTATGGGTGTGTGTTACATTACATTCACTAGTAGCAGTGAGAAATACATCACGGGGTGGTGCGCATTGTATGGGTGTGTGTTACATTAGTTTCACTAGTAGGATTGAGAAAAACATCACGGGGTGGTGCGCATTGTATGGGTGTGTGTTACATTACTTTCACTAGTAGGAGTGAGAAAAACATCACGGGGTGGTGCGCATTGTATGGGTGTGTGTTACATTAGATGCACTAGTAGGAATGAGAAAAACATCACGGGGTGGTGCGCATTGTATGGGTGTGTGTTACATTACATTCACTAGTAGCAGTGAGAAAAACATCACGGGGTGGTGCGCATTGTATGGGTGTGTGTTACATTACATTCACTAGTAGCAGTGAGAAAAACATCACGGGGTGGTGCGCATTGTATGGGTGTGTGTTACATTACATTCACTAGTAGCAGTGAGAAAAACATCACGGGGTGGTGCGCATTGTATGGGTGTGTGTTACATTAGATTCACTAGTAGCAGTGAGAAAAACATCACGGGGTGGTGCGCATTGTATGGGTGTGTGTTACATTAGATTCACTAGTAGCAGTGAGAAAAACATCACGGGGTGGTGCGCATTGTATGGGTGTGTGTTACATTACATTCACTAGTAGCAGTGAGAAAAACATCACGGGGTGGTGCGCATTGTATGGGTGTGTGTTACATTAGATTCACTAGTAGCAGTGAGAAAAACATCACGGGGTGGTGCGCATTGTATGGGTGTGTGTTACATTACATTCACTAGTAGCAGTGAGAAAAACATCACGGGGTGGTGCGCATTGTATGGGTGTGTGTTACATTAGTTTCACTAGTAGCAGTGAGAAAAACATCACGGGGTGGTGCGCATTGTATAGGTGTGTGTTACATTAGATGCACTAGTAGGAATGAGAAAAACATCACGGGGTGGTGCGCATTGTATGGGTGTGTGTTACATTACATTCACTAGTAGCAGTGAGAAAAACATCACGGGGTGGTGCGCATTTCATGGGTGTGTGTTACATTACATTCACTAGTAGCAGTGAGAAAAACATCACGGGGTGGTGCGCATTGTATGGGTGTGTGTTACATTACATTCACTAGTAGGAGTGAGAAAAACATCACGGGGTGGTGCGCATTGTATGGGTGTGTGTTACATTATATTCACTAGTAGGAGTGAGAAAAACATCACGGAGTGGTGCGCATTGTATGGGTGTGTGTTACATTACATTCACTAGTAGGAGTGAGAAAAACATCACGGGGTGGTGCGCATTGCATGGGTGTGTGTTACATTAGATTCACTAGTAGCAGTGAGAAAAACATCACGGAGTGGTGCGCATTGTATGGGTGTGTGTTACATTAGATTCACTAGTAGGAGTGAGAAAAACATCACGGGGTGGTGCGCATTGTATGGGTGTGTGTTACATTACATTCACTAGTAGGAGTGAGAAAAACATCACGGGGTGGTGCGCATTGTATGGGTGTGTGTTACATTCGATTCACTAGTAGCAGTGAGAAAAACATCACGGGGTGGTGCGCATTGTATGGTGTGTGTTACATTAGTTTCACTAGTAGGATTGAGAAAAACATCACGGGACGGTGCGCATTGTATGGGTGTGTGTTACATTAGTTTCACTAGTAGGAGTGAGAAAAACATCACGGGGTGGTGCGCATTGTATGGGTGTGTGTTACATTAGATGCACTAGTAGGAATGAGAAAAACATCACGGGGTGGTGCGCATTGTATGGGTGTGTGTTACATTAGTTTCACTAGTAGGAGTGAGAAAAACATCACGGGGTGGTGCGCATTGTATGGGTGTGTGTTACATTAGATGCACTAGTAGGAATGAGAAAAACATCACGGGGTGGTGCGCATTGTATGGGTGTGTGTTACATTACATTCACTAGTAGCAGTGAGAAAAACATCACGGGGTGGTGCGCATTGTATGGGTGTGTGTTACATTACATTCACTAGTAGCAGTGAGAAATACATCACGGGGTGGTGCGCATTGTATGGGTGTGTGTTACATTAGTTTCACTAGTAGGATTGAGAAAAACATCACGGGGTGGTGCGCATTGTATGGGTGTGTGTTACATTACTTTCACTAGTAGGAGTGAGAAAAACATCACGGGGTGGTGCGCATTGTATGGGTGTGTGTTACATTAGATGCACTAGTAGGAATGAGAAAAACATCACGGGGTGGTGCGCATTGTATGGGTGTGTGTTACATTACATTCACTAGTAGCAGTGAGAAAAACATCACGGGGTGGTGCGCATTGTATGGGTGTGTGTTACATTACATTCACTAGTAGCAGTGAGAAAAACATCACGGGGTGGTGCGCATTGTATGGGTGTGTGTCACATTAGATTCACTAGTAGGAGTGAGAAAAACATCACGGGGTGGTGCGCATTGTATGGGTGTGTGTCACATTACATTCACTAGTAGGAGTGAGAAAAACATCACGGGGTGGTGCGCATTGTATGGGTGTGTGTCACATTAGATTCACTAGTAGGAGTGAGAAAAACATCACGGGGTGGTGCGCATTGTATGGGTGTGTGTCACATTAGATTCACTAGTAGGAGTGAGAAAAACATCACGGGGTGGTGCGCATTGTATGGGTGTGTGTCACATTAGATTCACTAGTAGGAGTGAGAAAAACATCACGGGGTGGTGCGCATTGTATGGGTGTGTGTCACATTTGATTCACTAGTAGGAGTGAGAAAAACATCACGGGATGGTGCGCATTGTATGGGTGTGTGTCACATTAGATTCACTAGTAGGAGTGAGAAAAACATCACGGGGTGGTGCGCATTGTATGGGTGTGTGTTACATTACATTCACTAGTAGGAGTGAGAAAAACATCACGGGGTGGTTCGCATTGTATGGGTGTGTGTTACATTAGATTCACTAGTAGCAGTGAGAAAAACATCACGGGGTGGTGCGCATTGTATGGGTGTGTGTTACATTAGATTCACTAGTAGCAGTGAGAAAAACATCACGGGGTGGTGCGCATTGTATGGGTGTGTGTTACATTAGATTCACTAGTAGGAGTGAGAAAAACATCACGGGGTGGTGCGCATTGTATGGGTGTGTGTTACATTAGATTCACTAGTAGGATTGAGAAAAACATCACGGGTTGGTGCGCATTGTATGGGTGTGTGTTACATTACATTCACTAGTAGGAGTGAGAAAAACATCACGGGGTGGTGCGAATTGTATGGGTGTGTGTTACATTACATTCACTAGTAGGAGTGAGAAAAACATCACGGGGTGGTGCGCATTTTATGGGTGTGTGTTACATTAGATTCACTAGTAGGAGTGAGAAAATCACGGGGTGGTGCGCATTGTATGGGTGTGTGTTACATTACATTCACTAGTAGGAGTGAGAAAAACATCACGGGGTGGTACGCATTGTATGGGTGTGTGTTACATTACATTCACTAGTAGGAGTGAGAAAAACATCACGGGGTGGTGCGCACTGTATGGGTGTGTGTTACATTACATTCTCTAGTAGGAGTGAGAAAAACATCACGGGGTGGTGCGCATTGTATGGGTGTGTGTTACATTAGATTCACTAGTAGGATTGAGAAAAACATCACGGGGTGGTGCGCATTGTATGGTGTGTGTTACATTAGTTTCACTAGTAGGATTGAGAAAAACATCACGGGACGGTGCGCATTGTATGGGTGTGTGTTACATTAGTTTCACTAGTAGGAGTGAGAAAAACATCACGGGGTGGTGCGCATTGTATGGGTGTGTGTTACATTAGATGCACTAGTAGGAATGAGAAAAACATCACGGGGTGGTGCGCATTGTATGGGTGTGTGTTACATTAGTTTCACTAGTAGGAGTGAGAAAAACATCACGGGGTGGTGCGCATTGTATGGGTGTGTGTTACATTAGATGCACTAGTAGGAATGAGAAAAACATCACGGGGTGGTGCGCATTGTATGGGTGTGTGTTACATTACATTCACTAGTAGCAGTGAGAAAAACATCACGGGGTGGTGCGCATTGTATGGGTGTGTGTTACATTACATTCACTAGTAGCAGTGAGAAATACATCACGGGGTGGTGCGCATTGTATGGGTGTGTGTTACATTAGTTTCACTAGTAGGATTGAGAAAAACATCACGGGGTGGTGCGCATTGTATGGGTGTGTGTTACATTACTTTCACTAGTAGGAGTGAGAAAAACATCACGGGGTGGTGCGCATTGTATGGGTGTGTGTTACATTAGATGCACTAGTAGGAATGAGAAAAACATCACGGGGTGGTGCGCATTGTATGGGTGTGTGTTACATTACATTCACTAGTAGCAGTGAGAAAAACATCACGGGGTGGTGCGCATTGTATGGGTGTGTGTTACATTACATTCACTAGTAGCAGTGAGAAAAACATCACGGGGTGGTGCGCATTGTATGGGTGTGTGTTACATTACATTCACTAGTAGCAGTGAGAAAAACATCACGGGGTGGTGCGCATTGTATGGGTGTGTGTTACATTAGATTCACTAGTAGCAGTGAGAAAAACATCACGGGGTGGTGCGCATTGTATGGGTGTGTGTTACATTAGATTCACTAGTAGCAGTGAGAAAAACATCACGGGGTGGTGCGCATTGTATGGGTGTGTGTTACATTACATTCACTAGTAGCAGTGAGAAAAACATCACGGGGTGGTGCGCATTGTATGGGTGTGTGTTACATTAGATTCACTAGTAGCAGTGAGAAAAACATCACGGGGTGGTGCGCATTGTATGGGTGTGTG
Organism: Cavia porcellus; assembly: GCF_034190915.1. Lineage (NCBI taxonomy): Eukaryota > Metazoa > Chordata > Mammalia > Rodentia > Caviidae > Cavia > Cavia porcellus. Next base: position 328,278 of record NW_026947605.1, read on the forward strand.
TTACATTACATTCACTAGTAGCAGTGAGAAAAACATCACGGGGTGGTGCGCATTGTATGGGTGTGTGTTACATTAGTTTCACTAGTAGCAGTGAGAAAAACATCACGGGGTGGTGCGCATTGTATAGGTGTGTGTTACATTAGATGCACTAGTAGGAATGAGAAAAACATCACGGGGTGGTGCGCATTGTATGGGTGTGTGTTACATTACATTCACTAGTAGCAGTGAGAAAAACATCACGGGGTGGTGCGCATTTCATGGGTGTGTGTTACATTACATTCACTAGTAGCAGTGAGAAAAACATCACGGGGTGGTGCGCATTGTATGGGTGTGTGTTACATTACATTCACTAGTAGGAGTGAGAAAAACATCACGGGGTGGTGCGCATTGTATGGGTGTGTGTTACATTATATTCACTAGTAGGAGTGAGAAAAACATCACGGAGTGGTGCGCATTGTATGGGTGTGTGTTACATTACATTCACTAGTAGGAGTGAGAAAAACATCACGGGGTGGTGCGCATTGCATGGGTGTGTGTTACATTAGATTCACTAGTAGCAGTTAGAAAAACATCACGGAGTGGTGCGCATTGTATGGGTGTGTGTTACATTAGATTCACTAGTAGGAGTGAGAAAAACATCACGGGGTGGTGCGCATTGTATGGGTGTGTGTTACATTACATTCACTAGTAGGAGTGAGAAAAACATCACGGGGTGGTGCGCATTGTATGGGTGTGTGTTACATTCGATTCACTAGTAGCAGTGAGAAAAACATCACGGGGTGGTGCGCCTTGTATGGGTGTGTGTCACATTACATTCACTAGTAGAAGTGAGAAAAACATCACGGGGTGGTGCGCATTGTATGGGTGTGTGTTACATTAGATTCACTAGTAGCAGTGAGAAAAACATCACGGGGTGGTGCGCATTGTATGGGTGTGTGTTACATTAGATTCACTAGTAGCAGTGAGAAAAACATCACGGGGTGGTGCGCATTGTATGGGTGTGTGTTACATTAGATTCACTAGTAGCAGTGAGAAAAACATCATGGGGTGGTGCGCATTGTATGGGTGTGTGTTACATTAGATTCACTAGTAGCAGTGAGAAAAACATCACGGGGTGGTGCGCATTGTATGGGTGTGTGTTACATTAGATTCACTATTAGCAGTGAGAAAAACACGGGGTGGTGCGCATTGTATGGGTGTGTGTTACATTAGATTCACTAGTAGGAGTGAGAAAAACATCACGGGGTGGTGCGCATTGTATGGGTGTGTGTCACATTAGATTCACTAGTAGGAGTGAGAAAAACATCACAGGGTGGTGCGCATTGTATGGGTGTGTGTCACATTAGATTCACTAGTAGGAGTGAGAAAAACATCACGGGGTGGTGCGCATTGTATGGGTGTGTGTCACATTAGATTCACTAGTAGGAGTGAGAAAAACATCACGGGGTGGTGCGCATTGTATGGGTGTGTGTTACATTAGATTCAGTAGTAGCAGTGAGAAAAACACGGGGTGGTGCGCATTGTATGGGTGTGTGTTACATTAGATTCACTAGTAGGAGTGAGAAAAACATCACGGGGTGGTGCGCATTGTATGGGTGTGTGTCACATTAGATTCACTAGTAGGAGTGAGAAAAACATCACGGGGTGGTGCGCATTGTATGGGTGTGTGTCACATTAGATTCACTAGTAGGAGTGAGAAAAACATCACGGGGTGGTGCGCATTGTATGGGTGTGTGTCACATTAGATTCACTAGTAGGAGTGAGAAAAACATCACGGGGTGGTGCGCATTGTATGGGTGTGTGTCACATTAGATTCACTAGTAGCAGTGAGAAAAACATCACGGGGTGGTGCGCATTGTATGGGTGTGTGTCACTTTAGATTCACTAGTAGCAGTGAGAAAAACATCACGGGGTGGTGCGCCTTGTATGGGTGTGTGTCACATTACATTCACTAGTAGAAGTGAGAAAAACATCACGGGGTGGTGCGCATTGTATGGGTGTGTGTTACTTTAGATTCACTAGTAGCAGTGAGAAAAACATCACGGGGTGGTGCGCATTGTATGGGTGTGTGTTACATTAGATTCACTAGTAGCAGTGAGAAAAACATCACGGGGTGGTGCGCATTGTATGGGTGTGTGTTACATTAGATTCACTAGTAGCAGTGAGAAAAACATCACGGGGTGGTGCGCATTGTATGGGTGTGTGTCACATTAGATTCACTAGTAGGAGTGAGAAAAACATCACGGGGTGGTGCGCATTGTATGGGTGTGTGTTACATTAGATTCACTAGTAGTAGTGAGAAAAACATCACGGGGTGGTGCGCATTGTATGGGTGTGTGTTACATTAGATTCACTAGTAGCAGTGAGAAAAACATCACGGGGTGGTGCGCATTGTATGGGTGTGTGTCACATTACATTCACTAGTAGGAGTGAGAAAAACATCACGGGGTGGTGCGCATTGTATGGGTGTGTGTCACATTAGATTCACTAGTAGGAGTGAGAAAAACATCACGGGGTGGTGCGCATTGTATGGGTGTGTGTCACATTGGATTCACTAGTAGGAATGAGAAAAACATCACGGGGTGGTGCGCATTGTATGGGTGTGTGTCACGTTAGATTCACTAGTAGGAGTGAGAAAAACATCACGGGGTGGTGCGCATTGTATGGGTGTGTGTCACATTAGATTCACTACTGGAGTGAGAAAAACATCACGGGGTGGTGCGCATTGTATGGGTGTGTGTCACATTAGATTCACTAGTAGGAGTGAGAAAAACATCACGGGGTGGTGCGCATTGTATGGGTGTGTGTCACATTAGATTCACTAGTAGGAGTGAGAAAAACATCATGGGGTGGTGCGCATTGTATGGGTGTGTGTCACATTAGATTCACTAGTAGGAGTGAGAAAAACATCACGGGGTGGTGCGCATTGGATGGGTGTGTGTCACATTAGATTCACTAGTAGGAGTGAGAAAAGCATCACGGGGTGGTGCGCATTGTATGGGTGTGTGTCACATTAGCTTCACTAGTAGCAGTGAGAAAAACATCACGGGGTGGTGCGCATTGTATGGGTGTGTGTCACATTAGATTCACTAGTAGCAGTGAGAAAAACATCACGGGGTGGTGCGCATTGTATGGGTGTGTGTCACATTAGATTCACTAGTAGGAGTGAGAAAAACATCACGGGGTGGTGCGCATTGTATGGGTGTGTGTTACATTAGATTCACTAGTAGCAGTGAGAAAAACATCACGGGGTGGTGCGCATTGTATGGGTGTGTGTCACATTAGATTCACTAGTAGGAGTGAGAAAAACATCACGGGGTGGTGCGCATTGTATGGGTGTGTGTTACATTAGATTCACTAGTAGGAGTGAGAAAAACATCACGGGGTGGTGCGCATTGTATGGGTGTGTGTTACATTAGATTCACTAGTAGCAGTGAGAAAAACATCACGGGGTGGTGCGCATTGTATGGGTGTGTGTTACATTAGATTCACTAGTAGCAGTGAGAAAAACATCACGGGGTGGTGCGCATTGTATGGGTGTGTGTTACATTAGATTCACTAGTACCAGTGAGAAAAACATCATGGGGTGGTGCGCATTGTATGGGTGTGTGTTACATTAGATTCACTAGTAGCAGTGAGAAAAACATCACGGGGTGGTGCGCATTGTATGGGTGTGTGTTACATTAGATTCACTATTAGCAGTGAGAAAAACACGGGGTGGTGCGCATTGTATGGGTGTGTGTTACATTAGATTCACTAGTAGGAGTGAGAAAAACATCACGGGGTGGTGCGCATTGTATGGGTGTGTGTCACATTAGATTCACTAGTAGGAGTGAGAAAAACATCACAGGGTGGTGCGCATTGTATGGGTGTGTGTCACATTAGATTCACTAGTAGGAGTGAGAAAAACATCACGGGGTGGTGCGCATTGTATGGGTGCGTGTCACATTAGATTCACTAGTAGGAGTGAGAAAAACATCACGGGGTGGTGCGCATTGTATGGGTGCGTGTTACATTAGATTCAGTAGTAGCAGTGAGAAAAACACGGGGTGGTGCGCATTGTATGGGTGTGTGTTACATTAGATTCACTAGTAGGAGTGAGAAAAACATCACGGGGTGGTGCGCATTGTATGGGTGTGTGTCACATTAGATTCACTAGTAGGAGTGAGAAAAACATCACGGGGTGGTGCGCATTGTATGGGTGTGTGTCACATTAGATTCACTAGTAGGAGTGAGAAAAACATCACGGGGTGGTGCGCATTGTATGGGTGTGTGTCACATTAGATTCACTAGTAGGAGTGAGAAAAACATCACGGGGTGGTGCGCATTGTATGGGTGTGTGTCACATTAGATTCACTAGTAGCAGTGAGAAAAACATCACGGGGTGGTGCGCATTGTATGGGTGTGTGTCACTTTAGATTCACTAGTAGCAGTGAGAAAAACATCACGGGGTGGTGCGCCTTGTATGGGTGTGTGTCACATTACATTCACTAGTAGAAGTGAGAAAAACATCACGGGGTGGTGCGCATTGTATGGGTGTGTGTCACTTTAGATTCACTAGTAGCAGTGAGAAAAACATCACGGGGTGGTGCGCATTGTATGGGTGTGTGTTACATTAGATTCACTAGTAGCAGTGAGAAAAACATCACGGGGTGGTGCGCATTGTATGGGTGTGTGTTACATTAGATTCACTAGTAGCAGTGAGAAAAACATCACGGGGTGGTGCGCATTGTATGGGTGTGTGTCACATTAGATTCACTAGTAGGAGTGAGAAAAACATCACGGGGTGGTGCGCATTGTATGGGTGTGTGTCACATTAGATTCACTAGTAGTAGTGAGAAAAACATCACGGGGTGGTGCGCATTGTATGGGTGTGTGTTACATTAGATTCACTAGTAGCAGTGAGAAAAACATCACGGGGTGGTGCGCATTGTATGGGTGTGTGTCACATTACATTCACTAGTAGGAGTGAGAAAAACATCACGGGGTGGTGCGCATTGTATGGGTGTGTGTCACATTAGATTCACTAGTAGGAGTGAGAAAAACATCACGGGGTGGTGCGCATTGTATGGGTGTGTGTCACATTAGATTCACTAGTAGGAATGAGAAAAACATCACGGGGTGGTGCGCATTGTATGGGTGTGTGTCACGTTAGATTCACTAGTAGGAGTGAGAAAAACATCACGGGGTGGTGCGCATTGTATGGGTGTGTGTCACATTAGATTCACTAGTAGGAGTGAGAAAAACATCACGGGGTGGTGCGCATTGTATGGGTGTGTGTCACATTAGATTCACTAGTAGGAGTGAGAAAAACATCACGGGGTGGTGCGCATTGTATGGGTGTGTGTCACATTAGATTCACTAGTAGGAGTGAGAAAAACATCACGGGGTGGTGCGCATTGTATGGGTGTGTGTCACATTAGATTCACTAGTAGCAGTGAGAAAAACATCACGGGGTGGTGCGCATTGGATGGGTGTGTGTCACATTAGATTCACTAGTAGGAGTGAGAAAAACATCACGGGGTGGTGCGCATTGTATGGGTGTGTGTCACATTAGCTTCACTAGTAGCAGTGAGAAAAACATCACGGGGTGGTGCGCATTGTATGGGTGTGTGTCACATTAGATTCACTAGTAGCAGTGAGAAAAACATCACGGGGTGGTGCGCATTGTATGGGTGTGTGTCACATTAGATTCACTAGTAGGAGTGAGAAAAACATCACGGGGTGGTGCGCATTGTATGGGTGTGTGTCACATTAGATTCACTAGTAGCAGTGAGAAAAACATCACGGGGTGGTGCGCATTGTATGGGTGTGTGTCACATTAGATTCACTAGTAGGAGTGAGAAAAACATCACAGGGTGGTGCGCATTGTATGGGTGTGTGTCACATTAGATTCACTAGTAGGAGTGAGAAAAACATCACGGGGTGGTGCGCATTGTATGGGTGTGTGTTACATTACATTCACTAGTAGGAGGGAGAAAAACATCACGGGGTGGTGCGCATTGTATGGGTGTGTGTTACATTAGATTCACTAGTAGGAGTGAGAAAAACATCACGGGGTGGTGCGCATTGTATGGGTGTGTGTTACATTACATTCACTAGTAGGAGTGAGAAAAACATCACGGGGTGGTGCGCATTGTATGGGTGTGTGTTACATTAGATTCACTAGTAGGAGTGAGAAAATCATCACGGGGTGGTGCGCATTGTATGGGTGTGTGTTACATTACATTCACTAGTAGGAGTGAGAAAAACATCACGGGGTGGTGCGCATTGTATGGGTGTGTGTTACATTACATTCACTAGTAGGAGTGAGAAAAACATCACGGGGTGGTGCACATTGTATGGGTGTGTGTTACATTACATTCTCTAGTAGGAGTGAGAAAAACATCACGGGGTGGTGCGCATTGTATGGGTGTGTGTTACATTAGAATCACTAGTAGGAGTGAGAAAAACATCACGGGGTGGTGCGCATTGTATGGGTGTGTGTTACATTACATTCACTAGTAGGAGTGAGAAAAACATCACGGGGTGGTGCGCATTGTATGGGTGTGTGTTACATTAGATTCACTAGTAGGAGTGAGAAAATCATCACGGGGTGGTGCGCATTGTATGTGTGTGTGTTACATTACATTCACTAGTAGGAGTGAGAAAAACATCACGGGGTGGTGCGCATTGTATGGGTGTGTGTTACATTACATTCACTAGTAGGAGTGAGAAAAACATCACGGGGTGGTGCGCATTGTATGGGTGTGTGTTACATTACATTCTCTAGTAGGAGTGAGAAAAACATCACGGGGTGGTGCGCATTGTATGGGTGTGTGTTACATTAGAATCACTAGTAGGATTGAGAAAAACATCACGGGGTGGTGCGCATTGTATGGGTGTGTGTTAAATTAGTTTCAATAGTAGGATTGAGAAAAACATCACGGGGTGGTGCGCATTGTATGGGTGTGTGTTACATTAGTTTCACTAGTAGGAGTGAGAAAATCATCACGGGGTGGTGCGCATTGTATGGGTGTGTGTTACATTAGACGCACTACTAGGAATGAGAAAAACATCACGGGGTGGTGCGCATTGTATGGGTGTGTGTTACATTAGTTTCACTAGTAGGAGTGAGAAAAACATCACGGGGTGGTGCGCATTGTATGGGTGTGTGTTACATTAGATGCACTAGTAGGAATGAGAAGAACATCACGGGGTGGTGCGCATTGTATGGGTGTGTGTTACATTACATTCACTAGTAGCAGTGAGAAAAACATCACGGGGTGGTGCGCATTGTATGGGTGTGTGTTACATTACATTCACTAGTAGCAGTGAGATAAACATCACGGGGTGGTGCGCATTGTATGGGTGTGTGTTACATTACATTCACTAGTAGCAGTGAGAAAAACATCACGCGGTGGTGCGCATTGTATGGGTGTGTGTTACATTAGTTTCACTACTAGCAGTGAGAAAAACATCACGGGGTGGTGCGCATTGTATAGGTGTGTGTTACATTAGATGCACTAGTAGGAATGAGAAAAACATCACGGGGTGGTGCGCATTGTATGGGTGTGTGTTACATTACATTCACTAGTAGCAGTGAGAAAAACATCACGGGGTGGTGCGCATTTTATGGGTGTGTGTTACATTACATTCACTAGTAGCAGTGAGAAAAACATCACGGGGTGGTGCGCATTGTATGGGTGTGTGTTACATTACATTCACTAGTAGGAGTGAGAAAAACATCACGGGGTGGTGCGCATTGTATGGGTGTGTGTTACATTACATTCACTAGTAGGAGTGAGAAAAACATCACGGTGTGGTGCGCATTGTATGGGTGTGTGTTACATTACATTCACTAGTAGGAGTGAGAAAAACATCACGGGGTGGTGCGCATTGTATGGGTGTGTGTTACATTAGATTCACTAGTAGCAGTGAGAAAAACATCACGGGGTGGTGCGCATTGCATGGGTGTGTGTTACATTAGATTCACTAGTAGCAGTGAGAAAAACATCACGGAGTGGTGCGCATTGTATGGGTGTGTGTTACATTAGATTCACTAGTAGGAGTGAGAAAAACATCACGGGGTGGTGCGCCTTGTATGGGTGTGTGTTACATTACATTCACTAGTAGGAGTGAGAAAAACATCACGGGGTGGTGCGCATTGTATGGGTGTGTGTTCCATTCGATTCACTAGTAGCAGTGAGAAAAACATCACGGGGTAGTGCGCCTTGTATGGGTGTGTGTCACATTACATTCACTAGTAGAAGTGAGAAAAACATCACGGGGTGGTGCGCATTGTATGGGTGTGTGTTACATTAGATTCACTAGTAGCAGTGAGAAAAACATCACGGGGTGGTGCGCATTGTATGGGTGTGTGTCACATTAGATTCACTAGTAGCAGTGAGAAAAACATCACAGGGTGGTGCGCATTGTATGGGTGTGTGTCACATTAGATTCACTAGTAGCAGTGAGAAAAACATCACGGGGTGGTGCGCCTTGTATGGGTGTGTGTCACATTACATTCACTAGTAGAAGTGAGAAAAACATCACGGGGTGGTGCGCATTGTATGGGTGTGTGTTACTTTAGATTCACTAGTAGCAGTGAGAAAAACATCACGGGGTGGTGCGCATTGTATGGGTGTGTGTTACATTAGATTCACTAGTAGGAGTGAGAAAAACATCACGGGGTGGTGCGCATTGTATGGGTGTGTGTTACATTACATTCACTAGTAGGAGTGAGAAAAACATCACGGGGTGGTGCACATTGTATGGGTGTGTGTTACATTACATTCTCTAGTAGGAGTGAGAAAAACATCACGGGGTGGTGCGCATTGTATGGGTGTGTGTTACATTAGAATCACTGGTAGGATTGAGAAAAACATCACGGGGTGGTGCGCATTGTATGGGTGTGTGTTAAATTAGTTTCAATAGTAGGATTGAGAAAAACATCACGGGGTGGTGCGCATTGTATGGGTGTGTGTTACATTAGTTTCACTAGTAGGAGTGAGAAAAACATCACGGGGTGGTGCGCATTGTATGGGTGTGTGTTACATTAGATGCACTAGTAGGAATGAGAAAAACATCACGGGGTGGTGCGCATTGTATGGGTGTGTGTTACATTAGTTTCACTAGTAGGAGTGAGAAAAACATCACGGGGTGGTGCGCATTGTATGGGTGTGTGTTACATTACATTCACTAGTAGCAGTGAGAAAAACATCACGGGGTGGTGCGCATTTTATGGGTGTGTGTTACATTACATTCACTAGTAGCAGTGAGAAAAACATCACGGGGTGGTGCGCATTGTATGGGTGTGTGTTACATTACATTCACTAGTAGGAGTGAGAAAAACATCACGGGGTGGTGCGCATTGTATGGGTGTGTGTTACATTATATTCACTAGTAGGAGTGAGAAAAACATCACGGAGTGGTGCGCATTGTATGGGTGTGTGTTACATTACATTCACTAGTAGGAGTGAGAAAAACATCACGGGGTGGTGCGCATTGTATGGGTGTGTGTTACATTAGATTCACTAGTAGCAGTGAGAAAAACATCACGGGGTGGTGCGCATTGCATGGGTGTGTGTTACATTAGATTCACTAGTAGCAGTGAGAAAAACATCACGGAGTGGTGCGCATTGTATGGGTGTGTGTTACATTAGATTCACTAGTAGGAGTGAGAAAAACATCACGGGGTGGTGCGCATTGTATGGGTGTGTGTTACATTACATTCACTAGTAGGAGTGAGAAAAACATCACGGGGTGGTGCGCATTGTATGGGTGTGTGTTCCATTCGATTCACTAGTAGCAGTGAGAAAAACATCACGGGGTAGTGCGCCTTGTATGGGTGTGTGTCACATTACATTCACTAGTAGAAGTGAGAAAAACATCACGGGGTGGTGCGCATTGTATGGGTGTGTGTTACATTAGATTCACTAGTAGCAGTGAGAAAAACATCACGGGGTGGTGCGCATTGTATGGGTGTGTGTCACATTAGATTCACTAGTAGCAGTGAGAAAAACATCACGGGGTGGTGCGCATTGTATGGGTGTGTGTCACATTAGATTCACTAGTAGCAGTGAGAAAAACATCACGGGGTGGTGCGCCTTGTATGGGTGTGTGTCACATTACATTCACTAGTAGAAGTGAGAAAAACATCACGGGGTGGTGCGCATTGTATGGGTGTGTGTTACTTTAGATTCACTAGTAGCAGTGAGAAAAACATCACGGGGTGGTGCACATTGTATGGGTGTGTGTTACATTAGATTCACTAGTAGGAGTGAGAAAAACATCACGGGGTGGTGCGCATTGTATGGGTGTGTGTTACATTAGATTCACTAGTAGCAGTGAGAAAAACATCACGGGGTGGTGCGCATTGTATGGGTGTGTGTCACATTAGATTCACTAGTAGGAGTGAGAAAAACATCACGGGGTGGTGCGCATTGTATGGGTGTGTGTTACATTAGATTCACTAGTAGTAGTGAGAAAAACATCACGGGGTGGTGCGCATTGTATGGGTGTGTGTTACATTAGATTCACTAGTAGCAGTGAGAAAAACATCACGGGGTGGTGCGCATTGTATGGGTGTGTGTCACATTACATTCACTAGTAGGAGTGAGAAAAACATCACGGGGTGGTGCGCATTGTATGGGTGTGTGTCACATTAGATTCACTAGTAGTAGTGAGAAAAACATCACGGGGTGGTGCGCATTTTATGGGTGTGTGTCACGTTAGATTCACTAGTAGGAGTGAGAAAAACATCACGGGGTGGTGCGCATTGTATGGGTGTGTGTCACGTTAGATTCACTAGTAGGAGTGAGAAAAACATCACGGGGTGGTGCGCATTGTATGGGTGTGTGTCACATTAGATTCACTAGTAGGAGTGAGAAAAACATCACGGGGTGGTGCGCATTGTATGGGTGTGTGTTACATTAGATTCACTAGTAGCAGTGAGAAAAACATCACGGGGTGGTGCGCATTGTATGGGTGTGTGTCACATTACATTCACTAGTAGGAGTGAGAAAAACATCACGGGGTGGTGCGCATTGTATGGGTGTGTGTCACATTAGATTCACTAGTAGGAGTGAGAAAAACATCACGGGGTGGTGCGCATTTTATGGGTGTGTGTCACGTTAGATTCACTAGTAGGAGTGAGAAAAACATCACGGGGTGGTGCGCATTGTATGGGTGTGTGTCACGTTAGATTCACTAGTAGGAGTGAGAAAAACATCACGGGGTGGTGCGCATTGTATGGGTGTGTGTCACATTAGATTCACTAGTAGGAGTGAGAAAAACATCACAGGGTGGTGCGCATTGTATGGGTGTGTGTCACATTAGATTCACTAGTAGGAGTGAGAAAAACATCACGGGGTGGTGCGCATTGTATGGGTGTGTGTCACATTAGATTCACTAGTAGGAGTGAGAAAAACATCACGGGGTGGTGCGCATTGTATGGGTGTGTGTCACATTAGATTCACTAGTAGGAGTGAGAAAAACATCACGGGGTGGTGCGCATTGTATGGGTGTGTGTCACATTAGATTCACTAGTAGCAGTGAGAAAAACATCACGGGGTGGTGCGCCTTGTATGGGTGTGTGTCACATTACATTCACTAGTAGAAGTGAGAAAAACATCACGGGGTGGTGCGCATTGTATGGGTGTGTGTCACTTTAGATTCACTAGTAGCAGTGAGAAAAACATCACGGGGTGGTGCGCATTGTATGGGTGTGTGTTACATTAGATTCACTAGTAGCAGTGAGAAAAACATCACGGGGTGGTGCGCATTGTATGGGTGTGTGTTACATTAGATTCACTAGTAGCAGTGAGAAAAACATCACGGGGTGGTGCGCATTGTATGGGTGTGTGTTACATTAGATTCACTAGTAGCAGTGAGAAAAACATCACGGGGTGGTGCGCATTGTATGGGTGTGTGTCACATTAGATTCACTAGTAGGAGTGAGAAAAACATCACGGGGTGGTGCGCATTGTATGGGTGTGTGTCACATTAGATTCACTAGTAGCAGTGAGAAAAACATCACGGGGTGGTGCGCATTGTATGGGTGTGTGTCACATTATATTCACTAGTAGGAGTGAGAAAAACATCACGGAGTGGTGCGCATTGTATGGGTGTGTGTCACATTACATTCACTAGTAGGAGTGAGAAAAACATCACGGGGTGGTGCGCATTGTATGCGTGTGTGTTACATTAGATTCACTAGTAGCAGTGAGAAAAACATCACGGGGTGGTGCGCATTGCATGGGTGTGTGTTACATTAGATTCACTAGTAGCAGTGAGAAAAACATCACGGAGTGGTGCGCATTGTATGGGTGTGTGTTACATTAGATTCACTAGTAGGAGTGAGAAAAACATCACGGGGTGGTGCGCCTTGTATGGGTGTGTGTTACATTACATTCACTAGTAGGAGTGAGAAAAACATCACGGGGTGGTGCGCATTGTATGGGTGTGTGTTCAATTCGATTCACTAGTAGCAGTGAGAAAAACATCACGGGGTAGTGCGCCTTGTATGGGTGTGTGTCACATTACATTCACTAGTAGAAGTGAGAAAAACATCACGGGGTGGTGCGCATTGTATGGGTGTGTGTTACATTAGATTCACTAGTAGCAGTGAGAAAAACATCACGGGGTGGTGCGCATTGTATGGGTGTGTGTCACATTAGATTCACTAGTAGCAGTGAGAAAAACATCACGGGGTGGTGCGCATTGTATGGGTGTGTGTCACATTAGATTCACTAGTAGCAGTGAGAAAAACATCACGGGGTGGTGCGCCTTGTATGGGTGTGTGTCACATTACATTCACTAGTAGAAGTGAGAAAAACATCACGGGGTGGTGCGCATTGTATGGGTGTGTGTTACTTTAGATTCACTAGTAGCAGTGAGAAAAACATCACGGGGTGGTGCGCATTGTATGGGTGTGTGTTACATTAGATTCACTAGTAGGAGTGAGAAAAACATCACGGGTGGTGCGCATTGTATGGGTGTGTGTTACATTACATTCACTAGTAGGAGTGAGAAAAACATCACGGGGTGGTGCACATTGTATGGGTGTGTGTTACATTACATTCTCTAGTAGGAGTGAGAAAAACATCACGGGGTGGTGCGCATTGTATGGGTGTGTGTTACATTAGAATCACTAGTAGGATTGAGAAAAACATCACGGGGTGGTGCGCATTGTATGGGTGTGTGTTAAATTAGTTTCAATAGTAGGATTGAGAAAAACATCACGGGGTGGTGCGCATTGTATGGGTGTGTGTTACATTAGTTTCACTAGTAGGAGTGAGAAAAACATCACGGGGTGGTGCGCATTGTATGGGTGTGTGTTACATTAGATGCACTAGTAGGAATGAGAAAAACATCACGGGGTGGTGCGCATTGTATGGGTGTGTGTTACATTAGTTTCACTAGTAGGAGTGAGAAAAACATCACGGGGTGGTGCGCATTGTATGGGTGTGTGTTACATTACATTCACTAGTAGCAGTGAGAAAAACATCACGGGGTGGTGCGCATTTTATGCGTGTGTGTTACATTACATTCACTAGTAGCAGTGAGAAAAACATCACGGGGTGGTGCGCATTGTATGGGTGTGTGTTACATTACATTCACTAGTAGGAGTGAGAAAAACATCACGGGGTGGTGCGCATTGTATGGGTGTGTGTTACATTATATTCACTAGTAGGAGTGAGAAAAACATCACGGAGTGGTGCGCATTGTATGGGTGTGTGTTACATTACATTCACTAGTAGGAGTGAGAAAAACATCACGGGGTGGTGCGCATTGTATGGGTGTGTGTTACATTAGATTCACTAGTAGCAGTGAGAAAAACATCACGGGGTGGTGCGCATTGCATGGGTGTGTGTTACATTAGATTCACTAGTAGCAGTGAGAAAAACATCACGGGGTGGTGCGCATTGTATGGGTGTGTGTTACATTACATTCACTAGTAGGAGTGAGAAAAACATCACGGGGTGGTGCGCATTGTATGGGTGTGTGTTCCATTCGATTCACTAGTAGCAGTGAGAAAAACATCACGGGGTAGTGCGCCTTGTATGGGTGTGTGTCACATTACATTCACTAGTAGAAGTGAGAAAAACATCACGGGGTGGTGCGCATTGTATGGGTGTGTGTTACATTAGATTCACTAGTAGCAGTGAGAAAAACATCACGGGGTGGTGCGCATTGTATGGGTGTGTGTCACATTAGATTCACTAGTAGCAGTGAGAAAAACATCACGGGGTGGTGCGCATTGTATGGGTGTGTGTCACATTAGATTCACTAGTAGCAGTGAGAAAAACATCACGGGGTGGTGCGCCTTGTATGGGTGTGTGTCACATTACATTCACTAGTAGAAGTGAGAAAAACATCACGGGGTGGTGCGCATTGTATGGGTGTGTGTTACTTTAGATTCACTAGTAGCAGTGAGAAAAACATCACGGGGTGGTGCACATTGTATGGGTGTGTGTTACATTAGATTCACTAGTAGGAGTGAGAAAAACATCACGGGGTGGTGCGCATTGTATGGGTGTGTGTTACATTAGATTCACTAGTAGCAGTGAGAAAAACATCACGGGGTGGTGCGCATTGTATGGGTGTGTGTCACATTAGATTCACTAGTAGGAGTGAGAAAAACATCACGGGGTGGTGCGCATTGTATGGGTGTGTGTTACATTAGATTCACTAGTAGTAGTGAGAAAAACATCACGGGGTGGTGCGCATTGTATGGGTGTGTGTTACATTAGATTCACTAGTAGCAGTGAGAAAAACATCACGGGGTGGTGCGCATTGTATGGGTGTGTGTCACATTACATTCACTAGTAGGAGTGAGAAAAACATCACGGGGTGGTGCGCATTGTATGGGTGTGTGTCACATTAGATTCACTAGTAGTAGTGAGAAAAACATCACGGGGTGGTGCGCATTTTATGGGTGTGTGTCACGTTAGATTCACTAGTAGGAGTGAGAAAAACATCACGGGGTGGTGCGCATTGTATGGGTGTGTGTCACGTTAGATTCACTAGTAGGAGTGAGAAAAACATCACGGGGTGGTGCGCATTGTATGGGTGTGTGTCACATTAGATTCACTAGTAGGAGTGAGAAAAACATCACGGGGTGGTGCGCATTGTATGGGTGTGTGTTACATTAGATTCACTAGTAGCAGTGAGAAAAACATCACGGGGTGGTGCGCATTGTATGGGTGTGTGTCACATTACATTCACTAGTAGGAGTGAGAAAAACATCACGGGGTGGTGCGCATTGTATGGGTGTGTGTCACATTAGATTCACTAGTAGGAGTGAGAAAAACATCACGGGGTGGTGCGCATTTTATGGGTGTGTGTCACGTTAGATTCACTAGTAGGAGTGAGAAAAACATCACGGGGTGGTGCGCATTGTATGGGTGTGTGTCACGTTAGATTCACTAGTAGGAGTGAGAAAAACATCACGGGGTGGTGCGCATTGTATGGGTGTGTGTCACATTAGATTCACTAGTAGGAGTGAGAAAAACATCACAGGGTGGTGCGCATTGTATGGGTGTGTGTCACATTAGATTCACTAGTAGGAGTGAGAAAAACATCACGGGGTGGTGCGCATTGTATGGGTGTGTGTCACATTAGATTCACTAGTAGGAGTGAGAAAAACATCACGGGGTGGTGCGCATTGTATGGGTGTGTGTCACATTAGATTCACTAGTAGGAGTGAGAAAAACATCACGGGGTGGTGCGCATTGTATGGGTGTGTGTCACATTAGATTCACTAGTAGCAGTGAGAAAAACATCACGGGGTGGTGCGCCTTGTATGGGTGTGTGTCACATTACATTCACTAGTAGAAGTGAGAAAAACATCACGGGGTGGTGCGCATTGTATGGGTGTGTGTCACTTTAGATTCACTAGTAGCAGTGAGAAAAACATCACGGGGTGGTGCGCATTGTATGGGTGTGTGTTACATTAGATTCACTAGTAGCAGTGAGAAAAACATCACGGGGTGGTGCGCATTGTATGGGTGTGTGTTACATTAGATTCACTAGTAGCAGTGAGAAAAACATCACGGGGTGGTGCGCATTGTATGGGTGTGTGTTACATTAGATTCACTAGTAGCAGTGAGAAAAACATCACGGGGTGGTGCGCATTGTATGGGTGTGTGTCACATTAGATTCACTAGTAGGAGTGAGAAAAACATCACGGGGTGGTGCGCATTGTATGGGTGTGTGTCACATTAGATTCACTAGTAGCAGTGAGAAAAACATCACGGGGTGGTGCGCATTGTATGGGTGTGTGTCACATTATATTCACTAGTAGGAGTGAGAAAAACATCACGGAGTGGTGCGCATTGTATGGGTGTGTGTCACATTACATTCACTAGTAGGAGTGAGAAAAACATCACGGGGTGGTGCGCATTGTATGCGTGTGTGTTACATTAGATTCACTAGTAGCAGTGAGAAAAACATCACGGGGTGGTGCGCATTGCATGGGTGTGTGTTACATTAGATTCACTAGTAGCAGTGAGAAAAACATCACGGAGTGGTGCGCATTGTATGGGTGTGTGTTACATTAGATTCACTAGTAGGAGTGAGAAAAACATCACGGGGTGGTGCGCCTTGTATGGGTGTGTGTTACATTACATTCACTAGTAGGAGTGAGAAAAACATCACGGGGTGGTGCGCATTGTATGGGTGTGTGTTCAATTCGATTCACTAGTAGCAGTGAGAAAAACATCACGGGGTAGTGCGCCTTGTATGGGTGTGTGTCACATTACATTCACTAGTAGAAGTGAGAAAAACATCACGGGGTGGTGCGCATTGTATGGGTGTGTGTTACATTAGATTCACTAGTAGCAGTGAGAAAAACATCACGGGGTGGTGCGCATTGTATGGGTGTGTGTCACATTAGATTCACTAGTAGCAGTGAGAAAAACATCACGGGGTGGTGCGCATTGTATGGGTGTGTGTCACATTAGATTCACTAGTAGCAGTGAGAAAAACATCACGGGGTGGTGCGCCTTGTATGGGTGTGTGTCACATTACATTCACTAGTAGAAGTGAGAAAAACATCACGGGGTGGTGCGCATTGTATGGGTGTGTGTTACTTTAGATTCACTAGTAGCAGTGAGAAAAACATCACGGGGTGGTGCGCATTGTATGGGTGTGTGTTACATTAGATTCACTAGTAGGAGTGAGAAAAACATCACGGGTGGTGCGCATTGTATGGGTGTGTGTTACATTACATTCACTAGTAGGAGTGAGAAAAACATCACGGGGTGGTGCACATTGTATGGGTGTGTGTTACATTACATTCTCTAGTAGGAGTGAGAAAAACATCACGGGGTGGTGCGCATTGTATGGGTGTGTGTTACATTAGAATCACTAGTAGGATTGAGAAAAACATCACGGGGTGGTGCGCATTGTATGGGTGTGTGTTAAATTAGTTTCAATAGTAGGATTGAGAAAAACATCACGGGGTGGTGCGCATTGTATGGGTGTGTGTTACATTAGTTTCACTAGTAGGAGTGAGAAAAACATCACGGGGTGGTGCGCATTGTATGGGTGTGTGTTACATTAGATGCACTAGTAGGAATGAGAAAAACATCACGGGGTGGTGCGCATTGTATGGGTGTGTGTTACATTAGTTTCACTAGTAGGAGTGAGAAAAACATCACGGGGTGGTGCGCATTGTATGGGTGTGTGTTACATTACATTCACTAGTAGCAGTGAGAAAAACATCACGGGGTGGTGCGCATTTTATGCGTGTGTGTTACATTACATTCACTAGTAGCAGTGAGAAAAACATCACGGGGTGGTGCGCATTGTATGGGTGTGTGTTACATTACATTCACTAGTAGGAGTGAGAAAAACATCACGGGGTGGTGCGCATTGTATGGGTGTGTGTTACATTATATTCACTAGTAGGAGTGAGAAAAACATCACGGAGTGGTGCGCATTGTATGGGTGTGTGTTACATTACATTCACTAGTAGGAGTGAGAAAAACATCACGGGGTGGTGCGCATTGTATGGGTGTGTGTTACATTAGATTCACTAGTAGCAGTGAGAAAAACATCACGGGGTGGTGCGCATTGCATGGGTGTGTGTTACATTAGATTCACTAGTAGCAGTGAGAAAAACATCACGGGGTGGTGCGCATTGTATGGGTGTGTGTTACATTACATTCACTAGTAGGAGTGAGAAAAACATCACGGGGTGGTGCGCATTGTATGGGTGTGTGTTCCATTCGATTCACTAGTAGCAGTGAGAAAAACATCACGGGGTAGTGCGCCTTGTATGGGTGTGTGTCACATTACATTCACTAGTAGAAGTGAGAAAAACATCACGGGGTGGTGCGCATTGTATGGGTGTGTGTTACATTAGATTCACTAGTAGCAGTGAGAAAAACATCACGGGGTGGTGCGCATTGTATGGGTGTGTGTCACATTAGATTCACTAGTAGCAGTGAGAAAAACATCACGGGGTGGTGCGCATTGTATGGGTGTGTGTCACATTAGATTCACTAGTAGCAGTGAGAAAAACATCACGGGGTGGTGCGCCTTGTATGGGTGTGTGTCACATTACATTCACTAGTAGAAGTGAGAAAAACATCACGGGGTGGTGCGCATTGTATGGGTGTGTGTTACTTTAGATTCACTAGTAGCAGTGAGAAAAACATCACGGGGTGGTGCACATTGTATGGGTGTGTGTTACATTAGATTCACTAGTAGGAGTGAGAAAAACATCACGGGGTGGTGCGCATTGTATGGGTGTGTGTTACATTAGATTCACTAGTAGCAGTGAGAAAAACATCACGGGGTGGTGCGCATTGTATGGGTGTGTGTCACATTAGATTCACTAGTAGGAGTGAGAAAAACATCACGGGGTGGTGCGCATTGTATGGGTGTGTGTTACATTAGATTCACTAGTAGTAGTGAGAAAAACATCACGGGGTGGTGCGCATTGTATGGGTGTGTGTTACATTAGATTCACTAGTAGCAGTGAGAAAAACATCACGGGGTGGTGCGCATTGTATGGGTGTGTGTCACATTACATTCACTAGTAGGAGTGAGAAAAACATCACGGGGTGGTGCGCATTGTATGGGTGTGTGTCACATTAGATTCACTAGTAGGAGTGAGAAAAACATCACGGGGTGGTGCGCATTTTATGGGTGTGTGTCACGTTAGATTCACTAGTAGGAGTGAGAAAAACATCACGGGGTGGTGCGCATTGTATGGGTGTGTGTCACATTAGATTCACTAGTAGCAGTGAGAAAAACATCACGGGGTGGTGCGCCTTGTATGGGTGTGTGTCACATTACATTCACTAGTAGAAGTGAGAAAAACATCACGGGGTGGTGCGCATTGTATGGGTGTGTGTCACTTTAGATTCACTAGTAGCAGTGAGAAAAACATCACGGGGTGGTGCACATTGTATGGGTGTGTGTCACATTAGATTCACTAGTAGGAGTGAGAAAAACATCACGGGGTGGTGCGCATTGTATGGGTGTGTGTCACATTAGATTCACTAGTAGGAGTGAGAAAAACATCACGGGGTGGTGCGCATTGTATGGGTGTGTGTCACATTAGATTCACTAGTAGGAGTGAGAAAAACATCACGGGGTGGTGCGCATTGTATGGGTGTGTGTCACATTAGATTCACTAGTAGCAGTGAGAAAAACATCACGGGGTGGTGCGCCTTGTATGGGTGTGTGTCACATTACATTCACTAGTAGAAGTGAGAAAAACATCACGGGGTGGTGCGCATTGTATGGGTGTGTGTCACTTTAGATTCACTAGTAGCAGTGAGAAAAACATCACGGGGTGGTGCGCATTGTATGGGTGTGTGTTACATTAGATTCACTAGTAGCAGTGAGAAAAACATCACGGGGTGGTGCGCATTGTATGGGTGTGTGTTACATTAGATTCACTAGTAGCAGTGAGAAAAACATCACGGGGTGGTGCGCATTGTATGGGTGTGTGTTACATTAGATTCACTAGTAGCAGTGAGAAAAACATCACGGGGTGGTGCGCATTGTATGGGTGTGTGTCACATTAGATTCACTAGTAGGAGTGAGAAAAACATCACGGGGTGGTGCGCATTGTATGGGTGTGTGTCACATTAGATTCACTAGTAGCAGTGAGAAAAACATCACGGGGTGGTGCGCATTGTATGGGTGTGTGTCACATTAGATTCACTAGTAGGAGTGAGAAAAATATCACGGGGTGGTGCGCATTGTATGGGTGTGTGTCACATTAGATTCACTAGTAGGAGTGAGAAAAACATCACGGGGTGGTGCGCATTGTATGGGTGTGTGTTACATTACATTCACTAGTACGAGGGAGAAAAACATCACGGGGTGGTGCGCACTGTATGGGTGTGTGTTACATTAGATTCACTATTAGGAGTGAGAAAAACATCACGGGGTGGTGCGCATTGTATGGGTGTGTGTTACATTACATTCACTAGTAGGAGTGAGAAAAACATCACGGGGTGGTGCACATTGTATGGGTGTGTGTTACATTACATTCTCTAGTAGGAGTGAGAAAAACATCACGGGGTGGTGCGCATTGTATGGGTGTGTGTTACATTAGAATCACTAGTAGGAGTGAGAAAAACATCACGGGGTGGTGCGCATTGTATGGGTGTGTGTTACATTACATTCACTAGTAGGAGTGAGAAAAACATCACGGGGTGGTGCGCATTGTATGGGTGTGTGTTACATTAGATTCACTAGTAGGAGTGAGAAAATCATCACGGGGTGGTGCGCATTGTATGGGTGTGTGTTACATTACATTCACTAGTAGGAGTGAGAAAAACATCACGGGGTGGTGCGCATTGTATGGGTGTGTGTTACATTACATTCACTAGTAGGAGTGAGAAAAACATCACGGGGTGGTGCACATTGTATGGGTGTGTGTTACATTACATTCTCTAGTAGGAGTGAGAAAAACATCACGGGGTGGTGCGCATTGTATGGGTGTGTGTTACATTAGAATCACTAGTAGGATTGAGAAAAACATCACGGGGTGGTGCGCATTGTATGGGTGTGTGTTACATTAGTTTCACTAGTAGGAGTGAGAAAAACATCACGGGGTGGTGCGCATTGTATGGGTGTGTGTTACATTAGATGCACTAGTAGGAATGAGAAAAACATCACGGGGTGGTGCGCATTGTATGGGTGTGTGTTACATTAGTTTCACTAGTAGGAGTGAGAAAAACATCACGGGGTGGTGCGCATTGTATGGGTGTGTGTTACATTAGATGCACTAGTAGGAATGAGAAGATCATCACGGGGTGGTGCGCATTGTATGGGTGTGTGTTACATTACATTCACTAGTAGCAGTGAGAAAAACATCACGGGGTGGTGCGCATTGTATGGGTGTGTGTTACATTACATTCACTAGTAGCAGTGAGATAAACATCACGGGGTGGTGCGCATTGTATGGGTGTGTGTTACATTACATTCACTAGTAGCAGTGAGAAAAACATCACGGGGTGGTGCGCATTGTATGGGTGTGTGTTACATTAGTTTCACTAGTAGCAGTGAGAAAAACATCACGGGGTGGTGCGCATTGTATAGGTGTGTGTTACATTAGATGCACTAGTAGGAATGAGAAAAACATCACGGGGTGGTGCGCATTGTATGGGTGTGTGTTACATTACATTCACTAGTAGCAGTGAGAAAAACATCACGGGGTGGTGCGCATTTTATGGGTGTGTGTTACATTACATTCACTAGTAGCAGTGAGAAAAACATCACGGGGTGGTGCGCATTGTATGGGTGTGTGTTACATTACATTCACTAGTAGGAGTGAGAAAAACATCACGGGGTGGTGCGCATTGTATGGGTGTGTGTTACATTATATTCACTAGTAGGAGTGAGAAAAACATCACGGAGTGGTGCGCATTGTATGGGTGTGTGTTACATTACATTCACTAGTAGGAGTGAGAAAAACATCACGGGGTGGTGCGCATTGTATGGGTGTGTGTTACATTAGATTCACTAGTAGCAGTGAGAAAAACATCACGGGGTGGTGCGCATTGCATGGGTGTGTGTTACATTAGATTCACTAGTAGCAGTGAGAAAAACATCACGGAGTGGTGCGCATTGTATGGGTGTGTGTTACATTAGATTCACTAGTAGGAGTGAGAAAAACATCACGGGGTGGTGCGCATTGTATGGGTGTGTGTTACATTACATTCACTAGTAGGAGTTAGAAAAACATCACGGGGTGGTGCGCATTGTATGGGTGTGTGTTACATTCGATTCACTAGTAGCAGTGAGAAAAACATCACGGGGTGGTGCGCCTTGTATGGGTGTGTGTCACATTACATTCACTAGTAGAAGTGAGAAAAACATCACGGGGTGGTGCGCATTGTATGGGTGTGTGTTACATTAGATTCACTAGTAGCAGTGAGAAAAACATCACGGGGTGGTGCGCATTATATGGGTGTCTGTTACATTAGATTCACTAGTAGCAGTGAGAAAAACATCACGGGGTGGTGCGCATTGTATGGGTGTGTGTTACATTAGATTCACTAGTAGCAGTGAGAAAAACATCACGGGGTGGTGCGCATTGAATGGGTGTGTGTCACATTAGATTCACTAGTAGGAGTGAGAAAAACATCACGGGGTGGTGCGCATTGTATGGGTGTGTGTCACATTACATTCACTAGTAGGAGTGAGAAAAACATCACGGGGTGGTGCGCATTGTATGGGTGTGTGTTACATTAGTTTCACTAGTAGGAGTGAGAAAAACATCACGGGGTGGTGCGCATTGTATGGGTGTGTGTTACATTAGATGCACTAGTAGGAATGAGAAAAACATCACGGGGTGGTGCGCATTGTATGGGTGTGTGTTACATTACATTCACTAGTAGCAGTGAGAAAAACATCACGGGGTGGTGCGCATTGTATGGGTGTGTGTTACATTACATTCACTAGTAGCAGTGAGAAATACATCACGGGGTGGTGCGCATTGTATGGGTGTGTGTTACATTAGTTTCACTAGTAGGATTGAGAAAAACATCACGGGGTGGTGCGCATTGTATGGGTGTGTGTTACATTACTTTCACTAGTAGGAGTGAGAAAAACATCACGGGGTGGTGCGCATTGTATGGGTGTGTGTTACATTAGATGCACTAGTAGGAATGAGAAAAACATCACGGGGTGGTGCGCATTGTATGGGTGTGTGTTACATTACATTCACTAGTAGCAGTGAGAAAAACATCACGGGGTGGTGCGCATTGTATGGGT
Organism: Cavia porcellus; assembly: GCF_034190915.1. Lineage (NCBI taxonomy): Eukaryota > Metazoa > Chordata > Mammalia > Rodentia > Caviidae > Cavia > Cavia porcellus. Next base: position 351,507 of record NW_026947605.1, read on the forward strand.
GTGTGTTACATTACATTCACTAGTAGCAGTGAGAAAAACATCACGGGGTGGTGCGCATTGTATGGGTGTGTGTTACATTACATTCACTAGTAGCAGTGAGAAAAACATCACGGGGTGGTGCGCATTGTATGGGTGTGTGTTACATTAGATTCACTAGTAGCAGTGAGAAAAACATCACGGGGTGGTGCGCATTGTATGGGTGTGTGTTACATTAGATTCACTAGTAGCAGTGAGAAAAACATCACGGGGTGGTGCGCATTGTATGGGTGTGTGTTACATTAGATTCACTAGTAGCAGTGAGAAAAACATCACGGGGTGGTGCGCATTGTATGGGTGTGTGTTACATTAGATTCACTAGTAGCAGTGAGAAAAACATCACGGGGTGGTGCGCATTGTATGGGTGTGTGTTACATTAGATTCACTAGTAGCAGTGAGAAAAACACGGGGTGGTGCGCATTGTATGGGTGTGTGTCACATTAGATTCACTAGTAGGAGTGAGAAAAACATCACGGGGTGGTGCGCATTGTATGGGTGTGTGTCACATTAGATTCACTAGTAGGAGTGAGAAAAACATCACGGGGTGGTGCGCATTGTATGGGTGTGTGTCACATTAGATTCACTAGTAGGAGTGAGAAAAACATCACGGGGTGGTGCGCATTGTATGGGTGTGTGTCACATTAGATTCACTAGTAGGAGTGAGAAAAACATCACGGGGTGGTGCGCATTGTATGGGTGTGTGTCACATTAGATTCACTAGTAGCAGTGAGAAAAACATCACGGGGTGGTGCGCATTGTATGGGTGTGTGTTACATTAGATTCACTAGTAGCAGTGAGAAAAACATCACGGGGTGGTGCGCATTATATGGGTGTCTGTTACATTAGATTCACTAGTAGCAGTGAGAAAAACATCACGGGGTGGTGCGCATTGTATGGGTGTGTGTTACATTAGATTCACTAGTAGCAGTGAGAAAAACATCACGGGGTGGTGCGCATTGAATGGGTGTGTGTCACATTAGATTCACTAGTAGGAGTGAGAAAAACATCACGGGGTGGTGCGCATTGTATGGGTGTGTGTCACATTACATTCACTAGTAGGAGTGAGAAAAACATCACGGGGTGGTGCGCATTGTATGGGTGTGTGTTACATTAGTTTCACTAGTAGGAGTGAGAAAAACATCACGGGGTGGTGCGCATTGTATGGGTGTGTGTTACATTAGATGCACTAGTAGGAATGAGAAAAACATCACGGGGTGGTGCGCATTGTATGGGTGTGTGTTACATTACATTCACTAGTAGCAGTGAGAAAAACATCACGGGGTGGTGCGCATTGTATGGGTGTGTGTTACATTACATTCACTAGTAGCAGTGAGAAATACATCACGGGGTGGTGCGCATTGTATGGGTGTGTGTTACATTAGTTTCACTAGTAGGATTGAGAAAAACATCACAGGGTGGTGCGCATTGTATGGGTGTGTGTTACATTACTTTCACTAGTAGGAGTGAGAAAAACATCACGGGGTGGTGCGCATAGTATGGGTGTGTGTTACATTAGATGCACTAGTAGGAATGAGAAAAACATCACGGGGTGGTGCGCATTGTATGGGTGTGTGTTACATTACATTCACTAGTAGCAGTGAGAAAAACATCACGGGGTGGTGCGCATTGTATGGGTGTGTGTTACATTACATTCACTAGTAGCAGTGAGAAAAACATCACGGGGTGGTGCGCATTGTATGGGTGTGTGTTACATTACATTCACTAGTAGCAGTGAGAAAAACATCACGGGGTGGTGCGCATTGTATGGGTGTGTGTTACATTAGATTCACTAGTAGCAGTGAGAAAAACATCACGGGGTGGTGCGCATTGTATGGGTGTGTGTTACATTAGATTCACTAGTAGCAGTGAGAAAAACATCACGGGGTGGTGCGCATTGTATGGGTGTGTGTTACATTAGATTCACTAGTAGCAGTGAGAAAAACATCACGGGGTGGTGCGCATTGTATGGGTGTGTGTTACATTAGATTCACTAGTAGGAGTGAGAAAAACATCACGGGGTGGTGCGCATTGTATGGGTGTGTGTTACATTAGATTCACTAGTAGCAGTGAGAAAAACACGGGGTGGTGCGCATTGTATGGGTGTGTGTCACATTAGATTCACTAGTAGGAGTGAGAAAAACATCACGGGGTGGTGCGCATTGTATGGGTGTGTGTCACATTAGATTCACTAGTAGGAGTGAGAAAAACATCACGGGGTGGTGCGCATTGTATGGGTGTGTGTCACATTAGATTCACTAGTAGGAGTGAGAAAAACATCACGGGGTGGTGCGCATTGTATGGGTGTGTGTCACATTAGATTCACTAGTAGGAGTGAGAAAAACATCACGGGGTGGTGCGCATTGTATGGGTGTGTGTCACATTAGATTCACTAGTAGCAGTGAGAAAAACATCACGGGGTGGTGCGCATTGTATGGGTGTGTGTCACATTAGATTCACTAGTAGCAGTGAGAAAAACATCACGGGGTGGTGCGCCTTGTATGGGTGTGTGTCACATTACATTCACTAGTAGGAGTGAGAAAAACATCACGGGGTGGTGCGCATTGTATGGGTGTGTGTCACATTAGATTCACTAGTAGGAGTGAGAAAAACATCACGGGGTGGTGCGCATTGTATGGGTGTGTGTCACATTAGATTCACTAGTAGGAGTGAGAAAAACATCACGGGGTGGTGCGCATTTTATGGGTGTGTGTCACGTTAGATTCACTAGTAGGAGTGAGAAAAACATCACGGGGTGGTGCGCATTGTATGGGTGTGTGTCACATTAGATTCACTAGTAGGAGTGAGAAAAACATCACGGGGTGGTGCGCATTGTATGGGTGTGTGTCACATTAGATTCACTAGTAGGAGTGAGAAAAACATCACGGGGTGGTGCGCATTGTATGGGTGTGTGTCACATTAGATTCACTAGTAGGAGTGAGAAAAACATCACGGGGTGGTGCGCATTCTATGGGTGTGTCTTACATTAGATTCACTAGTAGGAGTGAGAAAAACATCACGGGGTGGTGCGCATTGTATGGGTGTGTGTTACATTAGATTCACTAGTAGGTGTGAGAAAAACATCACGGGGTGGTGCGCATTGTATGGGTGTGTGTTACATTAGATGCACTTGTAGGAATGAGAAAAACATCACGGGGTGGTGCGCATTGTATGGGTGTGTGTTACATTACATTCACTAGTAGCAGTGAGAAAAACATCACGGGGTGGTGCGCATTGTATGGGTGTGTGTTACATTACATTCACTAGTAGCAGTGAGAAAAACATCACGGGGTGGTGCGCATTGTATGGGTGTGTGTTACATTACATTCACTAGTAGCAGTGAGAAAAACATCACGGGGTGGTGCGCATTGTATGGGTGTGTGTTACATTAGTTTCACTAGTAGCAGTGAGAAAAACATCACGGGGTGGTGCGCATTGTATAGGTGTGTGTTACATTAGATGCACAAGTAGGAATGAGAAAAACATCACGGGGTGGTGCGCATTGTATGGGTGTGTGTTACATTACATTCACTAGTAGCAGTGAGAAAAACATCACGGGGTGGTGCGCATTTTATGGGTGTGTGTTACATTACATTCACTAGTAGCAGTGAGAAAAACATCACGGGGTGGTGCGCATTGTATGGGTGTGTGTTACATTAGATTCACTAGTAGGAGTGAGAAAAACATCACGGGGTGGTGCGCATTGTATGGGTGTGTGTTACATTATATTCACTAGTAGGAGTGAGAAAAACATCACGGAGTGGTGCGCATCGTATGGGTGTGTGTTACATTACATTCACTAGTAGGAGTGAGAAAAACATCACGGCGTGGTGCGCATTGTATGGGTGTGTGTTACATTAGATTCACTAGTAGCAGTGAGAAAAACATCACGGGGTGGTGCGCATTGTATGGGTGTGTGTTACATTAGATTCACTAGTAGCAGTGAGAAAAACATCACGGAGTGGTGCGCATTGTATTGGTGTGTGTTACATTAGATTCACTAGTAGGAGTGAGAAAAACATCACGGGGTGGTGCGCATTGTATGGGTGTGTGTTACATTACATTCACTAGTAGGAGTGAGAAAAACATCACGGGGTGGTGCGCATTGTATGGGTGTGTGTTACATTCGATTCACTAGTAGCAGTGAGAAAAACATCACGGGGTGGTGCGCCTTGTATGGGTGTGTGTCACATTACATTCACTAGTAGAAGTGAGAAAAACATCACGGGGTAGTGCGCATTGTATGGGTGTGTGTTACATTAGATTCACTAGTAGCAGTGAGAAAAACATCACGGGGTGGTGCGCATTGTATGGGTGTGTGTTACATTAGATTCACTAGTAGCAGTGAGAAAAACATCACGGGGTGGTGCGCATTGTATGGGTGTGTGTTACATTAGATTCACTAGTAGCAGTGAGAAAAACATCACGGGGTGTTGCGCATTGTATCTGTGTGTGTCACATTAGATTCACTAGTAGGAGTGAGAAAAACATCACGGGGTGGTGCGCATTGTATGGGTGTGTGTCACATTACATTCACTAGTAGGAGTGAGAAAAATATCACGGGGTGGTGCGCATTGTATGGGTGTGTGTCACGTTAGATTCACTAGTAGGAGTGAGAAAAACATCACGGGGTGGTGCGCATTGTATGGGTGTGTGTCACATTAGATTCACTAGTAGGAGTGAGAAAAACATCACGGGGTGGTGCGCATTGTATGGGTGTGTGTCACATTAGATTCACTAGTAGCAGTGAGAAAAACATCACGGGGTGGTGCGCCTTGTATGGGTGTGTGTCACATTACATTCACTAGTAGAAGTGAGAAAAACATCACGGGGTGGTGCGCATTGTATGGGTGTGTGTTACTTTAGATTCACTAGTAGCAGTGAGAAAAACATCACGGGGTGGTGCACATTGTATGGGTGTGTGTCACATTAGATTCACTAGTAGGAGTGAGAAAAACATCACGGGGTGGTGCGCATTTTATGGGTGTGTGTCACGTTAGATTCACTAGTAGGAGTGAGAAAAACATCACGGGGTGGTGCGCATTTTATGGGTGTGTGTCACGTTAGATTCACTAGTAGGAGTGAGAAAAACATCACGGGGTGGTGCGCATTGTATGGGTGTGTGTCACATTAGATTCACTAGTAGGAGTGAGAAAAACATCACGCGGTGGTGCGCATTGTATGGGTGTGTGTCACATTAGATTCACTAGTAGGAGTGAGAAAAACATCACGGGGTGGTGCGCATTTTATGGGTGTGTGTCACGTTAGATTCACTAGTAGGAGTGAGAAAAACATCACGGGGTGGTGCGCATTGTATGGGTGTGTGTCACATTAGATTCACTAGTAGGAGTGAGAAAAACATCACGGGGTGGTGCGCATTGTATGGGTGTGTGTCACATTAGATTCACTAGTAGGAGTGAGAAAAACATCACGGGGTGGTGCGCATTGTATGGGTGTGTGTCACATTAGATTCACTAGTAGGAGTGAGAAAAACATCACGGGGTGGTGCGCATTCTATGGGTGTGTCTTACATTAGATTCACTAGTAGGAGTGAGAAAAACATCACGGGGTGGTGCGCATTGTATGGGTGTGTGTTACATTAGATTCACTAGTAGGTGTGAGAAAAACATCACGGGGTGGTGCGCATTGTATGGGTGTGTGTTACATTAGATGCACTTGTAGGAATGAGAAAAACATCACGGGGTGGTGCGCATTGTATGGGTGTGTGTTACATTACATTCACTAGTAGCAGTGAGAAAAACATCACGGGGTGGTGCGCATTGTATGGGTGTGTGTTACATTACATTCACTAGTAGCAGTGAGAAAAACATCACGGGGTGGTGCGCATTGTATGGGTGTGTGTTACATTACATTCACTAGTAGCAGTGAGAAAAACATCACGGGGTGGTGCGCATTGTATGGGTGTGTGTTACATTAGTTTCACTAGTAGCAGTGAGAAAAACATCACGGGGTGGTGCGCATTGTATAGGTGTGTGTTACATTAGATGCACAAGTAGGAATGAGAAAAACATCACGGGGTGGTGCGCATTGTATGGGTGTGTGTTACATTACATTCACTAGTAGCAGTGAGAAAAACATCACGGGGTGGTGCGCATTTTATGGGTGTGTGTTACATTACATTCACTAGTAGCAGTGAGAAAAACATCACGGGGTGGTGCGCATTGTATGGGTGTGTGTTACATTACATTCACTAGTAGGAGTGAGAAAAACATCACGGGGTGGTGCGCATTGTATGGGTGTGTGTTACATTATATTCACTAGTAGGAGTGAGAAAAACATCACGGAGTGGTGCGCATCGTATGGGTGTGTGTTACATTACATTCACTAGTAGGAGTGAGAAAAACATCACGGCGTGGTGCGCATTGTATGGGTGTGTGTTACATTAGATTCACTAGTAGCAGTGAGAAAAACATCACGGGGTGGTGCGCATTGTATGGGTGTGTGTTACATTAGATTCACTAGTAGCAGTGAGAAAAACATCACGGAGTGGTGCGCATTGTATTGGTGTGTGTTACATTAGATTCACTAGTAGGAGTGAGAAAAACATCACGGGGTGGTGCGCATTGTATGGGTGTGTGTTACATTACATTCACTAGTAGGAGTGAGAAAAACATCACGGGGTGGTGCGCATTGTATGGGTGTGTGTTACATTCGATTCACTAGTAGCAGTGAGAAAAACATCACGGGGTGGTGCGCCTTGTATGGGTGTGTGTCACATTACATTCACTAGTAGAAGTGAGAAAAACATCACGGGGTAGTGCGCATTGTATGGGTGTGTGTTACATTAGATTCACTAGTAGCAGTGAGAAAAACATCACGGGGTGGTGCGCATTGTATGGGTGTGTGTTACATTAGATTCACTAGTAGCAGTGAGAAAAACATCACGGGGTGGTGCGCATTGTATGGGTGTGTGTTACATTAGATTCACTAGTAGCAGTGAGAAAAACATCACGGGGTGTTGCGCATTGTATCTGTGTGTGTCACATTAGATTCACTAGTAGGAGTGAGAAAAACATCACGGGGTGGTGCGCATTGTATGGGTGTGTGTCACATTACATTCACTAGTAGGAGTGAGAAAAATATCACGGGGTGGTGCGCATTGTATGGGTGTGTGTCACGTTAGATTCACTAGTAGGAGTGAGAAAAACATCACGGGGTGGTGCGCATTGTATGGGTGTGTGTCACATTAGATTCACTAGTAGGAGTGAGAAAAACATCACGGGGTGGTGCGCATTGTATGGGTGTGTGTCACATTAGATTCACTAGTAGCAGTGAGAAAAACATCACGGGGTGGTGCGCCTTGTATGGGTGTGTGTCACATTACATTCACTAGTAGAAGTGAGAAAAACATCACGGGGTGGTGCGCATTGTATGGGTGTGTGTTACTTTAGATTCACTAGTAGCAGTGAGAAAAACATCACGGGGTGGTGCACATTGTATGGGTGTGTGTTACATTAGATTCACTAGTAGGAGTGAGAAAAACATCACGGGGTGGTGCGCATTGTATGGGTGTGTGTCACATTAGATTCACTAGTAGGAGTGAGAAAAACATCACGGGGTGGTGCGCATTGTATGGGTGTGTGTCACATTAGATTCACTAGTAGGAGTGAGAAAAACATCACGGGGTGGTGCGCATTGTATGGGTGTGTGTCACATTAGATTCACTAGTAGCAGTGAGAAAAACATCACGGGGTGGTGCGCCTTGTATGGGTGTGTGTCACATTACATTCACTAGTAGAAGTGAGAAAAACATCACGGGGTGGTGCGCATTGTATGGGTGTGTGTCACTTTAGATTCACTAGTAGCAGTGAGAAAAACATCACGGGGTGGTGCGCATTGTATGGGTGTGTGTTACATTAGATTCACTAGTAGCAGTGAGAAAAACATCACGGGGTGGTGCGCATTGTATGGGTGTGTGTTACATTAGATTCACTAGTAGCAGTGAGAAAAACATCACGGGGTGGTGCGCATTGTATGGGTGTGTGTTACATTAGATTCACTAGTAGCAGTGAGAAAAACATCACGGGGTGGTGCGCATTGTATGGGTGTGTGTCACATTAGATTCACTAGTAGGAGTGAGAAAAACATCACGGGGTGGTGCGCATTGTATGGGTGTGTGTCACATTAGATTCACTAGTAGCAGTGAGAAAAACATCACGGGGTGGTGCGCATTGTATGGGTGTGTGTCACATTAGATTCACTAGTAGGAGTGAGAAAAATATCACGGGGTGGTGCGCATTGTATGGGTGTGTGTCACATTAGATTCACTAGTAGGAGTGAGAAAAACATCACGGGGTGGTGCGCATTGTATGGGTGTGTGTTACATTACATTCACTAGTACGAGGGAGAAAAACATCACGGGGTGGTGCGCACTGTATGGGTGTGTGTTACATTAGATTCACTATTAGGAGTGAGAAAAACATCACGGGGTGGTGCGCATTGTATGGGTGTGTGTTACATTACATTCACTAGTAGGAGTGAGAAAAACATCACGGGGTGGTGCACATTGTATGGGTGTGTGTTACATTACATTCTCTAGTAGGAGTGAGAAAAACATCACGGGGTGTTGCGCATTGTATGGGTGTGTGTCACATTAGATTCACTAGTAGGAGTGAGAAAAACATCACGGGGTGGTGCGCATTGTATGGGTGTGTGTCACATTAGATTCACTAGTAGGAGTGAGAAAAACATCACGGGGTGGTGCGCATTCTATGGGTGTGTCTTACATTAGATTCACTAGTAGGAGTGAGAAAAACATCACGGGGTGGTGCGCATTGTATGGGTGTGTGTTACATTAGATTCACTAGTAGGTGTGAGAAAAACATCACGGGGTGGTGCGCATTGTATGGGTGTGTGTTACATTAGATGCACTTGTAGGAATGAGAAAAACATCACGGGGTGGTGCGCATTGTATGGGTGTGTGTTACATTACATTCACTAGTAGCAGTGAGAAAAACATCACGGGGTGGTGCGCATTGTATGGGTGTGTGTTACATTACATTCACTAGTAGCAGTGAGAAAAACATCACGGGGTGGTGCGCATTGTATGGGTGTGTGTTACATTACATTCACTAGTAGCAGTGAGAAAAACATCACGGGGTGGTGCGCATTGTATGGGTGTGTGTTACATTAGTTTCACTAGTAGCAGTGAGAAAAACATCACGGGGTGGTGCGCATTGTATAGGTGTGTGTTACATTAGATGCACAAGTAGGAATGAGAAAAACATCACGGGGTGGTGCGCATTGTATGGGTGTGTGTTACATTACATTCACTAGTAGCAGTGAGAAAAACATCACGGGGTGGTGCGCATTTTATGGGTGTGTGTTACATTACATTCACTAGTAGCAGTGAGAAAAACATCACGGGGTGGTGCGCATTGTATGGGTGTGTGTTACATTACATTCACTAGTAGGAGTGAGAAAAACATCACGGGGTGGTGCGCATTGTATGGGTGTGTGTTACATTATATTCACTAGTAGGAGTGAGAAAAACATCACGGAGTGGTGCGCATCGTATGGGTGTGTGTTACATTACATTCACTAGTAGGAGTGAGAAAAACATCACGGCGTGGTGCGCATTGTATGGGTGTGTGTTACATTAGATTCACTAGTAGCAGTGAGAAAAACATCACGGGGTGGTGCGCATTGTATGGGTGTGTGTTACATTAGATTCACTAGTAGCAGTGAGAAAAACATCACGGAGTGGTGCGCATTGTATTGGTGTGTGTTACATTAGATTCACTAGTAGGAGTGAGAAAAACATCACGGGGTGGTGCGCATTGTATGGGTGTGTGTTACATTACATTCACTAGTAGGAGTGAGAAAAACATCACGGGGTGGTGCGCATTGTATGGGTGTGTGTTACATTCGATTCACTAGTAGCAGTGAGAAAAACATCACGGGGTGGTGCGCCTTGTATGGGTGTGTGTCACATTACATTCACTAGTAGAAGTGAGAAAAACATCACGGGGTAGTGCGCATTGTATGGGTGTGTGTTACATTAGATTCACTAGTAGCAGTGAGAAAAACATCACGGGGTGGTGCGCATTGTATGGGTGTGTGTTACATTAGATTCACTAGTAGCAGTGAGAAAAACATCACGGGGTGGTGCGCATTGTATGGGTGTGTGTTACATTAGATTCACTAGTAGCAGTGAGAAAAACATCACGGGGTGTTGCGAATTGTATCTGTGTGTGTCACATTAGATTCACTAGTAGGAGTGAGAAAAACATCACGGGGTGGTGCGCATTGTATGGGTGTGTGTCACATTACATTCACTAGTAGGAGTGAGAAAAATATCACGGGGTGGTGCGCATTGTATGGGTGTGTGTCACGTTAGATTCACTAGTAGGAGTGAGAAAAACATCACGGGGTGGTGCGCATTGTATGGGTGTGTGTCACATTAGATTCACTAGTAGGAGTGAGAAAAACATCACGGGGTGGTGCGCATTGTATGGGTGTGTGTCACATTAGATTCACTAGTAGCAGTGAGAAAAACATCACGGGGTGGTGCGCCTTGTATGGGTGTGTGTCACATTACATTCACTAGTAGAAGTGAGAAAAACATCACGGGGTGGTGCGCATTGTATGGGTGTGTGTTACTTTAGATTCACTAGTAGCAGTGAGAAAAACATCACGGGGTGGTGCACATTGTATGGGTGTGTGTTACATTAGATTCACTAGTAGGAGTGAGAAAAACATCACGGGGTGGTGCGCATTGTATGGGTGTGTGTCACATTAGATTCACTAGTAGGAGTGAGAAAAACATCACGGGGTGGTGCGCATTGTATGGGTGTGTGTCACATTAGATTCACTAGTAGGAGTGAGAAAAACATCACGGGGTGGTGCGCATTGTATGGGTGTGTGTCACATTAGATTCACTAGTAGCAGTGAGAAAAACATCACGGGGTGGTGCGCCTTGTATGGGTGTGTGTCACATTACATTCACTAGTAGAAGTGAGAAAAACATCACGGGGTGGTGCGCATTGTATGGGTGTGTGTCACTTTAGATTCACTAGTAGCAGTGAGAAAAACATCACGGGGTGGTGCGCATTGTATGGGTGTGTGTTACATTAGATTCACTAGTAGCAGTGAGAAAAACATCACGGGGTGGTGCGCATTGTATGGGTGTGTGTTACATTAGATTCACTAGTAGCAGTGAGAAAAACATCACGGGGTGGTGCGCATTGTATGGGTGTGTGTTACATTAGATTCACTAGTAGCAGTGAGAAAAACATCACGGGGTGGTGCGCATTGTATGGGTGTGTGTCACATTAGATTCACTAGTAGGAGTGAGAAAAACATCACGGGGTGGTGCGCATTGTATGGGTGTGTGTCACATTAGATTCACTAGTAGCAGTGAGAAAAACATCACGGGGTGGTGCGCATTGTATGGGTGTGTGTCACATTAGATTCACTAGTAGGAGTGAGAAAAATATCACGGGGTGGTGCGCATTGTATGGGTGTGTGTCACATTAGATTCACTAGTAGGAGTGAGAAAAACATCACGGGGTGGTGCGCATTGTATGGGTGTGTGTTACATTACATTCACTAGTACGAGGGAGAAAAACATCACGGGGTGGTGCGCACTGTATGGGTGTGTGTTACATTAGATTCACTATTAGGAGTGAGAAAAACATCACGGGGTGGTGCGCATTGTATGGGTGTGTGTTACATTACATTCACTAGTAGGAGTGAGAAAAACATCACGGGGTGGTGCACATTGTATGGGTGTGTGTTACATTACATTCTCTAGTAGGAGTGAGAAAAACATCACGGGGTGGTGCGCATTGTATGGGTGTGTGTTACATTAGAATCACTAGTAGGAGTGAGAAAAACATCACGGGGTGGTGCGCATTGTATGGGTGTGTGTTACATTACATTCACTAGTAGGAGTGAGAAAAACATCACGGGGTGGTGCGCATTGTATGGGTGTGTGTTACATTAGATTCACTAGTAGGAGTGAGAAAATCATCACGGGGTGGTGCGCATTGTATGGGTGTGTGTTACATTACATTCACTAGTATGAGTGAGAAAAACATCACGGGGTGGTGCGCATTGTATGGGTGTGTGTTACATTACATTCACTAGTAGGAGTGAGAAAAACATCACGGGGTGGTGCACATTGTATGGGTGTGTGTTACATTACATTCTCTAGTAGGAGTGAGAAAAACATCACGGGGTGGTGCGCATTGTATGGGTGTGTGTTACATTAGAATCACTAGTAGGATTGAGAAAAACATCACGGGGTGGTGCGCATTGTATGGGTGTGTGTTAAATTAGTTTCAATAGTAGGATTGAGAAAAACATCACGGGGTGGTGCGCATTGTATGGGTGTGTGTTACATTAGTTTCACTAGTAGGAGTGAGAAAAACATCACGGGGTGGTGCGCATTGTATGGGTGTGTGTTACATTAGATGCACTAGTAGGAATGAGAAAAACATCACGGGGTGGTGCGCATTGTATGGGTGTGTGTTACATTAGTTTCACTAGTAGGAGTGAGAAAAACATCACGGGGTGGTGCGCATTGTATGGGTGTGTGTTACATTAGATGCACTAGTAGGAATGAGAAGAACATCACGGGGTGGTGCGCATTGTATGGGTGTGTGTTACATTACATTCACTAGTAGCAGTGAGAAAAACATCACGGGGTGGTGCGCATTGTATGGGTGTGTGTTACATTACATTCACTAGTAGCAGTGAGATAAACATCACGGGGTGGTGCGCATTGTATGGGTGTGTGTTACATTACATTCACTAGTAGCAGTGAGAAAAACATCACGGGGTGGTGCGCATTGTATGGGTGTGTGTTACATTAGTTTCACTAGTAGCAGTGAGAAAAACATCACGGGGTGGTGCGCATTGTATAGGTGTGTGTTACATTAGATGCACTAGTAGGAATGAGAAAAACATCACGGGGTGGTGCGCATTGTATGGGTGTGTGTTACATTACATTCACTAGTAGCAGTGAGAAAAACATCACGGGGTGGTGCGCATTTTATGGGTGTGTGTTACATTACATTCACTAGTAGCAGTGAGAAAAACATCACGGGGTGGTGCGCATTGTATGGGTGTGTGTTACATTACATTCACTAGTAGGAGTGAGAAAAACATCACGGGGTGGTGCGCATTGTATGGGTGTGTGTTACATTATATTCACTAGTAGGAGTGAGAAAAACATCACGGAGTGGTGCGCATTGTATGGGTGTGTGTTACATTACATTCACTAGTAGGAGTGAGAAAAACATCACGGGGTGGTGCGCATTGTATGGGTGTGTGTTACATTAGATTCACTAGTAGCAGTGAGAAAAACATCACGGGGTGGTGCGCATTGCATGGGTGTGTGTTACATTAGATTCACTAGTAGCAGTGAGAAAAACATCACGGAGTGGTGCGCATTGTATGGGTGTGTGTTACATTAGATTCACTAGTAGGAGTGAGAAAAACATCACGGGGTGGTGCGCATTGTATGGGTGTGTGTTACATTACATTCACTAGTAGGAGTTAGAAAAACATCACGGGGTGGTGCGCATTGTATGGGTGTGTGTTACATTCGATTCACTAGTAGCAGTGAGAAAAACATCACGGGGTGGTGCGCCTTGTATGGGTGTGTGTCACATTACATTCACTAGTAGAAGTGAGAAAAACATCACGGGGTGGTGCGCATTGTATGGGTGTGTGTTACATTAGATTCACTAGTAGCAGTGAGAAAAACATCACGGGGTGGTGCGCATTATATGGGTGTCTGTTACATTAGATTCACTAGTAGCAGTGAGAAAAACATCACGGGGTGGTGCGCATTGTATGGGTGTGTGTTACATTAGATTCACTAGTAGCAGTGAGAAAAACATCACGGGGTGGTGCGCATTGAATGGGTGTGTGTCACATTAGATTCACTAGTAGGAGTGAGAAAAACATCACGGGGTGGTGCGCATTGTATGGGTGTGTGTCACATTACATTCACTAGTAGGAGTGAGAAAAACATCACGGGGTGGTGCGCATTGTATGGGTGTGTGTTACATTAGTTTCACTAGTAGGAGTGAGAAAAACATCACGGGGTGGTGCGCATTGTATGGGTGTGTGTTACATTAGATGCACTAGTAGGAATGAGAAAAACATCACGGGGTGGTGCGCATTGTATGGGTGTGTGTTACATTACATTCACTAGTAGCAGTGAGAAAAACATCACGGGGTGGTGCGCATTGTATGGGTGTGTGTTACATTACATTCACTAGTAGCAGTGAGAAATACATCACGGGGTGGTGCGCATTGTATGGGTGTGTGTTACATTAGTTTCACTAGTAGGATTGAGAAAAACATCACGGGGTGGTGCGCATTGTATGGGTGTGTGTTACATTACTTTCACTAGTAGGAGTGAGAAAAACATCACGGGGTGGTGCGCATTGTATGGGTGTGTGTTACATTAGATGCACTAGTAGGAATGAGAAAAACATCACGGGGTGGTGCGCATTGTATGGGTGTGTGTTACATTACATTCACTAGTAGCAGTGAGAAAAACATCACGGGGTGGTGCGCATTGTATGGGTGTGTGTTACATTACATTCACTAGTAGCAGTGAGAAAAACATCACGGGGTGGTGCGCATTGTATGGGTGTGTGTTACATTACATTCACTAGTAGCAGTGAGAAAAACATCACGGGGTGGTGCGCATTGTATGGGTGTGTGTTACATTAGATTCACTAGTAGCAGTGAGAAAAACATCACGGGGTGGTGCGCATTGTATGGGTGTGTGTTACATTAGATTCACTAGTAGCAGTGAGAAAAACATCACGGGGTGGTGCGCATTGTATGGGTGTGTGTTACATTAGATTCACTAGTAGCAGTGAGAAAAACATCACGGGGTGGTGCGCATTGTATGGGTGTGTGTTACATTAGATTCACTAGTAGCAGTGAGAAAAACATCACGGGGTGGTGCGCATTGTATGGGTGTGTGTTACATTAGATTCACTAGTAGCAGTGAGAAAAACACGGGGTGGTGCGCATTGTATGGGTGTGTGTCACATTAGATTCACTAGTAGGAGTGAGAAAAACATCACGGGGTGGTGCGCATTGTATGGGTGTGTGTCACATTAGATTCACTAGTAGGAGTGAGAAAAACATCACGGGGTGGTGCGCATTGTATGGGTGTGTGTCACATTAGATTCACTAGTAGGAGTGAGAAAAACATCACGGGGTGGTGCGCATTGTATGGGTGTGTGTCACATTAGATTCACTAGTAGGAGTGAGAAAAACATCACGGGGTGGTGCGCATTGTATGGGTGTGTGTCACATTAGATTCACTAGTAGCAGTGAGAAAAACATCACGGGGTGGTGCGCATTGTATGGGTGTGTGTCACATTAGATTCACTAGTAGGAGTGAGAAAAACATCACGGGGTGGTGCGCATTGTATGGGTGTGTGTCACATTAGATTCACTAGTAGGAGTGAGAAAAACATCACGGGGTGGTGCGCATTCTATGGGTGTGTGTTACATTAGATTCACTATTAGGAGTGAGAAAAACATCACGGGGTGGTGCGCATTGTATGGGTGTGTGTTACATTACATTCACTAGTAGGTGTGAGAAAAACATCACGGGGTGGTGCGCATTGTATGGGTGTGTGTTACATTACATTCACTAGTAGCAGTGAGAAAAACATCACGGGGTGGTGCGCATTGTATGGGTGTGTGTTACATTACATTCACTAGTAGCAGTGAGAAAAACATCACGGGGTGGTGTGCATTGTATGGGTGTGTGTTACATTACATTCACTAGTAGCAGTGAGAAAAACATCACGGGGTGGTGCGCATTGTATGGGTGTGTGTTACATTAGATTCACTAGTAGCAGTGAGAAAAACATCACGCGGTGGTGCGCATTGTATGGGTGTGTGTTACATTAGTTTCACTAGTAGGATTGAGAAAAACATCACGGGGTGGTGCGCATTGTATGGGTGTGTGTTCCATTAGTTTCACTAGTAGGAGTGAGAAAAACATCACGGGGTGGTGCGCATTGTATGGGTGTGTGTTCCATTAGATGCACTAGTAGGAATGAGAAAAACATCACGGGGTGGTGCGCATTGTATGGGTGTGTGTTACATTACATTCACTAGTAGCAGTGAGAAAAACATCACGGGGTGGTGCGCATTGTATGGGTGTGTGTTACATTAGATTCACTAGTAGCAGTGAGAAAAACATCACGGGGTGGTGCGCATTGTATGGGTGTGTGTTACATTAGATGCACTAGTAGGAATGAGAAAAACATCACGGGGTGGTGCGCATTGTATGCGTGTGTGTTACATTACATTCACTAGTAGGAGTGAGAAAAACATCACGGGGTGGTGCGCATTGTATGGGTGTGTGTTACATTAGTTTCACTAGTAGGAGTGAGAAAAACATCACGGGGTGGTGCGCATTGTATGGGTGCGTGTTCCATTAGTTTCACTAGTAGGAGTGAGAAAAACATCACGGGGTGGTGCGCATTGTATGGGTGTGTGTTCCATTAGATGCACTAGTAGGAATGAGAAAAACATCACGGGGTGGTGCGCATTGTATGGGTCTGTGTTACATTACATTCACTAGTAGCAGTGAGAAAAACATCACGGGGTGGTGCGCATTGTATGGGTGTGTGTCACATTAGATTCACTAGTAGGAGTGAGAAAAACATCACGGGGTGGTGCGCATTGTATGGGTGTGTGTCACATTAGATTCACTAGTAGGAGTGAGAAAATCATCACCGGGTGGTGCGCATTGTATGGGTGTGTGTCACATTAGATTCACTAGTAGGAGTGAGAAAAACATCACGGGGTGGTGCGCATTGTATGGGTGTGTGTTACATTAGATTCACTAGTAGGAGTGAGAAAATCATCACGGGGTGGTGCGCATTGTATGGGTGTGTGTTACATTGCATTCACTAGTAGGAGTGAGAAAAACATCACGGGGTGGTGCGCATTGTATGGGTGTGTGTTACATTAGATTCACTAGTAGGAGTGAGAAAAACATCACGGGGTGGTGCGCATTGTATGGGTGTGTGTTACATTAGATTCACTAGTAGGAGTGAGAAAAACATCACGGGGTGGTGCGCATTTTATGGGTGTGTGTTACATTACATTTACTAGTAGGAGTGAGAAAAACATCACGGGGTGGTACGCATTGTATGGGTGTGTGTTACATTACATTCACTAGTAGGAGTGAGAAAAACATCACGGGGTGGTGCGCATTGTATGGGTGTGTGTTACATTACATTCTCTAGTAGGAGTGAAAAAACATCACGGGGTGGTGCGCATTGTATGGGTGTGTGTTACATTAGATTCACTAGCAGGATTGAGAAAAACATCACGGGGTGGTGCGCATTGTATGGGTGTGTGTTACATTAGTTTCACTAGTAGGATTGAGAAAAACATCACGGGACGGTGCGCATTGTATGGGTGTGTGTTACATTAGTTTCACTAGTAGGAGTGAGAAAAACATCACGGGGTGGTGCGCATTGTATGGGTGTGTGTTACATTAGATGCACTAGTAGGAATGAGAAAAACATCACGGGGTGGTGCGCATTGTATGGGTGTGTGTTACATTAGTTTCACTAGTAGGAGTGAGAAAAACATCACGGGGTGGTGCGCATTGTATGGGTGTGTGTTACATTAGATGCACTAGTAGGAATGAGAAAAACATCACGGGGTGGTGCGCATTGTATGGGTGTGTGTTACATTACATTCACTAGTAGCAGTGAGAAAAACATCACGGGGTGGTGCGCATTGTATGGGTGTGTGTTACATTACATTCACTAGTAGCAGTGAGAAATACATCACGGGGTGGTGCGCATTGTATGGGTGTGTGTTACATTAGTTTCACTAGTAGGATTGAGAAAAACATCACGGGGTGGTGCGCATTGTATGGGTGTGTGTTACATTACTTTCACTAGTAGCAGTGAGAAAAACATCACGGGGTGGTGCGCATTGTATGGGTGTGTGTTACATTAGATGCACTAGTAGGAATGAGAAAAACATCACGGGGTGGTGCGCATTGTATGGGTGTGTGTTACATTACATTCACTAGTAGCAGTGAGAAAAACATTACGGGGTGGTGCGCATTGTATGGGTGTGTGTTACATTACATTCACTAGTAGCAGTGAGAAAAACATCACGGGGTGGTGCGCATTGTATGGGTGTGTGTTACATTACATTCACTAGTAGGAGTGAGAAAAACATCACGGGGTGGTGCGCCTTGTATGGGTGTGTGTCACATTACATTCACTAGTAGAAGTGAGAAAAACATCACGGGGTGGTGCGCATTGTATGGGTGTGTGTCACTTTAGATTCACTAGTAGCAGTGAGAAAAACATCACGGGGTGGTGCGCATTGTATGGGTGTGTGTTACATTAGATTCACTAGTAGCAGTGAGAAAAACATCACGGGGTGGTGCGCATTGTATGGGTGTGTGTTACATTAGATTCACTAGTAGCAGTGAGAAAAACATCACGGGGTGGTGCGCATTGTATGGGTGTGTGTTACATTAGATTCACTAGTAGCAGTGAGAAAAACATCACGGGGTGGTGCGCATTGTATGGGTGTGTGTCACATTAGATTCACTAGTAGGAGTGAGAAAAACATCACGGGGTGGTGCGCATTGTATGGGTGTGTGTCACATTAGATTCACTAGTAGCAGTGAGAAAAACATCACGGGGTGGTGCGCATTGTATGGGTGTGTGTCACATTAGATTCACTAGTAGGAGTGAGAAAAATATCACGGGGTGGTGCGCATTGTATGGGTGTGTGTCACATTAGATTCACTAGTAGGAGTGAGAAAAACATCACGGGGTGGTGCGCATTGTATGGGTGTGTGTTACATTACATTCACTAGTACGAGGGAGAAAAACATCACGGGGTGGTGCGCACTGTATGGGTGTGTGTTACATTAGATTCACTATTAGGAGTGAGAAAAACATCACGGGGTGGTGCGCATTGTATGGGTGTGTGTTACATTACATTCACTAGTAGGAGTGAGAAAAACATCACGGGGTGGTGCACATTGTATGGGTGTGTGTTACATTACATTCTCTAGTAGGAGTGAGAAAAACATCACGGGGTGGTGCGCATTGTATGGGTGTGTGTTACATTAGAATCACTAGTAGGAGTGAGAAAAACATCACGGGGTGGTGCGCATTGTATGGGTGTGTGTTACATTACATTCACTAGTAGGAGTGAGAAAAACATCACGGGGTGGTGCGCATTGTATGGGTGTGTGTTACATTAGATTCACTAGTAGGAGTGAGAAAATCATCACGGGGTGGTGCGCATTGTATGGGTGTGTGTTACATTACATTCACTAGTATGAGTGAGAAAAACATCACGGGGTGGTGCGCATTGTATGGGTGTGTGTTACATTACATTCACTAGTAGGAGTGAGAAAAACATCACGGGGTGGTGCACATTGTATGGGTGTGTGTTACATTACATTCTCTAGTAGGAGTGAGAAAAACATCACGGGGTGGTGCGCATTGTATGGGTGTGTGTTACATTAGAATCACTAGTAGGATTGAGAAAAACATCACGGGGTGGTGCGCATTGTATGGGTGTGTGTTAAATTAGTTTCAATAGTAGGATTGAGAAAAACATCACGGGGTGGTGCGCATTGTATGGGTGTGTGTTACATTAGTTTCACTAGTAGGAGTGAGAAAAACATCACGGGGTGGTGCGCATTGTATGGGTGTGTGTTACATTAGATGCACTAGTAGGAATGAGAAAAACATCACGGGGTGGTGCGCATTGTATGGGTGTGTGTTACATTAGTTTCACTAGTAGGAGTGAGAAAAACATCACGGGGTGGTGCGCATTGTATGGGTGTGTGTTACATTAGATGCACTAGTAGGAATGAGAAGAACATCACGGGGTGGTGCGCATTGTATGGGTGTGTGTTACATTACATTCACTAGTAGCAGTGAGAAAAACATCACGGGGTGGTGCGCATTGTATGGGTGTGTGTTACATTACATTCACTAGTAGCAGTGAGATAAACATCACGGGGTGGTGCGCATTGTATGGGTGTGTGTTACATTACATTCACTAGTAGCAGTGAGAAAAACATCACGGGGTGGTGCGCATTGTATGGGTGTGTGTTACATTAGTTTCACTAGTAGCAGTGAGAAAAACATCACGGGGTGGTGCGCATTGTATAGGTGTGTGTTACATTAGATGCACTAGTAGGAATGAGAAAAACATCACGGGGTGGTGCGCATTGTATGGGTGTGTGTTACATTACATTCACTAGTAGCAGTGAGAAAAACATCACGGGGTGGTGCGCATTTTATGGGTGTGTGTTACATTACATTCACTAGTAGCAGTGAGAAAAACATCACGGGGTGGTGCGCATTGTATGGGTGTGTGTTACATTACATTCACTAGTAGGAGTGAGAAAAACATCACGGGGTGGTGCGCATTGTATGGGTGTGTGTTACATTATATTCACTAGTAGGAGTGAGAAAAACATCACGGAGTGGTGCGCATTGTATGGGTGTGTGTTACATTACATTCACTAGTAGGAGTGAGAAAAACATCACGGGGTGGTGCGCATTGTATGGGTGTGTGTTACATTAGATTCACTAGTAGCAGTGAGAAAAACATCACGGGGTGGTGCGCATTGCATGGGTGTGTGTTACATTAGATTCACTAGTAGCAGTGAGAAAAACATCACGGAGTGGTGCGCATTGTATGGGTGTGTGTTACATTAGATTCACTAGTAGGAGTGAGAAAAACATCACGGGGTGGTGCGCATTGTATGGGTGTGTGTTACATTACATTCACTAGTAGGAGTTAGAAAAACATCACGGGGTGGTGCGCATTGTATGGGTGTGTGTTACATTCGATTCACTAGTAGCAGTGAGAAAAACATCACGGGGTGGTGCGCCTTGTATGGGTGTGTGTCACATTACATTCACTAGTAGAAGTGAGAAAAACATCACGGGGTGGTGCGCATTGTATGGGTGTGTGTTACATTAGATTCACTAGTAGCAGTGAGAAAAACATCACGGGGTGGTGCGCATTATATGGGTGTCTGTTACATTAGATTCACTAGTAGCAGTGAGAAAAACATCACGGGGTGGTGCGCATTGTATGGGTGTGTGTTACATTAGATTCACTAGTAGCAGTGAGAAAAACATCACGGGGTGGTGCGCATTGAATGGGTGTGTGTCACATTAGATTCACTAGTAGGAGTGAGAAAAACATCACGGGGTGGTGCGCATTGTATGGGTGTGTGTCACATTACATTCACTAGTAGGAGTGAGAAAAACATCACGGGGTGGTGCGCATTGTATGGGTGTGTGTTACATTAGTTTCACTAGTAGGAGTGAGAAAAACATCACGGGGTGGTGCGCATTGTATGGGTGTGTGTTACATTAGATGCACTAGTAGGAATGAGAAAAACATCACGGGGTGGTGCGCATTGTATGGGTGTGTGTTACATTACATTCACTAGTAGCAGTGAGAAAAACATCACGGGGTGGTGCGCATTGTATGGGTGTGTGTTACATTACATTCACTAGTAGCAGTGAGAAATACATCACGGGGTGGTGCGCATTGTATGGGTGTGTGTTACATTAGTTTCACTAGTAGGATTGAGAAAAACATCACGGGGTGGTGCGCATTGTATGGGTGTGTGTTACATTACTTTCACTAGTAGGAGTGAGAAAAACATCACGGGGTGGTGCGCATTGTATGGGTGTGTGTTACATTAGATGCACTAGTAGGAATGAGAAAAACATCACGGGGTGGTGCGCATTGTATGGGTGTGTGTTACATTACATTCACTAGTAGCAGTGAGAAAAACATCACGGGGTGGTGCGCATTGTATGGGTGTGTGTTACATTACATTCACTAGTAGCAGTGAGAAAAACATCACGGGGTGGTGCGCATTGTATGGGTGTGTGTTACATTACATTCACTAGTAGCAGTGAGAAAAACATCACGGGGTGGTGCGCATTGTATGGGTGTGTGTTACATTAGATTCACTAGTAGCAGTGAGAAAAACATCACGGGGTGGTGCGCATTGTATGGGTGTGTGTTACATTAGATTCACTAGTAGCAGTGAGAAAAACATCACGGGGTGGTGCGCATTGTATGGGTGTGTGTTACATTAGATTCACTAGTAGCAGTGAGAAAAACATCACGGGGTGGTGCGCATTGTATGGGTGTGTGTTACATTAGATTCACTAGTAGCAGTGAGAAAAACATCACGGGGTGGTGCGCATTGTATGGGTGTGTGTTACATTAGATTCACTAGTAGCAGTGAGAAAAACACGGGGTGGTGCGCATTGTATGGGTGTGTGTCACATTAGATTCACTAGTAGGAGTGAGAAAAACATCACGGGGTGGTGCGCATTGTATGGGTGTGTGTCACATTAGATTCACTAGTAGGAGTGAGAAAAACATCACGGGGTGGTGCGCATTGTATGGGTGTGTGTCACATTAGATTCACTAGTAGGAGTGAGAAAAACATCACGGGGTGGTGCGCATTGTATGGGTGTGTGTCACATTAGATTCACTAGTAGGAGTGAGAAAAACATCACGGGGTGGTGCGCATTGTATGGGTGTGTGTCACATTAGATTCACTAGTAGCAGTGAGAAAAACATCACGGGGTGGTGCGCATTGTATGGGTGTGTGTTACATTAGATTCACTAGTAGCAGTGAGAAAAACATCACGGGGTGGTGCGCATTATATGGGTGTCTGTTACATTAGATTCACTAGTAGCAGTGAGAAAAACATCACGGGGTGGTGCGCATTGTATGGGTGTGTGTTACATTAGATTCACTAGTAGCAGTGAGAAAAACATCACGGGGTGGTGCGCATTGAATGGGTGTGTGTCACATTAGATTCACTAGTAGGAGTGAGAAAAACATCACGGGGTGGTGCGCATTGTATGGGTGTGTGTCACATTACATTCACTAGTAGGAGTGAGAAAAACATCACGGGGTGGTGCGCATTGTATGGGTGTGTGTTACATTAGTTTCACTAGTAGGAGTGAGAAAAACATCACGGGGTGGTGCGCATTGTATGGGTGTGTGTTACATTAGATGCACTAGTAGGAATGAGAAAAACATCACGGGGTGGTGCGCATTGTATGGGTGTGTGTTACATTACATTCACTAGTAGCAGTGAGAAAAACATCACGGGGTGGTGCGCATTGTATGGGTGTGTGTTACATTACATTCACTAGTAGCAGTGAGAAATACATCACGGGGTGGTGCGCATTGTATGGGTGTGTGTTACATTAGTTTCACTAGTAGGATTGAGAAAAACATCACGGGGTGGTGCGCATTGTATGGGTGTGTGTTACATTACTTTCACTAGTAGGAGTGAGAAAAACATCACGGGGTGGTGCGCATAGTATGGGTGTGTGTTACATTAGATGCACTAGTAGGAATGAGAAAAACATCACGGGGTGGTGCGCATTGTATGGGTGTGTGTTACATTACATTCACTAGTAGCAGTGAGAAAAACATCACGGGGTGGTGCGCATTGTATGGGTGTGTGTTACATTACATTCACTAGTAGCAGTGAGAAAAACATCACGGGGTGGTGCGCATTGTATGGGTGTGTGTTACATTACATTCACTAGTAGCAGTGAGAAAAACATCACGGGGTGGTGCGCATTGTATGGGTGTGTGTTACATTAGATTCACTAGTAGCAGTGAGAAAAACACGGGGTGGTGCGCATTGTATGGGTGTGTGTCACATTAGATTCACTAGTAGGAGTGAGAAAAACATCACGGGGTGGTGCGCATTGTATGGGTGTGTGTCACATTAGATTCACTAGTAGGAGTGAGAAAAACATCACGGGGTGGTGCGCATTGTATGGGTGTGTGTCACATTAGATTCACTAGTAGGAGTGAGAAAAACATCACGGGGTGGTGCGCATTGTATGGGTGTGTGTCACATTAGATTCACTAGTAGGAGTGAGAAAAACATCACGGGGTGGTGCGCATTGTATGGGTGTGTGTCACATTAGATTCACTAGTAGCAGTGAGAAAAACATCACGGGGTGGTGCGCATTGTATGGGTGTGTGTCACATTAGATTCACTAGTAGCAGTGAGAAAAACATCACGGGGTGGTGCGCCTTGTATGGGTGTGTGTCACATTACATTCACTAGTAGGAGTGAGAAAAACATCACGGGGTGGTGCGCATTGTATGGGTGTGTGTCACATTAGATTCACTATTAGGAGTGAGAAAAACATCACGGGGTGGTGCGCATTGTATGGGTGTGTGTCACATTAGATTCACTAGTAGGAGTGAGAAAAACATCACGGGGTGGTGCGCATTTTATGGGTGTGTGTCACGTTAGATTCACTAGTAGGAGTGAGAAAAACATCACGGGGTGGTGCGCATTGTATGGGTGTGTGTCACATTAGATTCACTAGTAGGAGTGAGAAAAACATCACAGGGTGGTGCGCATTGTATGGGTGTGTGTCACATTAGATTCACTAGTAGGAGTGAGAAAAACATCACGGGGTGGTGCGCATTGTATGGGTGTGTGTCACATTAGATTCACTAGTAGGAGTGAGAAAAACATCACGGGGTGGTGCGCATTCTATGGGTGTGTCTTACATTAGATTCACTAGTAGGAGTGAGAAAAACATCACGGGGTGGTGCGCATTGTATGGGTGTGTGTTACATTAGATTCACTAGTAGGTGTGAGAAAAAC
Organism: Cavia porcellus; assembly: GCF_034190915.1. Lineage (NCBI taxonomy): Eukaryota > Metazoa > Chordata > Mammalia > Rodentia > Caviidae > Cavia > Cavia porcellus. The sequence goes on from NW_026947605.1 coordinate 376,253, forward strand.
ATCACGGGGTGGTGCGCATTGTATGGGTGTGTGTTACATTAGATGCACTTGTAGGAATGAGAAAAACATCACGGGGTGGTGCGCATTGTATGGGTGTGTGTTACATTACATTCACTAGTAGCAGTGAGAAAAACATCACGGGGTGGTGCGCATTGTATGGGTGTGTGTTACATTACATTCACTAGTAGCAGTGAGAAAAACATCACGGGGTGGTGCGCATTGTATGGGTGTGTGTTACATTACATTCACTAGTAGCAGTGAGAAAAACATCACGGGGTGGTGCGCATTGTATGGGTGTGTGTTACATTAGTTTCACTAGTAGCAGTGAGAAAAACATCACGGGGTGGTGCGCATTGTATAGGTGTGTGTTACATTAGATGCACAAGTAGGAATGAGAAAAACATCACGGGGTGGTGCGCATTGTATGGGTGTGTGTTACATTACATTCACTAGTAGCAGTGAGAAAAACATCACGGGGTGGTGCGCATTTTATGGGTGTGTGTTACATTACATTCACTAGTAGCAGTGAGAAAAACATCACGGGGTGGTGCGCATTGTATGGGTGTGTGTTACATTACATTCACTAGTAGGAGTGAGAAAAACATCACGGGGTGGTGCGCATTGTATGGGTGTGTGTTACATTATATTCACTAGTAGGAGTGAGAAAAACATCACGGAGTGGTGCGCATCGTATGGGTGTGTGTTACATTACATTCACTAGTAGGAGTGAGAAAAACATCACGGCGTGGTGCGCATTGTATGGGTGTGTGTTACATTAGATTCACTAGTAGCAGTGAGAAAAACATCACGGGGTGGTGCGCATTGTATGGGTGTGTGTTACATTAGATTCACTAGTAGCAGTGAGAAAAACATCACGGAGTGGTGCGCATTGTATTGGTGTGTGTTACATTAGATTCACTAGTAGGAGTGAGAAAAACATCACGGGGTGGTGCGCATTGTATGGGTGTGTGTTACATTACATTCACTAGTAGGAGTGAGAAAAACATCACGGGGTGGTGCGCATTGTATGGGTGTGTGTTACATTCGATTCACTAGTAGCAGTGAGAAAAACATCACGGGGTGGTGCGCCTTGTATGGGTGTGTGTCACATTACATTCACTAGTAGAAGTGAGAAAAACATCACGGGGTAGTGCGCATTGTATGGGTGTGTGTTACATTAGATTCACTAGTAGCAGTGAGAAAAACATCACGGGGTGGTGCGCATTGTATGGGTGTGTGTTACATTAGATTCACTAGTAGCAGTGAGAAAAACATCACGGGGTGGTGCGCATTGTATGGGTGTGTGTTACATTAGATTCACTAGTAGCAGTGAGAAAAACATCACGGGGTGTTGCGCATTGTATCTGTGTGTGTCACATTAGATTCACTAGTAGGAGTGAGAAAAACATCACGGGGTGGTGCGCATTGTATGGGTGTGTGTCACATTACATTCACTAGTAGGAGTGAGAAAAATATCACGGGGTGGTGCGCATTGTATGGGTGTGTGTCACATTAGATTCACTAGTAGGAGTGAGAAAAACATCACGGGGTGGTGCGCATTTTATGGGTGTGTGTTACATTACATTTACTAGTAGGAGTGAGAAAAACATCACGGGGTGGTACGCATTGTATGGGTGTGTGTTACATTACATTCACTAGTAGGAGTGAGAAAAACATCACGGGGTGGTGCGCATTGTATGGGTGTGTGTTACATTACATTCTCTAGTAGGAGTGAAAAAACATCACGGGGTTGTGCGCATTGTATGGGTGTGTGTTACATTAGATTCACTAGCAGGATTGAGAAAAACATCACGGGGTGGTGCGCATTGTATGGGTGTGTGTTACATTAGTTTCACTAGTAGGATTGAGAAAAACATCACGGGACGGTGCGCATTGTATGGGTGTGTGTTACATTAGTTTCACTAGTAGGAGTGAGAAAAACATCACGGGGTGGTGCGCATTGTATGGGTGTGTGTTACATTAGATGCACTAGTAGGAATGAGAAAAAACATCACGGGGTGGTGCGCATTGTATGGGTGTGTGTTACATTAGTTTTCACTAGTAGGAGTGAGAAAAACATCACGGGGGTGGTGCGCATTTGGGTGTGTGTTACATTAGATGCACTAGTAGGAATGAGAAAAACATCACGGGGTGGTGCGCATTGTATGGGTGTGTGTTACATTACATTCACTAGTAGCAGTGAGAAAAACATCACGGGGTGGTGCGCATTGTATGGGTGTGTGTTACATTACATTCACTAGTAGCAGTGAGAAATACATCACGGGGTGGTGCGCATTGTATGGGTGTGTGTTACATTAGTTTCACTAGTAGGATTGAGAAAAACATCACGGGGTGGTGCGCATTGTATGGGTGTGTGTTACATTACTTTCACTAGTAGCAGTGAGAAAAACATCACGGGGTGGTGCGCATTGTATGGGTGTGTGTTACATTAGATGCACTAGTAGGAATGAGAAAAACATCACGGGGTGGTGCGCATTGTATTGGTGTGTGTTACATTACATTCACTAGTAGCAGTGAGAAAAACATTACGGGGTGGTGCGCATTGTATGGGTGTGTGTTACATTAGATTCACTAGTAGCAGTGAGAAAAACACGGGGTGGTGCGCATTGTATGGGTGTGTGTCACATTAGATTCACTAGTAGGAGTGAGAAAAACATCACGGGGTGGTGCGCATTGTATGGGTGTGTGTTACATTAGATTCACTAGTAGCAGTGAGAAAAACATCACGGGGTGGTGCGCATTGTATGGGTGTGTGTCACATTAGATTCACTAGTAGGAGTGAGAAAAACATCACGGGGTGGTGCGCATTGTATGGGTGTGTGTCACATAGATTCACTAGTAGGAGTGAGAAAAACATCACGGGGTGGTGCGCATTGTATGGGTGTGTGTCACATTAGATTCACTAGTAGGAGTGAGAAAAACATCACGGGGTGGTGCGCATTGTATGGGTGTGTGTCACATTAGATTCACTAGTAGCAGTGAGAAAAACATCACGGGGTGGTGCGCCTTGTATGGGTGTGTGTCACATTAGATTCACTAGTAGCAGTGAGAAAAACATCACGGGGTGGTGCGCATTGTATGGGTGTGTGTCACATTAGATTCACTAGTAGCAGTGAGAAAAACATCACGGGGTGGTGCGCATTGTATGGGTGTGTGTCACATTAGATTCACTAGTAGCAGTGAGAAAAACATCACGGGGTGGTGCGCATTGTATGGGTGTGTGTCACATTAGATTCACTAGTAGCAGTGAGAAAAACATCACGGGGTGGTGCGCATTGTATGGGTGTGTGTCACATTAGATTCACTAGTAGCAGTGAGAAAAACATCACGGGGTGGTGCGCATTGTATGGGTGTGTGTCACATTAGATTCACTAGTAGCAGTGTGAAAAACATCACGGGGTGGTGCGCATTGTATGGGTGTGTGTCACATTAGATTCACTAGTAGCAGTGAGAAAAACATCACGGGGTGGTGCGCATTGTATGGGTGTGTGTCACATTAGATTCACTAGTAGGAGTGAGAAAAACATCACGGGGTGGTGCGCATTGTATGGGTGTGTGTCACATTACATTCACTAGTAGGAGTGAGAAAAACATCACGGGGTGGTGCGCATTGTATGGGTGTGTGTCACATTAGATTCACTAGTAGGAGTGAGAAAAACATCACGGGGTGGTGCGCATTGTATGGGTGTGTGTCACGTTAGATTCACTAGTAGGAGTGAGAAAAACATCACGGGGTGGTGCGCATTGTATGGGTGTGTGTCACATTAGATTCACTAGTAGGAGTGAGAAAAACATCACGGGGTGGTGCGCATTGTATGGGTGTGTGTCACGTTAGATTCACTAGTAGGAGTGAGAAAAACATCACGGGTGGTGCGCATTGTATGGGTGTGTGTCACGTTAGATTCACTAGTAGGAGTGAGAAAAACATCACGGGGTGGTGCGCATTGTATGGGTGTGTGTCACATTAGATTCACTAGTAGGAGTGAGAAAAACATCACGGGGTGGTGCGCATTGTATGGGTGTGTGTCACATTAGATTCACTAGTAGGAGTGAGAAAAACATCACGGGGTGGTGCGCATTCTATGGGTGTGTGTTACATTAGATTCACTATTAGGAGTGAGAAAAACATCACGGGGTGGTGCGCATTGTATGGGTGTGTGTTACATTACATTCACTAGTAGGTGTGAGAAAAACATCACGGGGTGGTGCGCATTGTATGGGTGTGTGTTACATTACATTCACTAGTAGCAGTGAGAAAAACATCACGGGGTGGTGCGCATTGTATGGGTGTGTGTTACATTACATTCACTAGTAGCAGTGAGAAAAACATCACGGGGGTGGTGTGCATTGTATGGGTGTGTGTTACATTACATTCACTAGTAGCAGTGAGAAAAACATCACGGGGTGGTGCGCATTGTATGGGTGTGTGTTACATTAGATTCACTAGTAGCAGTGAGAAAAACATCACGCGGTGGTGCGCATTGTATGGGTGTGTGTTACATTAGTTTCACTAGTAGGATTGAGAAAAACATCACGGGGTGGTGCGCATTGTATGGGTGTGTGTTCCATTAGTTTCACTAGTAGGAGTGAGAAAAACATCACGGGGTGGTGCGCATTGTATGGGTGTGTGTTCCATTAGATGCACTAGTAGGAATGAGAAAAACATCACGGGGTGGTGCGCATTGTATGGGTGTGTGTTACATTACATTCACTAGTAGCAGTGAGAAAAACATCACGGGGTGGTGCGCATTGTATGGGTGTGTGTTACATTAGATTCACTAGTAGCAGTGAGAAAAACATCACGGGGTGGTGCGCATTGTATGGGTGTGTGTTACATTAGATGCACTAGTAGGAATGAGAAAAACATCACGGGGTGGTGCGCATTGTATGCGTGTGTGTTACATTACATTCACTAGTAGGAGTGAGAAAAACATCACGGGGTGGTGCGCATTGTATGGGTGTGTGTTACATTAGTTTCACTAGTAGGAGTGAGAAAAACATCACGGGGTGGTGCGCATTGTATGGGTGCGTGTTCCATTAGTTTCACTAGTAGGAGTGAGAAAAACATCACGGGGTGGTGCGCATTGTATGGGTGTGTGTTCCATTAGATGCACTAGTAGGAATGAGAAAAACATCACGGGGTGGTGCGCATTGTATGGGTCTGTGTTACATTACATTCACTAGTAGCAGTGAGAAAAACATCACGGGGTGGTGCGCATTGTATGGGTGTGTGTCACATTAGATTCACTAGTAGGAGTGAGAAAAACATCACGGGGTGGTGCGCATTGTATGGGTGTGTGTCACATTAGATTCACTAGTAGGAGTGAGAAAATCATCACCGGGTGGTGCGCATTGTATGGGTGTGTGTCACATTAGATTCACTAGTAGGAGTGAGAAAAACATCACGGGGTGGTGCGCATTGTATGGGTGTGTGTTACATTAGATTCACTAGTAGGAGTGAGAAAATCATCACGGGTGGTGCGCATTGTATGGGTGTGTGTTACATTGCATTCACTAGTAGGAGTGAGAAAAACATCACGGGGTGGTGCGCATTGTATGGGTGTGTGTTACATTAGATTCACTAGTAGGAGTGAGAAAAACATCACGGGGTGGTGCGCATTGTATGGGTGTGTGTTACATTAGATTCACTAGTAGGAGTGAGAAAAACATCACGGGGTGGTGCGCATTTTATGGGTGTGTGTTACATTACATTTACTAGTAGGAGTGAGAAAAACATCACGGGGTGGTACGCATTGTATGGGTGTGTGTTACATTACATTCACTAGTAGGAGTGAGAAAAACATCACGGGGTGGTGCGCATTGTATGGGTGTGTGTTACATTACATTCTCTAGTAGGAGTGAAAAAACATCACGGGGTGGTGCGCATTGTATGGGTGTGTGTTACATTAGATTCACTAGCAGGATTGAGAAAAACATCACGGGGTGGTGCGCATTGTATGGGTGTGTGTTACATTAGTTTCACTAGTAGGATTGAGAAAAACATCACGGGACGGTGCGCATTGTATGGGTGTGTGTTACATTAGTTTCACTAGTAGGAGTGAGAAAAACATCACGGGGTGGTGCGCATTGTATGGGTGTGTGTTACATTAGATGCACTAGTAGGAATGAGAAAAACATCACGGGGTGGTGCGCATTGTATGGGTGTGTGTTACATTAGTTTCACTAGTAGGAGTGAGAAAAACATCACGGGGTGGTGCGCATTGTATGGGTGTGTGTTACATTAGATGCACTAGTAGGAATGAGAAAAACATCACGGGGTGGTGCGCATTGTATGGGTGTGTGTTACATTACATTCACTAGTAGCAGTGAGAAAAACATCACGGGGTGGTGCGCATTGTATGGGTGTGTGTTACATTACATTCACTAGTAGCAGTGAGAAATACATCACGGGGTGGTGCGCATTGTATGGGTGTGTGTTACATTAGTTTCACTAGTAGGATTGAGAAAAACATCACGGGGTGGTGCGCATTGTATGGGTGTGTGTTACATTACTTTCACTAGTAGCAGTGAGAAAAACATCACGGGGTGGTGCGCATTGTATGGGTGTGTGTTACATTAGATGCACTAGTAGGAATGAGAAAAACATCACGGGGTGGTGCGCATTGTATGGGTGTGTGTTACATTACATTCACTAGTAGCAGTGAGAAAAACATTACGGGGTGGTGCGCATTGTATGGGTGTGTGTTACATTACATTCACTAGTAGCAGTGAGAAAAACATCACGGGGTGGTGCGCATTGTATGGGTGTGTGTTACATTACATTCACTAGTAGGAGTGAGAAAAACATCACGGGGTGGTGCGCATTGTATGGGTGTGTGTTACATTAGATTCACTAGTAGCAGTGAGAAAAACATCACGGGGTGGTGCGCATTGTATGGGTGTGTGTTACATTAGATTCACTAGTAGCAGTGAGAAAAACATCACGGGGTGGTTCGCATTGTATGGGTGTGTGTTACATTAGATTCACTAGTAGCAGTGAGAAAAACATCACGGGGTGGTGCGCATTGTATGGGTGTGTGTTACATTAGATTCACTAGTAGCAGTGAGAAAAACATCACGGGGTGGTGCGCATTGTATGGGTGTGTGTTACATTAGATTCACTAGTAGGAGTGAGAAAAACATCACGGGGTGGTGCGCATTGTATGGGTGTGTGTCACATTAGATTCACTAGTAGGAGTGAGAAAAACATCACGGGGTCGTGCGCATTGTATGGGTGTGTGTCACATTAGATTCACTAGTAGGAGTGAGAAAAACATCACGGGGTGGTGCGCATTGTATGGGTGTGTGTCACATTAGATTCACTAGTAGGAGTGAGAAAAACATCACGGGGTGGTGCGCATTGTATGGGTGTGTGTCACATTAGATTCACTAGTAGGAGTGAGAAAAACATCACGGGGTGGTGCGCATTGTATGGGTGTGTGTCACATTAGATTCACTAGTAGCAGTGAGAAAAACATCACGGGGTGGTGCGCCTTGTATGGGTGTGTGTCACATTAGATTCACTAGTAGCAGTGAGAAAAACATCACGGGGTGGTGCGCATTGTATGGGTGTGTGTCACATTAGATTCACTAGTAGCAGTGAGAAAAACATCACGGGGTGGTGCGCATTGTATGGGTGTGTGTTACATTAGATTCACTAGTAGCAGTGAGAAAAACATCACGGGGTGGTGCGCATTGTATGGGTGTGTGTCACATTAGATTCACTAGTAGCAGTGAGAAAAACATCACGGGGTGGTGCGCATTGTATGCGTGTGTGTCACATTAGATTCACTAGTAGCAGTGAGAAAAACATCACGGGGTGGTGCGCATTGTATGGGTGTGTGTCACATTAGATACACTAGTAGCAGTGAGAAAAACATCACAGGGTGGTGCGCATTGTATGGGTGTGTGTCACATTAGATTCACTAGTAGCAGTGAGAAAAACATCACGGGTGGTGCGCATTGTATGGGTGTGTGTCACATTAGATTCACTAGTAGCAGTGAGAAAAACATCACGGGGTGGTGCGCATTGTATGGGTGTGTGTCACATTACATTTACTAGTAGGAGTGAGAAAAACATCACGGGGTGGTGCGCATTGTATGGGTGTGTGTCACGTTAGATTCACTAGTAGGAGTGAGAAAAACATCACGGGGTGGTGCGCATTGTATGGGTGTGTGTCACGTTAGATTCACTAGTAGGAGTGAGAAAAACATCACGGGGTGGTGCGCATTGTATGGGTGTGTGTCACATTAGATTCACTAGTAGGAGTGAGAAAAACATCACGGGGTGGTGCGCATTGTATGGGTGTGTGTCACGTTAGATTCACTAGTAGGAGTGAGAAAAACATCACGGGTGGTGCGCATTGTATGGGTGTGTGTCACGTTAGATTCACTAGTAGGAGTGAGAAAAACATCACGGGGTGGTGCGCATTGTATGGGTGTGTGTCACATTAGATTCACTAGTAGGAGTGAGAAAAACATCACGGGGTGGTGCGCATTGTATGGGTGTGTGTCACATTAGATTCACTAGTAGGAGTGAGAAAAACATCACGGGGTGGTGCGCATTCTATGGGTGTGTGTTACATTAGATTCACTATTAGGAGTGAGAAAAACATCACGGGGTGGTGCGCATTGTATGGGTGTGTGTTACATTACATTCACTAGTAGGTGTGAGAAAAACATCACGGGGTGGTGCGCATTGTATGGGTGTGTGTTACATTACATTCACTAGTAGCAGTGAGAAAAACATCACGGGGTGGTGCGCATTGTATGGGTGTGTGTTACATTACATTCACTAGTAGCAGTGAGAAAAACATCACGGGGTGGTGTGCATTGTATGGGTGTGTGTTACATTACATTCACTAGTAGCAGTGAGAAAAACATCACGGGGTGGTGCGCATTGTATGGGTGTGTGTTACATTAGATTCACTAGTAGCAGTGAGAAAAACATCACGGGGTGGTGCGCATTGTATGGGTGTGTGTTACATTAGTTTCACTAGTAGGATTGAGAAAAACATCACGGGGTGGTGCGCATTGTATGGGTGTGTGTTCCATTAGTTTCACTAGTAGGAGTGAGAAAAACATCACGGGGTGGTGCGCATTGTATGGGTGTGTGTTCCATTAGATGCACTAGTAGGAATGAGAAAAACATCACGGGGTGGTGCGCATTGTATGGGTGTGTGTTACATTACATTCACTAGTAGCAGTGAGAAAAACATCACGGGGTGGTGCGCATTGTATGGGTGTGTGTTACATTAGATTCACTAGTAGCAGTGAGAAAAACATCACGGGGTGGTGCGCATTGTATGGGTGTGTGTTACATTAGATGCACTAGTAGGAATGAGAAAAACATCACGGGGTGGTGCGCATTGTATGCGTGTGTGTTACATTACATTCACTAGTAGGAGTGAGAAAAACATCACGGGGTGGTGTGCATTGTATGGGTGTGTGTTACATTAGTTTCACTAGTAGGAGTGAGAAAAACATCACGGGGTGGTGCGCATTGTATGGGTGCGTGTTCCATTAGTTTCACTAGTAGGAGTGAGAAAAGCATCACGGGGTGGTGCGCATTGTATGGGTGTGTGTTCCATTAGATGCACTAGTAGGAATGAGAAAAACATCACGGGGTGGTGCGCATTGTATGGGTGTGTGTTACATTACATTCACTAGTAGCAGTGAGAAAAACATCACGGGGTGGTGCGCATTGTATGGGTGTGTGTCACATTAGATTCACTAGTAGGAGTGAGAAAAACATCACGGGGTGGTGCGCATTGTATGGGTGTGTGTCACATTAGATTCACTAGTAGGAGTGAGAAAAACATCACGGGGTGGTGCGCATTGTATGGGTGTGTGTTACATTAGATTCACTAGTAGGAGTGAGAAAATCATCACGGGGTGGTGCGCATTGTATGGGTGTGTGTTACATTGCATTCACTAGTAGGAGTGAGAAAAACATCACGGGGTGGTGCGCATTGTATGGGTGTGTGTTACATTAGATTCACTAGTAGGAGTGAGAAAAACATCACGGGGTGGTGCGCATTGTATGGGTGTGTGTTACATTAGATTCACTAGTAGGAGTGAGAAAAACATCACGGGGTGGTGCGCATTGTATGGGTGTGTGTTACATTACATTCACTAGTAGGAGTGAGAAAAACATCACGGGGTGGTGCGCATTGTATGGGTGTGTGTTACATTACATTCACTAGTAGGAGTGAGAAAAACATCACGGGGTGGTGCGCATTGTATGGGTGTGTGTTACATTACATTCTCTAGTAGGAGTGAGAAAAACATCACGGGGTGGTGCGCATTGTATGGGTGTGTGTTACATTACATTCACTAGTAGGATTGAGATAAACATCACGGGGTGGTGCGCATTGTATGGGTGTGTGTTACATTAGTTTCACTAGTAGGAGTGAGAAAAACTTCACGGGGTGGTGCGCATTGTATGGGTGTGTGTTACATTAGATGCACTAGTAGGAGTGAGAAAAACCTCACGGGGTGGTGCCCATTGTATGGGTGTGTGTTACATTAGATGCACTAGTAGCAGTGAGAAAAACCTCACGGGGTGGTGCCCATTGTATGGGTGTGTGTTACATTACATACACTAGTAGCAGTGAGAAAAACCTCACGGGGTGGTGCGCATTGTATGGGTGTGTGTTACATTACATTCACTAGTAGCAGTGAGAAAAACATCACGGGGTGGTGCGCATTGTATGGGTGTGTGTTACATTAGATTCACTAGTAGCAGTGAGAAAAACATCACGGGGTGGTGCGCATTGTATGGGTGTGTGTTACATTAGATTCACTGGTAGCAGTGAGAAAAACATCACGGGGTGGTGCGCATTGTATGGGTGTGTGTTACATTAGACTCACTGGTAGCAGTGAGAAAAACATCACGGGGTGGTGCGCATTGTATGGGTGTGTGTTACATTAGATTCACTGGTAGCAGTGAGAAAAACATCACGGGGTGGTGCGCATTGTATAGGGGTATGTTACATTAGATTCACTAGTAGCAGTGAGAAAAACATCACGGGGTGGTGCGCATTGTATGGGTGTGTGTTACATTACATTCACTAGTAGCAGTGAGAAAAACATCACGGGGTGGTACGCATTGTATGGGTGTGTGTCACATTAGATTCACTAGTAGGAGTGAGAAAAACATCACGGGGTGGTGCGCATTGTATGGGTGTGTGTCACATTAGATTCACTAGTAGGAGTGAGAAAAACATCACGGGGTGGTGCGCATTGTATGGGTGTGTGTCACATTAGATTCACTAGTAGGAGTGAGAAAAACATCACGGGGTGGTGCGCATTGTATGGGTGTGTGTTACATTAGATTCACTAGTAGGAGTGAGAAAATCATCACGGGGTGGTGCGCATTGTATGGGTGTGTGTTACATTGCATTCACTAGTAGGAGTGAGAAAAACATCACGGGGTGGTGCGCATTGTATGGGTGTGTGTTACATTAGATTCACTAGTAGGAGTGAGAAAAACATCACGGGGTGGTGCGCATTGTATGGGTGTGTGTTACATTAGATTCACTAGTAGGAGTGAGAAAAACATCACGGGGTGGTGCGCATTGTATGGGTGTGTGTTACATTACATTCACTAGTAGGAGTGAGAAAAACATCACGGGGTGGTGCGCATTGTATGGGTGTGTGTTACATTACATTCACTAGTAGGAGTGAGAAAAACATCACGGGGTGGTGCGCATTGTATGGGTGTGTGTTACATTACATTCTCTAGTAGGAGTGAGAAAAACATCACGGGGTGGTGCGCATTGTATGGGTGTGTGTTACATTACATTCACTAGTAGGATTGAGATAAACATCACGGGGTGGTGCGCATTGTATGGGTGTGTGTTACATTAGTTTCACTAGTAGGAGTGAGAAAAACATCACGGGGTGGTGCGCATTGTATGGGTGTGTGTTACATTAGATGCACTAGTAGGAGTGAGAAAAACCTCACGGGGTGGTGCCCATTGTATGGGTGTGTGTTACATTAGATGCACTAGTAGCAGTGAGAAAAACCTCACGGGGTGGTGCCCATTGTATGGGTGTGTGTTACATTACATACACTAGTAGCAGTGAGAAAAACCTCACGGGGTGGTGCGCATTGTATGGGTGTGTGTTACATTACATTCACTAGTAGCAGTGAGAAAAACATCACGGGGTGGTGCGCATTGTATGGGTGTGTGTTACATTAGATTCACTAGTAGCAGTGAGAAAAACATCACGGGGTGGTGCGCATTGTATGGGTGTGTGTTACATTAGATTCACTGGTAGCAGTGAGAAAAACATCACGGGGTGGTGCGCATTGTATGGGTGTGTGTTACATTAGACTCACTGGTAGCAGTGAGAAAAACATCACGGGGTGGTGCGCATTGTATGGGTGTGTGTTACATTAGATTCACTGGTAGCAGTGAGAAAAACATCACGGGGTGGTGCGCATTGTATAGGGGTATGTTACATTAGATTCACTAGTAGCAGTGAGAAAAACATCACGGGGTGGTGCGCATTGTATGGGGGTGTGTTACATTAGATTCACTAGTAGCAGTGAGAAAAACATCACGGGGTGGTGCGCATTGTATGGGTGTGTGTTACATTACATTCACTAGTAGGAGTGAGAAAAACATCACGGGGTGGTGCGCATTGTATGGGTGTGTGTTACATTACATTCACTAGTAGGAGTGAGAAAAACATCACGGGGTGGTGCGCATTGTATGGGTGTGTGTTACATTACATTCACTAGTAGGAGTGAGAAAAACATCACGGGGTGGTGCGCATTGTATGGGTGTGTGTTACATTACATTCACTAGTAGGAGTGAGAAAAACATCACGGGGTGGTGCGCATTGTATGGGTGTGTGTTACATTACATTCACTAGTAGGAGTGAGAAAAACATCACGGGGTGGTGCGCATTGTATGGGTGTGTGTTACATTAGATTCACTAGTAGGAGTGAGAAAATCATCACGGGGTGGTGCGCATTGTATGGGTGTGTGTTACATGACATTCACTAGTAGGAGTGAGAAAAACATCACGGGGTGGTGCGCATTGTATGGGTGTGTGTCACATTAGATTCACTAGTAGGAGTGAGAAAAACATCACGGGGTGGTGCGCATTCTATGGGTGTGTGTTACATTAGATTCACTATTAGGAGTGAGAAAAACATCACGGGGTGGTGCGCATTGTATGGGTGTGTGTTACATTACATTCACTAGTAGGTGTGAGAAAAACATCACGGGGTGGTGCGCATTGTATGGGGGTGTGTTACATTACATTCACTAGTAGCAGTGAGAAAAACATCACGGGGTGGTGCGCATTGTATGGGTGTGTGTTACATTACATTCACTAGTAGCAGTGAGAAAAACATCACGGGGTGGTGTGCATTGTATGGGTGTGTGTTACATTACATTCACTAGTAGCAGTGAGAAAAACATCACGGGGTGGTGCGCATTGTATGGGTGTGTGTTACATTAGATTCACTAGTAGCAGTGAGAAAAACATCACGGGGTGGTGCGCATTGTATGGGTGTGTGTTACATTAGTTTCACTAGTAGGATTGAGAAAAACATCACGGGGTGGTGCGCATTGTATGGGTGTGTGTTCCATTAGTTTCACTAGTAGGAGTGAGAAAAACATCACGGGGTGGTGCGCATTGTATGGGTGTGTGTTCCATTAGATGCTCTAGTAGGAATGAGAAAAACATCACGGGGTGGTGCGCATTGTATGGGTGTGTGTTACATTACATTCACTAGTAGCAGTGAGAAAAACATCACGGGGTGGTGCGCATTGTATGGGTGTGTGTTACATTAGATTCACTAGTAGCAGTGAGAAAAACATCACGGGGTGGTGCGCATTGTATGGGTGTGTGTTACATTAGATGCACTAGTAGGAATGAGAAAAACATCACGGGGTGGTGCGCATTGTATGCGTGTGTGTTACATTACATTCACTAGTAGGAGTGAGAAAAACATCACGGGGTGGTGCCATTGTATGGGTGCGTGTTACATTAGTTTCACTAGTAGGAGTGAGAAAAACATCACGGGGTGGTGCGCATTGTATGGGTGCGTGTTCCATTAGTTTCACTAGTAGGAGTGAGAAAAACATCACGGGGTGGTGCGCATTGTATGGGTGTGTGTTCCATTAGATGCACTAGTAGGAATGAGAAAAACATCACGGGGTGGTGCGCATTGTATGGGTGTGTGTCACATTACATTCACTAGTAGCAGTGAGAAAAACATCACGGGGTGGTGCGCATTGTATGGGTGTGTGTCACATTAGATTCACTAGTAGGAGTGAGAAAAACATCACGGGGTGGTGCGCATTGTATGGGTGTGTGTCACATTAGATTCACTAGTAGGAGTGAGAAAAACATCACGGGGTGGTGCGCATTGTATGGGTGTGTGTCACATTAGATTCACTAGTAGGAGTGAGAAAAACATCACGGGGTGGTGCGCATTGTATGGGTGTGTGTTACATTAGATTCACTAGTAGGAGTGAGAAAATCATCACGGGGTGGTGCGCATTGTATGGGTGTGTGTTACATTGCATTCACTAGTAGGAGTGAGAAAAACATCACGGGGTGGTGCGCATTGTATGGGTGTGTGTTACATTAGATTCACTAGTAGGAGTGAGAAAAACATCACGGGGTGGTGCGCATTGTATGGGTGTGTGTTACATTAGATTCACTAGTAGGAGTGAGAAAAACATCACGGGGTGGTGCGCATTGTATGGGTGTGTGTTACATTAGATTCACTAGTAGGAGTGAGAAAAACATCACGGGGTGGTGCGCATTGTATGGGTGTGTGTTACATTACATTCTCTAGTAGGAGTGAGAAAAACATCACGGGGTGGTGCGCATTGTATGGGTGTGTGTTACATTACATTCACTAGTAGGATTGAGATAAACATCACGGGGTGGTGCGCATTGTATGGGTGTGTGTTACATTAGTTTCACTAGTAGGAGTGAGAAAAACATCACGGGGTGGTGCGCATTGTATGGGTGTGTGTTACATTAGATGCACTAGTAGGAGTGAGAAAAACCTCACGGGGTGGTGCCCATTGTATGGGTGTGTGTTACATTAGATGCACTAGTAGCAGTGAGAAAAACCTCACGGGGTGGTGCCCATTGTATGGGTGTGTGTTACATTACATACACTAGTAGCAGTGAGAAAAACCTCACGGGGTGGTGCGCATTGTATGGGTGTGTGTTACATTACATTCACTAGTAGCAGTGAGAAAAACATCACCGGGTGGTGCGCATTGTATGGGTGTGTGTTACATTAGATTCACTAGTAGCAGTGAGAAAAACATCACGGGGTGGTGCGCATTGTATGGGTGTGTGTTACATTAGATTCACTGGTAGCAGTGAGAAAAACATCACGGGGTGGTGCGCATTGTATGGGTGTGTGTTACATTAGACTCACTGGTAGCAGTGAGAAAAACATCACGGGGTGGTGCGCATTGTATGGGTGTGTGTTACATTAGATTCACTGGTAGCAGTGAGAAAAACATCACGGGGTGGTGCGCATTGTATAGGGGTATGTTACATTAGATTCACTAGTAGCAGTGAGAAAAACATCACGGGGTGGTGCGCATTGTATGGGTGTGTGTTACATTAGTTTCACTAGTAGGAGTGAGAAAAACATCACGGGGTGGTGCGCATTGTATGGGTGTGTGTTACATTAGATGCACTAGTAGGAGTGAGAAAAACCTCACGGGGTGGTGCCCATTGTATGGGTGTGTGTTACATTAGATGCACTAGTAGCAGTGAGAAAAACCTCACGGGGTGGTGCCCATTGTATGGGTGTGTGTTACATTACATACACTAGTAGCAGTGAGAAAAACCTCACGGGGTGGTGCGCATTGTATGGGTGTGTGTTACATTACATTCACTAGTAGCAGTGAGAAAAACATCACGGGGTGGTGCGCATTGTATGGGTGTGTGTTACATTAGATTCACTAGTAGCAGTGAGAAAAACATCACGGGGTGGTGCGCATTGTATGGGTGTGTGTTACATTAGATTCACTGGTAGCAGTGAGAAAAACATCACGGGGTGGTGCGCATTGTATGGGTGTGTGTTACATTAGACTCACTGGTAGCAGTGAGAAAAACATCACGGGGTGGTGCGCATTGTATGGGTGTGTGTTACATTAGATTCACTGGTAGCAGTGAGAAAAACATCACGGGGTGGTGCGCATTGTATAGGGGTATGTTACATTAGATTCACTAGTAGCAGTGAGAAAAACATCACGGGGTGGTGCGCATTGTATGGGGGTGTGTTACATTAGATTCACTAGTAGCAGTGAGAAAAACATCACGGGGTGGTGCGCATTGTATGGGTGTGTGTTACATTACATTCACTAGTAGGAGTGAGAAAAACATCACGGGGTGGTGCGCATTGTATGGGTGTGTGTTACATTACATTCACTAGTAGGAGTGAGAAAAACATCACGGGGTGGTGCGC
The DNA here is from genome assembly GCF_034190915.1 of Cavia porcellus. NCBI lineage: Eukaryota > Metazoa > Chordata > Mammalia > Rodentia > Caviidae > Cavia > Cavia porcellus. The sequence continues at coordinate 392,742 of NW_026947605.1, forward strand.
ATTGTATGGGTGTGTGTTACATTACATTCACTAGTAGGAGTGAGAAAAACATCACGGGGTGGTGCGCATTGTATGGGTGTGTGTTACATTACATTCACTAGTAGGAGTGAGAAAAACATCACGGGGTGGTGCGCATTGTATGGGTGTGTGTTACATTACATTCACTAGTAGGAGTGAGAAAAACATCACGGGGTGGTGCGCATTGTATGGGTGTGTGTTACATTAGATTCACTAGTAGGAGTGAGAAAATCATCACGGGGTGGTGCGCATTGTATGGGTGTGTGTTACATGACATTCACTAGTAGGAGTGAGAAAAACATCACGGGGTGGTGCGCATTGTATGGGTGTGTGTCACATTAGATTCACTAGTAGGAGTGAGAAAAACATCACGGGGTGGTGCGCATTCTATGGGTGTGTGTTACATTAGATTCACTATTAGGAGTGAGAAAAACATCACGGGGTGGTGCGCATTGTATGGGTGTGTGTTACATTACATTCACTAGTAGGTGTGAGAAAAACATCACGGGGTGGTGCGCATTGTATGGGTGTGTGTTACATTACATTCACTAGTAGCAGTGAGAAAAACATCACGGGGTGGTGCGCATTGTATGGGTGTGTGTTACATTACATTCACTAGTAGCAGTGAGAAAAACATCACGGGGTGGTGTGCATTGTATGGGTGTGTGTTACATTACATTCACTAGTAGCAGTGAGAAAAACATCACGGGGTGGTGCGCATTGTATGGGTGTGTGTTACATTAGATTCACTAGTAGCAGTGAGAAAAACATCACGGGGTGGTGCGCATTGTATGGGTGTGTGTTACATTAGTTTCACTAGTAGGATTGAGAAAAACATCACGGGGTGGTGCGCATTGTATGGGTGTGTGTTCCATTAGTTTCACTAGTAGGAGTGAGAAAAACATCACGGGGTGGTGCGCATTGTATGGGTGTGTGTTCCATTAGATGCACTAGTAGGAATGAGAAAAACATCACGGGGTGGTGCGCATTGTATGGGTGTGTGTTACATTACATTCACTAGTAGCAGTGAGAAAAACATCACGGGGTGGTGCGCATTGTATGGGTGTGTGTTACATTAGATTCACTAGTAGCAGTGAGAAAAACATCACGGGGTGGTGCGCATTGTATGGGTGTGTGTTACATTAGATGCACTAGTAGGAATGAGAAAAACATCACGGGGTGGTGCGCATTGTATGCGTGTGTGTTACATTACATTCACTAGTAGGAGTGAGAAAAACATCACGGGGTGGTGCGCATTGTATGGGTGTGTGTTACATTAGTTTCACTAGTAGGAGTGAGAAAAACATCACGGGGTGGTGCGCATTGTATGGGTGCGTGTTCCATTAGTTTCACTAGTAGGAGTGAGAAAAACATCACGGGGTGGTGCGCATTGTATGGGTGTGTGTTCCATTAGATGCACTAGTAGGAATGAGAAAAACATCACGGGGTGGTGCGCATTGTATGGGTGTGTGTTACATTACATTCACTAGTAGCAGTGAGAAAAACATCACGGGGTGGTGCGCATTGTATGGGTGTGTGTCACATTAGATTCACTAGTAGGAGTGAGAAAAACATCACGGGGTGGTGCGCATTGTATGGGTGTGTGTCACATTAGATTCACTAGTAGGAGTGAGAAAAACATCACGGGGTGGTGCGCATTGTATGGGTGTGTGTCACATTAGATTCACTAGTAGGAGTGAGAAAAACATCACGGGGTGGTGCGCATTGTATGGGTGTGTGTTACATTAGATTCACTAGTAGGAGTGAGAAAATCATCACGGGGTGGTGCGCATTGTATGGGTGTGTGTTACATTGCATTCACTAGTAGGAGTGAGAAAAACATCACGGGGTGGTGCGCATTGTATGGGTGTGTGTTACATTAGATTCACTAGTAGGAGTGAGAAAAACATCACGGGGTGGTGCGCATTGTATGGGTGTGTGTTACATTAGATTCACTAGTAGGAGTGAGAAAAACATCACGGGGTGGTGCGCATTGTATGGGTGTGTGTTACATTAGATTCACTAGTAGGAGTGAGAAAAACATCACGGGGTGGTGCGCATTGTATGGGTGTGTGTTACATTACATTCTCTAGTAGGAGTGAGAAAAACATCACGGGGTGGTGCGCATTGTATGGGTGTGTGTTACATTACATTCACTAGTAGGATTGAGATAAACATCACGGGGTGGTGCGCATTGTATGGGTGTGTGTTACATTAGTTTCACTAGTAGGAGTGAGAAAAACATCACGGGGTGGTGCGCATTGTATGGGTGTGTGTTACATTAGATGCACTAGTAGGAGTGAGAAAAACCTCACGGGGTGGTGCCCATTGTATGGGTGTGTGTTACATTAGATGCACTAGTAGCAGTGAGAAAAACCTCACGGGGTGGTGCCCATTGTATGGGTGTGTGTTACATTACATACACTAGTAGCAGTGAGAAAAACCTCACGGGGTGGTGCGCATTGTATGGGTGTGTGTTACATTACATTCACTAGTAGCAGTGAGAAAAACATCACGGGGTGGTGCGCATTGTATGGGTGTGTGTTACATTAGATTCACTAGTAGCAGTGAGAAAAACATCACGGGGTGGTGCGCATTGTATGGGTGTGTGTTACATTAGATTCACTGGTAGCAGTGAGAAAAACATCACGGGGTGGTGCGCATTGTATGGGTGTGTGTTACATTAGACTCACTGGTAGCAGTGAGAAAAACATCACGGGGTGGTGCGCATTGTATGGGTGTGTGTTACATTAGATTCACTGGTAGCAGTGAGAAAAACATCACGGGGTGGTGCGCATTGTATAGGGGTATGTTACATTAGATTCACTAGTAGCAGTGAGAAAAACATCACGGGGTGGTGCGCATTGTATGGGGGTGTGTTACATTAGATTCACTAGTAGCAGTGAGAAAAACATCACGGGGTGGTGCGCATTGTATGGGTGTGTGTTACATTACATTCACTAGTAGGAGTGAGAAAAACATCACGGGGTGGTGCGCATTGTATGGGTGTGTGTTACATTACATTCACTAGTAGGAGTGAGAAAAACATCACGGGGTGGTGCGCATTGTATGGGTGTGTGTTACATTACATTCACTAGTAGGAGTGAGAAAAACATCACGGGGTGGTGCGCATTGTATGGGTGTGTGTTACATTACATTCACTAGTAGGAGTGAGAAAAACATCACGGGGTGGTGCGCATTGTATGGGTGTGTGTTACATTACATTCACTAGTAGGAGTGAGAAAAACATCACGGGGTGGTGCGCATTGTATGGGTGTGTGTTACATTAGATTCACTAGTAGGAGTGAGAAAATCATCACGGGGTGGTGCGCATTGTATGGGTGTGTGTTACATGACATTCACTAGTAGGAGTGAGAAAAACATCACGGGGTGGTGCGCATTGTATGGGTGTGTGTCACATTAGATTCACTAGTAGGAGTGAGAAAAACATCACGGGGTGGTGCGCATTCTATGGGTGTGTGTTACATTAGATTCACTATTAGGAGTGAGAAAAACATCACGGGGTGGTGCGCATTGTATGGGTGTGTGTTACATTACATTCACTAGTAGGTGTGAGAAAAACATCACGGGGTGGTGCGCATTGTATGGGTGTGTGTTACATTACATTCACTAGTAGCAGTGAGAAAAACATCACGGGGTGGTGCGCATTGTATGGGTGTGTGTTACATTACATTCACTAGTAGCAGTGAGAAAAACATCACGGGGTGGTGTGCATTGTATGGGTGTGTGTTACATTACATTCACTAGTAGCAGTGAGAAAAACATCACGGGGTGGTGCGCATTGTATGGGTGTGTGTTACATTAGATTCACTAGTAGCAGTGAGAAAAACATCACGGGGTGGTGCGCATTGTATGGGTGTGTGTTACATTAGTTTCACTAGTAGGATTGAGAAAAACATCACGGGGTGGTGCGCATTGTATGGGTGTGTGTTACATTAGATGCACTAGTAGGAATGAGAAAAACATCACGGGGTGGTGCGCATTGTATGCGTGTGTGTTACATTACATTCACTAGTAGGAGTGAGAAAAACATCACGGGGTGGTGCGCATTGTATGGGTGTGTGTTACATTAGTTTCACTAGTAGGAGTGAGAAAAACATCACGGGGTGGTGCGCATTGTATGGGTGCGTGTTCCATTAGTTTCACTAGTAGGAGTGAGAAAAACATCACGGGGTGGTGCGCATTGTATGGGTGTGTGTTCCATTAGATGCACTAGTAGGAATGAGAAAAACATCACGGGGTGGTGCGCATTGTATGGGTGTGTGTTACATTACATTCACTAGTAGCAGTGAGAAAAACATCACGGGGTGGTGCGCATTGTATGGGTGTGTGTCACATTAGATTCACTAGTAGGAGTGAGAAAAACATCACGGGGTGGTGCGCATTGTATGGGTGTGTGTCACATTAGATTCACTAGTAGGAGTGAGAAAAACATCACGGGGTGGTGCGCATTGTATGGGTGTGTGTCACATTAGATTCACTAGTAGGAGTGAGAAAAACATCACGGGGTGGTGCGCATTGTATGGGTGTGTGTTACATTAGATTCACTAGTAGGAGTGAGAAAATCATCACGGGGTGGTGCGCATTGTATGGGTGTGTGTTACATTGCATTCACTAGTAGGAGTGAGAAAAACATCACGGGGTGGTGCGCATTGTATGGGTGTGTGTTACATTAGATTCACTAGTAGGAGTGAGAAAAACATCACGGGGTGGTGCGCATTGTATGGGTGTGTGTTACATTAGATTCACTAGTAGGAGTGAGAAAAACATCACGGGGTGGTGCGCATTGTATGGGTGTGTGTTACATTAGATTCACTAGTAGGAGTGAGAAAAACATCACGGGGTGGTGCGCATTGTATGGGTGTGTGTTACATTACATTCTCTAGTAGGAGTGAGAAAAACATCACGGGGTGGTGCGCATTGTATGGGTGTGTGTTACATTACATTCACTAGTAGGATTGAGATAAACATCACGGGGTGGTGCGCATTGTATGGGTGTGTGTTACATTAGTTTCACTAGTAGGAGTGAGAAAAACATCACGGGGTGGTGCGCATTGTATGGGTGTGTGTTACATTAGATGCACTAGTAGGAGTGAGAAAAACCTCACGGGGTGGTGCCCATTGTATGGGTGTGTGTTACATTAGATGCACTAGTAGCAGTGAGAAAAACCTCACGGGGTGGTGCCCATTGTATGGGTGTGTGTTACATTACATACACTAGTAGCAGTGAGAAAAACCTCACGGGGTGGTGCGCATTGTATGGGTGTGTGTTACATTACATTCACTAGTAGCAGTGAGAAAAACATCACGGGGTGGTGCGCATTGTATGGGTGTGTGTTACATTAGATTCACTAGTAGCAGTGAGAAAAACATCACGGGGTGGTGCGCATTGTATGGGTGTGTGTTACATTAGATTCACTGGTAGCAGTGAGAAAAACATCACGGGGTGGTGCGCATTGTATGGGTGTGTGTTACATTAGACTCACTGGTAGCAGTGAGAAAAACATCACGGGGTGGTGCGCATTGTATGGGTGTGTGTTACATTAGATTCACTGGTAGCAGTGAGAAAAACATCACGGGGTGGTGCGCATTGTATAGGGGTATGTTACATTAGATTCACTAGTAGCAGTGAGAAAAACATCACGGGGTGGTGCGCATTGTATGGGTGTGTGTTACATTACATTCACTAGTAGCAGTGAGAAAAACATCACGGGGTGGTACGCATTGTATGGGTGTGTGTCACATTAGATTCACTAGTAGGAGTGAGAAAAACATCACGGGGTGGTGCGCATTGTATGGGTGTGTGTCACATTAGATTCACTAGTAGGAGTGAGAAAAACATCACGGGGTGGTGCGCATTGTATGGGTGTGTGTCACATTAGATTCACTAGTAGGAGTGAGAAAAACATCACGGGGTGGTGCGCATTGTATGGGTGTGTGTTACATTAGATTCACTAGTAGGAGTGAGAAAATCATCACGGGGTGGTGCGCATTGTATGGGTGTGTGTTACATTGCATTCACTAGTAGGAGTGAGAAAAACATCACGGGGTGGTGCGCATTGTATGGGTGTGTGTTACATTAGATTCACTAGTAGGAGTGAGAAAAACATCACGGGGTGGTGCGCATTGTATGGGTGTGTGTTACATTAGATTCACTAGTAGGAGTGAGAAAAACATCACGGGGTGGTGCGCATTGTATGGGTGTGTGTTACATTACATTCACTAGTAGGAGTGAGAAAAACATCACGGGGTGGTGCGCATTGTATGGGTGTGTGTTACATTACATTCACTAGTAGGAGTGAGAAAAACATCACGGGGTGGTGCGCATTGTATGGGTGTGTGTTACATTACATTCTCTAGTAGGAGTGAGAAAAACATCACGGGGTGGTGCGCATTGTATGGGTGTGTGTTACATTACATTCACTAGTAGGATTGAGATAAACATCACGGGGTGGTGCGCATTGTATGGGTGTGTGTTACATTAGTTTCACTAGTAGGAGTGAGAAAAACATCACGGGGTGGTGCGCATTGTATGGGTGTGTGTTACATTAGATGCACTAGTAGGAGTGAGAAAAACCTCACGGGGTGGTGCCCATTGTATGGGTGTGTGTTACATTAGATGCACTAGTAGCAGTGAGAAAAACCTCACGGGGTGGTGCCCATTGTATGGGTGTGTGTTACATTACATACACTAGTAGCAGTGAGAAAAACCTCACGGGGTGGTGCGCATTGTATGGGTGTGTGTTACATTACATTCACTAGTAGCAGTGAGAAAAACATCACGGGGTGGTGCGCATTGTATGGGTGTGTGTTACATTAGATTCACTAGTAGCAGTGAGAAAAACATCACGGGGTGGTGCGCATTGTATGGGTGTGTGTTACATTAGATTCACTGGTAGCAGTGAGAAAAACATCACGGGGTGGTGCGCATTGTATGGGTGTGTGTTACATTAGACTCACTGGTAGCAGTGAGAAAAACATCACGGGGTGGTGCGCATTGTATGGGTGTGTGTTACATTAGATTCACTGGTAGCAGTGAGAAAAACATCACGGGGTGGTGCGCATTGTATAGGGGTATGTTACATTAGATTCACTAGTAGCAGTGAGAAAAACATCACGGGGTGGTGCGCATTGTATGGGGGTGTGTTACATTAGATTCACTAGTAGCAGTGAGAAAAACATCACGGGGTGGTGCGCATTGTATGGGTGTGTGTTACATTACATTCACTAGTAGGAGTGAGAAAAACATCACGGGGTGGTGCGCATTGTATGGGTGTGTGTTACATTACATTCACTAGTAGGAGTGAGAAAAACATCACGGGGTGGTGCGCATTGTATGGGTGTGTGTTACATTACATTCACTAGTAGGAGTGAGAAAAACATCACGGGGTGGTGCGCATTGTATGGGTGTGTGTTACATTACATTCACTAGTAGGAGTGAGAAAAACATCACGGGGTGGTGCGCATTGTATGGGTGTGTGTTACATTACATTCACTAGTAGGAGTGAGAAAAACATCACGGGGTGGTGCGCATTGTATGGGTGTGTGTTACATTAGATTCACTAGTAGGAGTGAGAAAATCATCACGGGGTGGTGCGCATTGTATGGGTGTGTGTTACAAGACATTCACTAGTAGGAGGGAGAAAAACATCACGGGGTGGTGCGCATTGTATGGGTGTGTGTTACATTACATTCACTAGTAGGAGTGAGAAAAACATCACGGGGTGGTGCGCATTGTATGGGTGTGTGTTACATTAGATTCACTAGTAGGAGTGAGAAAAACATCACGGGGTGGTGCGCATTGTATGGGTGTGTGTTACATTAGATTCACTAGTAGCAGTGAGAAAAACATCACGGGGTGGTGCGCATTGTATGGGTGTGTGTTACATTAGATTCACTAGTAGCAGTGAGAAAAACATCACGGGGTGGTGCGCATTGTATGGGTGTGTGTCACATTAGATTCACTAGTAGGAGTGAGAAAAACATCACGGGGTGGTGCGCATTGTATGGGTGTGTGTCACATTAGATTCACTAGTAGGAGTGAGAAAAACATCACGGGGTGGTGCGCATTGTATGGGTGTGTATCACATTAGATTCACTAGTAGGAGTGAGAAAAACATCACGGGGTGGTGCGCATTGTATGGGTGTGTGTCACATTACATTCACTAGTAGCAGTGAGAAAAACATCACGGGGTGGTGCGCATTGTATGGGTGTGTGTTACATTACATTCACTAGTAGCAGTGAGAAAAACATCACGGGGTGGTGTGCATTGTATGGGTGTGTGTTACATTACATTCACTAGTAGCAGTGAGAAAAACATCACGGGGTGGTGCGCATTGTATGGGTGTGTGTTACATTAGATTCACTAGTAGCAGTGAGCAAAACATCACGGGGTGGTGCGCATTGTATGGGTGTGTGTTACATTAGTTTCACTAGTAGGATTGAGAAAAACATCACGGGGTGGTGCGCATTGTATGGGTGTGTGTTCCATTAGTTTCACTAGTAGGAGTGAGAAAAACATCACGGGGTGGTGCGCATTGTATGGGTGTGTGTTCCATTAGATGCACTAGTAGGAATGAGAAAAACATCACGGGGTGGTGCGCATTGTATGGGTGTGTGTTACATTACATTCACTAGTAGCAGTGAGAAAAACATCACGGGGTGGTGCGCATTGTATGGGTGTGTGTTACATTAGATTCACTAGTAGCAGTGAGAAAAACATCACGGGGTGGTGCGCATTGTATGGGTGTGTGTTACATTAGATGCACTAGTAGGAATGAGAAAAACATCACGGGGTGGTGCGCATTGTATGCGTGTGTGTTACATTACATTCACTAGTAGGAGTGAGAAAAACATCACGGGGTGGTGCGCATTGTATGGGTGTGTGTTACATTAGTTTCACTAGTAGGAGTGAGAAAAACATCACGGGGTGGTGCGCATTGTATGGGTGCGTGTTCCATTAGTTTCACTAGTAGGAGTGAGAAAAACATCACGGGGTGGTGCGCATTGTATGGGTGTGTGTTCCATTAGATGCACTAGTAGGAATGAGAAAAACATCACGGGGTGGTGCGCATTGTATGGGTGTGTGTTACATTACATTCACTAGTAGCAGTGAGAAAAACATCACGGGGTGGTGCGCATTGTATGGGTGTGTGTCACATTAGATTCACTAGTAGGAGTGAGAAAAACATCACGGGGTGGTGCGCATTGTATGGGTGTGTGTCACATTAGATTCACTAGTAGGAGTGAGAAAAACATCACGGGGTGGTGCGCATTGTATGGGTGTGTGTCACATTAGATTCACTAGTAGGAGTGAGAAAAACATCACGGGGTGGTGCGCATTGTATGGGTGTGTGTTACATTAGATTCACTAGTAGGAGTGAGAAAATCATCACGGGGTGGTGCGCATTGTATGGGTGTGTGTTACATTGCATTCACTAGTAGGAGTGAGAAAAACATCACGGGGTGGTGCGCATTGTATGGGTGTGTGTTACATTAGATTCACTAGTAGGAGTGAGAAAAACATCACGGGGTGGTGCGCATTGTATGGGTGTGTGTTACATTAGATTCACTAGTAGGAGTGAGAAAAACATCACGGGGTGGTGCGCATTGTATGGGTGTGTGTTACATTACATTCACTAGTAGGAGTGAGAAAAACATCACGGGGTGGTGCGCATTGTATGGGTGTGTGTTACATTACATTCACTAGTAGGAGTGAGAAAAACATCACGGGGTGGTGCGCATTGTATGGGTGTGTGTTACATTACATTCTCTAGTAGGAGTGAGAAAAACATCACGGGGTGGTGCGCATTGTATGGGTGTGTGTTACATTACATTCACTAGTAGGATTGAGATAAACATCACGGGGTGGTGCGCATTGTATGGGTGTGTGTTACATTAGTTTCACTAGTAGGAGTGAGAAAAACATCACGGGGTGGTGCGCATTGTATGGGTGTGTGTTACATTAGATGCACTAGTAGGAGTGAGAAAAACCTCACGGGGTGGTGCCCATTGTATGGGTGTGTGTTACATTAGATGCACTAGTAGCAGTGAGAAAAACCTCACGGGGTGGTGCCCATTGTATGGGTGTGTGTTACATTACATACACTAGTAGCAGTGAGAAAAACCTCACGGGGTGGTGCGCATTGTATGGGTGTGTGTTACATTACATTCACTAGTAGCAGTGAGAAAAACATCACGGGGTGGTGCGCATTGTATGGGTGTGTGTTACATTAGATTCACTAGTAGCAGTGAGAAAAACATCACGGGGTGGTGCGCATTGTATGGGTGTGTGTTACATTAGATTCACTGGTAGCAGTGAGAAAAACATCACGGGGTGGTGCGCATTGTATGGGTGTGTGTTACATTAGACTCACTGGTAGCAGTGAGAAAAACATCACGGGGTGGTGCGCATTGTATGGGTGTGTGTTACATTAGATTCACTGGTAGCAGTGAGAAAAACATCACGGGGTGGTGCGCATTGTATAGGGGTATGTTACATTAGATTCACTAGTAGCAGTGAGAAAAACATCACGGGGTGGTGCGCATTGTATGGGTGTGTGTTACATTACATTCACTAGTAGCAGTGAGAAAAACATCACGGGGTGGTGCGCATTGTATGGGTGTGTGTCACATTAGATTCACTAGTAGGAGTGAGAAAAACATCACGGGGTGGTGCGCATTGTATGGGTGTGTGTCACATTAGATTCACTAGTAGGAGTGAGAAAAACATCACGGGGTGGTGCGCATTGTATGGGTGTGTGTCACATTAGATTCACTAGTAGGAGTGAGAAAAACATCACGGGGTGGTGCGCATTGTATGGGTGTGTGTTACATTAGATTCACTAGTAGGAGTGAGAAAATCATCACGGGGTGGTGCGCATTGTATGGGTGTGTGTTACATTGCATTCACTAGTAGGAGTGAGAAAAACATCACGGGGTGGTGCGCATTGTATGGGTGTGTGTTACATTAGATTCACTAGTAGGAGTGAGAAAAACATCACGGGGTGGTGCGCATTGTATGGGTGTGTGTTACATTAGATTCACTAGTAGGAGTGAGAAAAACATCACGGGGTGGTGCGCATTGTATGGGTGTGTGTTACATTACATTCACTAGTAGGAGTGAGAAAAACATCACGGGGTGGTGCGCATTGTATGGGTGTGTGTTACATTACATTCACTAGTAGGAGTGAGAAAAACATCACGGGGTGGTGCGCATTGTATGGGTGTGTGTTACATTAGATTCACTAGTAGGAGTGAGAAAAACATCACGGGGTGGTGCGCATTGTATGGGTGTGTGTTACATTAGATTCACTAGTAGGAGTGAGAAAAACATCACGGGGTGGTGCGCATTGTATGGGTGTGTGTTACATTACATTCACTAGTAGGAGTGAGAAAAACATCACGGGGTGGTGCGCATTGTATGGGTGTGTGTTACATTACATTCACTAGTAGGAGTGAGAAAAACATCACGGGGTGGTGCGCATTGTATGGGTGTGTGTTACATTACATTCTCTAGTAGGAGTGAGAAAAACATCACGGGGTGGTGCGCATTGTATGGGTGTGTGTTACATTACATTCACTAGTAGGATTGAGATAAACATCACGGGGTGGTGCGCATTGTATGGGTGTGTGTTACATTAGTTTCACTAGTAGGAGTGAGAAAAACATCACGGGGTGGTGCGCATTGTATGGGTGTGTGTTACATTAGATGCACTAGTAGGAGTGAGAAAAACCTCACGGGGTGGTGCCCATTGTATGGGTGTGTGTTACATTAGATGCACTAGTAGCAGTGAGAAAAACCTCACGGGGTGGTGCCCATTGTATGGGTGTGTGTTACATTACATACACTAGTAGCAGTGAGAAAAACCTCACGGGGTGGTGCGCATTGTATGGGTGTGTGTTACATTACATTCACTAGTAGCAGTGAGAAAAACATCACGGGGTGGTGCGCATCGTATGGGTGTGTGTTACATTAGATTCACTAGTAGCAGTGAGAAAAACATCACGGGGTGGTGCGCATTGTATGGGTGTGTGTTACATTAGATTCACTGGTAGCAGTGAGAAAAACATCACGGGGTGGTGCGCATTGTATGGGTGTGTGTTACATTAGACTCACTGGTAGCAGTGAGAAAAACATCACGGGGTGGTGCGCATTGTATGGGTGTGTGTTACATTAGATTCACTGGTAGCAGTGAGAAAAACATCACGGGGTGGTGCGCATTGTATAGGGGTATGTTACATTAGATTCACTAGTAGCAGTGAGAAAAACATCACGGGGTGGTGCGCATTGTATGGGGGTGTGTTACATTAGATTCACTAGTAGCAGTGAGAAAAACATCACGGGGTGGTGCGCATTGTATGGGTGTGTGTTACATTACATTCACTAGTAGGAGTGAGAAAAACATCACGGGGTGGTGCGCATTGTATGGGTGTGTGTTACATTACATTCACTAGTAGGAGTGAGAAAAACATCACGGGGTGGTGCGCATTGTATGGGTGTGTGTTACATTACATTCACTAGTAGGAGTGAGAAAAACATCACGGGGTGGTGCGCATTGTATGGGTGTGTGTTACATTACATTCACTAGTAGGAGTGAGAAAAACATCACGGGGTGGTGCGCATTGTATGGGTGTGTGTTACATTACATTCACTAGTAGGAGTGAGAAAAACATCACGGGGTGGTGCGCATTGTATGGGTGTGTGTTACATTAGATTCACTAGTAGGAGTGAGAAAATCATCACGGGGTGGTGCGCATTGTATGGGTGTGTGTTACATGACATTCACTAGTAGGAGGGAGAAAAACATCACGGGGTGGTGCGCATTGTATGGGTGTGTGTTACATTACATTCACTAGTAGGAGTGAGAAAAACATCACGGGGTGGTGCGCATTGTATGGGTGTGTGTTACATTAGATTCACTAGTAGGAGTGAGAAAAACATCACGGGGTGGTGCGCATTGTATGGGTGTGTGTTACATTAGATTCACTAGTAGCAGTGAGAAAAACATCACGGGGTGGTGCGCATTGTATGGGTGTGTGTTACATTAGATTCACTAGTAGCAGTGAGAAAAACATCACGGGGTGGTGCGCATTGTATGGGTGTGTGTCACATTAGATTCACTAGTAGGAGTGAGAAAAACATCACGGGGTGGTGCGCATTGTATGGGTGTGTATCACATTAGATTCACTAGTAGGAGTGAGAAAAACATCACGGGGTGGTGCGCATTGTATGGGTGTGTGTCACATTAGATTCACTAGTAGGAGTGAGAAAAACATCACGGGGTGGTGCGCATTGTATGGGTGTGTGTCACATTAGATTCACTAGTAGGAGTGAGAAAAACATCACGGGGTGGTGCGCATTGTATGGGTGTGTGTCACATTAGATTCACTAGTAGGAGTGAGAAAAACATCACGGGGTGGTGCGCATTGTATGGGTGTGTGTCACATTAGATTCACTAGTAGGAGTGAGAAAAACATCACGGGGTCGTGCGCATTGTATGGGTGTGTGTCACATTAGATTCACTAGTAGGAGTGAGAAAAACATCACGGGGTGGTGCGCATTGTATGGGTGTGTGTCACATTAGATTCACTAGTAGGAGTGAGAAAAACATCACGGGGTGGTGCGCATTGTATGGGTGTGTGTCACATTAGATTCACTAGTAGGAGTGAGAAAAACATCACGGGGTGGTGCGCATTGTATGGGTGTGTGTCACATTACATTCACTAGTAGGAGTGAGAAAAACATCACGGGGTGGTGCGCATTGTATGGGTGTGTGTCACATTACATTCACTAGTAGGAGTGAGAAAAACATCACGGGGTGGTGCGCATTGTATGGGTGTGTGTCACATTACATTCTCTAGTAGGAGTGAGAAAAACATCACGGGGTGGTGCGCATTGTATGGGTGTGTGTCACATTACATTCACTAGTAGGATTGAGATAAACATCACGGGGTGGTGCGCATTGTATGGGTGTGTGTTACATTAGTTTCACTAGTAGGAGTGAGAAAAACATCACGGGGTGGTGCGCATTGTATGGGTGTGTGTTACATTAGATGCACCAGTAGGAGTGAGAAAAACCTCACGGGGTGGTGCCCATTGTATGGGTGTGTGTTACATTAGATGCACCAGTAGGAGTGAGAAAAACCTCACGGGGTGGTGCCCATTGTATGGGTGTGTGTTACATTACATTCACTAGTAGCAGTGAGAAAAACATCACGGGGTGGTGCGCATTGTATGGGTGTGTGTTACATTACATTCACTAGTAGCAGTGAGAAAAACATCACGGGGTGGTGCGCATTGTATGGGTGTGTGTTACATTACATTCACTAGTAGCAGTGAGAAAAACATCACGGGGTGGTGCGCATTGTATGGGTGTGTGTTACATTAGATTCACTAGTAGCAGTGAGAAAAACATCACGGGGTGGTGCGCATTGTATGGGTGTGTGTTACATTAGACTCACTGGTAGCAGTGAGAAAAACATCACGGGGTGGTGCGCATTGTATGGGTGTGTGTTACATTACATTCACTAGTAGCAGTGAGAAAAACATCACGGGGTGGTGCGCATTGTATGGGTGTGTGTTACATTAGATTCACTAGTAGCAGTGAGAAAAACATCACGGGGTGGTGCGCATTGTATGGGTGTGTGTTACATTAGACTCACTGGTAGCAGTGAGAAAAACATCACGGGGTGGTGCGCATTGTATGGGTGTGTGTTACATTAGACTCACTGGTAGCAGTGAGAAAAACATCACGGGGTGGTGCGCATTGTATGGGTGTGTGTCACATTACATTCACTAGTAGGAGTGAGAAAAACATCACGGGGCGGTGCGCATTGTATGGGTGTGTGTTACATTACATTCACTAGTAGGAGTGAGAAAAACATCACGGGGTGGTGCGCATTGTATGGGTGTGTGTTACATTACATTCACTAGTAGGAGTGAGAAAAACATCACGGGGTGGTGCGCATTGTATGGGTGTGTGTTACATTACATTCACTAGTAGGAGTGAGAAAAACATCACGGGGTGGTGCGCATTGTATGGGTGTGTGTTACATTAGATTCACTAGTAGGAGTGAGAAAATCATCACGGGGTGGTGCGCATTGTATGGGTGTGTGTTACATTAGATTCACTAGTAGCAGTGAGAAAAACATCACGGGGTGGTGCGCATTGTATGGGTGTGTGTTACATTAGATTCACTAGTAGGAGTGAGAAAAACATCACGGGGTGGTGCGCATTGTATGGGTGTGTGTTACATTAGATTCACTAGTAGCAGTGAGAAAAACATCACGGGGTGGTGCGCATTGTATGTGTGTGTGTCACATTAGATTCACTAGTAGCAGTGAGAAAAACATCACGGGGTGGTGCGCATTGTATGTGTGTGTGTCACATTAGATTCACTAGTAGGAGTGAGAAAAACATCACGGGGTGGTGCGCATTGTATGGGTGTGTGTCACATTAGATTCACTAGTAGGAGTGAGAAAAACATCACGGGGTGGTGCGCATTTTATGGGTGTGTGTCACATTAGATTCACTAGTAGGAGTGAGAAAAACATCACGGGGTGGTGCGCATTGTATGGGTGTGTGTCACATTAGATTCACTAGTAGGAGTGAGAAAAACATCACGGGGTGGTGCGCATTGTATGGGTGTGTGCCACATTAGATTCACTAGTAGGAGTGAGAAAAACATCACGGGGTGGTGCGCATTGTATGGGTGTGTGTCACATTAGATTCACTAGTAGGAGTGAGAAAAACATCACGGGGTGGTGCGCATTGTATGGGTGTGTGTCACATTAGATTCACTAGTAGGAGTGAGAAAAACATCACGGGGTGGTGCACATTGTATGGGTGTGTGTAACATTAGATTCACTAGTAGGAGTGAGAAAAACATCACGGGGTGGTGCGCATTGTATGGGTGTGTGTCACATTAGATTCACTAGTAGGAGTGAGAAAAACATCACGGGGTGGTGAGCATTGTATGGGTGTGTGTTACATTACATTCTCTAGTAGGAGTGAGAAAAACATCACGGGGTGGTGCGCATTGTATGGGTGTGTGTTACATTACATTCACTAGTAGGAGTGAGAAAAACATCACGGGGTGGTGCGCATTGTATGGGTGTGTGTTACATTACATTCTCTAGTAGGAGTGAGAAAAACATCACGGGGTGGTGCGCATCGTATGGGTGTGTGTTACATTACATTCTCTAGTAGGAGTGAGAAAAACATCACGGGGTGGTGCGCATCGTATGGGTGTGTGTTACATTAGATTCACTAGTAGGAGTGAGAAAAACATCACGGGGTGGTGGGCATTGTACGGGTGTGGGTTACATTAGATGCACTAGTAGGAGTGAGAAAAACATCACGGGGTGGTGCGCATTGTATGGGTGTGTGTTACATTAGATGCACTAGTAGGAGTGAGAAAAACATCACGGGGTGGTGCGCATTGTATGGGTGTGTGTTACATTACATTCACTAGTAGCAGTGAGAAAAACATCACGGGGTGGTGCGCATTGTATGGGTGTGTGTTACATTACATTCACTAGTAGCAGTGAGAAAAACTTCACGGGGTGGTGCGCCTTGTATGGGTGTGTGTTACATTAGATTCACTAGTAGCAGTGAGAAAAACATCACGGGGTGGTGCGGCTTGTATGGGTGTGTGTCACATTACATTCACTAGTAGGAGTGAGAAAAACATCACGGGGTGGTGCGCCTTGTATGGGTGTGTGTCACATTACATTCACTAGTAGGAGTGAGAAAAACATCACGGGGTGGTGCGCATTGTATGGGTGTGTGTTACATTAGATTCACTAGTAGCAGTGAGAAAAACATCACGGGGTGGTGCGCATTGTATGGGTGTGTGTTACATTAGATGCACTAGTAGGAGTGAGAAAAACATCACGGGGTGGTGCGCATTGTATGGGTGTGTGTTACATTACATTCACTAGTAGGAGTGAGAAAAACATCACGGGGTGGTGCGCATTGTATGGGTGTGTGTTACATTAGAAACACTAGTAGCAGGGAGAAAAACATCACGGGGTGGTGCGCATTGTATGGGTGTGTGTTACATTAGATTCACTAGTAGCAGGGAGAAAAACATCACGGGGTGGTGCGCATTGTATGGGTGTGTGTCACATTAGATTCACTAGTAGGAGTGAGAAAAACATCACGGGGTGGTGCGCATTGTATGGGTGTTTGTCACATTAGATTCACTAGTAGCAGTGAGAAAAACATCACGGGGTGGTGCGCATTGTATGGGTGTGTGTCACATTAGATTCACTAGTAGGAGTGAGAAAAATATCACGGGGTGGTGCGCATTGTATGGGTGTGTGTCACATTAGATTCACTAGTAGGAGTGAGAAAAACATCACGGGGTGGTGCGCATTGTATGGGTGTGTGTTACATTACATTCACTAGTACGAGGGAGAAAAACATCACGGGGTGGTGCGCACTGTATGGGTGTGTGTTACATTAGATTCACTATTAGGAGTGAGAAAAACATCACGGGGTGGTGCGCATTGTATGGGTGTGTGTTACATTACATTCACTAGTAGGAGTGAGAAAAACATCACGGGGTGGTGCGCATTGTATGGGTGTGTGTTACATTAGATACACTAGTAGGCGTGAGAAAATCATCACGGGGTGGTGCGCATTGTATGGGTGTGTGTTACATTACATTCACTAGTAGGAGTGAGAAAAACATCACGGGGTGGTGCGCATTGTATGGGTGTGTGTTACATTACATTCACTAGTAGGAGTGAGAAAAACATCACGGGGTGGTGCACATTGTATGGGTGTGTGTTACATTACATTCTCTAGTAGGAGTGAGAAAAACATCACGGGGTGGTGCGCATTGTATGGGTGTGTGTTACATTAGAATCACTAGTAGGAGTGAGAAAAACATCACGGGGTGGTGCGCATTGTATGGGTGTGTGTTACATTACATTCACTAGTAGGAGTGAGAAAAACATCACGGGGTGGTGCGCATTGTATGGGTGTGTGTTACATTAGATTCACTAGTAGGAGTGAGAAAATCATCACGGGGTGGTGCGCATTGTATGGGTGTGTGTTACATTACATTCACTAGTAGGAGTGAGAAAAACATCACGGGGTGGTGCGCATTGTATGGGTGTGTGTTACATTACATTCACTAGTAGGAGTGAGAAAAACATCACGGGGTGGTGCACATTGTATGGGTGTGTGTTACATTACATTCTCTAGTAGGAGTGAGAAAAACATCACGGGGTGGTGCGCATTGTATGGGTGTGTGTTACATTAGAATCACTAGTAGGATTGAGAAAAACATCACGGGGTGGTGCGCATTGTATGGGTGTGTGTTAAATTAGTTTCAATAGTAGGATTGAGAAAAACATCACGGGGTGGTGCGCATTGTATGGGTGTGTGTTACATTAGTTTCACTAGTAGGAGTGAGAAGAACATCACGGGGTGGTGCGCATTGTATGGGTGTGTGTTACATTAGATGCACTAGTAGGAATGAGAAAAACATCACGGGGTGGTGCGCATTGTATGGGTGTGTGTTACATTAGTTTCACTAGTAGGAGTGAGAAAAACATCACGGGGTGGTGCGCATTGTATGGGTGTGTGTTACATTAGATGCACTAGTAGGAATGAGAAGAACATCACGGGGTGGTGCGCATTGTATGGGTGTGTGTTACATTACATTCACTAGTAGCAGTGAGAAAAACATCACGGGGTGGTGCGCATTGTATGGGTGTGTGTTACATTACATTCACTAGTAGCAGTGAGATAAACATCACGGGGTGGTGCGCATTGTATGGGTGTGTGTTACATTACATTCACTAGTAGCAGTGAGAAAAACATCACGGGGTGGTGCGCATTGTATGGGTGTGTGTTACATTAGTTTCACTAGTAGCAGTGAGAAAAACATCACGGGGTGGTGCGCATTGTATAGGTGTGTGTTACATTAGATGCACTAGTAGGAATGAGAAAAACATCACGGGGTGGTGCGCATTGTATGGGTGTGTGTTACATTACATTCACTAGTAGCAGTGAGAAAAACATCACGGGGTGGTGCGCATTTTATGGGTGTGTGTTACATTACATTCACTAGTAGCAGTGAGAAAAACATCACGGGGTGGTGCGCATTGTATGGGTGTGTGTTACATTACATTCACTAGTAGGAGTGAGAAAAACATCACGGGGTGGTGCGCATTGTATGGGTGTGTGTTACATTATATTCACTAGTAGGAGTGAGAAAAACATCACGGAGTGGTGCGCATTGTATGGGTGTGTGTTACATTACATTCACTAGTAGGAGTGAGAAAAACATCACGGGGTGGTGCGCATTGTATGGGTGTGTGTTACATTAGATTCACTAGTAGCAGTGAGAAAAACATCACGGGGTGGTGCGCATTGCATGGGTGTGTGTTACATTAGATTCACTAGTAGCAGTGAGAAAAACATCACGGAGTGGTGCGCATTGTATGGGTGTGTGTTACATTACATTCACTAGTAGGAGTGAGAAAAACATCACGGGGTGGTGCGCATTGTATGGGTGTGTGTTACATTACATTCACTAGTAGGAGTGAGAAAAACATCACGGGGTGGTGCGCATTGTATGGGTGTGTGTTACATTCGATTCACTAGTAGCAGTGAGAAAAACATCACGGGGTGGTGCGCCTTGTATGGGTGTGTGTCACATTACATTCACTAGTAGAAGTGAGAAAAACATCACGGGGTGGTGCGCATTGTATGGGTGTGTGTTACATTAGATTCACTAGTAGCAGTGAGAAAAACATCACGGGGTGGTGCGCATTATATGGGTGTCTGTTACATTAGATTCACTAGTAGCAGTGAGAAAAACATCACGGGGTGGTGCGCATTGTATGGGTGTGTGTTACATTAGATTCACTAGTAGCAGTGAGAAAAACATCACGGGGTGGTGCGCATTGAATGGGTGTGTGTCACATTAGATTCACTAGTAGGAGTGAGAAAAACATCACGGGGTGGTGCGCATTGTATGGGTGTGTGTCACATTACATTCACTAGTAGGAGTGAGAAAAACATCACGGGGTGGTGCGCATTGTATGGGTGTGTGTTACATTAGTTTCACTAGTAGGAGTGAGAAAAACATCACGGGGTGGTGCGCATTGTATGGGTGTGTGTTACATTAGATGCACTAGTAGGAATGAGAAAAACATCACGGGGTGGTGCGCATTGTATGGGTGTGTGTTACATTACATTCACTAGTAGCAGTGAGAAAAACATCACGGGGTGGTGCGCATTGTATGGGTGTGTGTTACATTACATTCACTAGTAGCAGTGAGAAATACATCACGGGGTGGTGCGCATTGTATGGGTGTGTGTTACATTAGTTTCACTAGTAGGATTGAGAAAAACATCACGGGGTGGTGCGCATTGTATGGGTGTGTGTTACATTACTTTCACTAGTAGGAGTGAGAAAAACATCACGGGGTGGTGCGCATTGTATGGGTGTGTGTTACATTAGATGCACTAGTAGGAATGAGAAAAACATCACGGGGTGGTGCGCATTGTATGGGTGTGTGTTACATTACATTCACTAGTAGCAGTGAGAAAAACATCACGGGGTGGTGCGCATTGTATGGGTGTGTGTTACATTACATTCACTAGTAGCAGTGAGAAAAACATCACGGGGTGGTGCGCATTGTATGGGTGTGTGTTACATTACATTCACTAGTAGCAGTGAGAAAAACATCACGGGGTGGTGCGCATTGTATGGGTGTGTGTTACATTAGATTCACTAGTAGCAGTGAGAAAAACATCACGGGGTGGTGCGCATTGTATGGGTGTGTGTTACATTAGATTCACTAGTAGCAGTGAGAAAAACATCACGGGGTGGTGCGCATTGTATGGGTGTGTGTTACATTAGATTCACTAGTAGCAGTGAGAAAAACATCACGGGGTGGTGCGCATTGTATGGGTGTGTGTTACATTAGATTCACTAGTAGCAGTGAGAAAAACATCACGGGGTGGTGCGCATTGTATGGGTGTGTGTTACATTAGATTCACTAGTAGCAGTGAGAAAAACACGGGGTGGTGCGCATTGTATGGGTGTGTGTTACATTAGATTCACTAGTAGGAGTGAGAAAAACATCACGGGGTGGTGCGCATTGTATGGGTGTGTGTCACATTAGATTCACTAGTAGGAGTGAGAAAAACATCACGGGGTGGTGCGCATTGTATGGGTGTGTGTCACATTAGATTCACTAGTAGGAGTGAGAAAAACATCACGGGGTGGTGCGCATTGTATGGGTGTGTGTCACATTAGATTCACTAGTAGGAGTGAGAAAAACATCACGGGGTGGTGCGCATTGTATGGGTGTGTGTCACATTAGATTCACTAGTAGCAGTGAGAAAAACATCACGGGGTGGTGCGCATTGTATGGGTGTGTGTCACATTAGATTCACTAGTAGCAGTGAGAAAAACATCACGGGGTGGTGCGCCTTGTATGGGTGTGTGTCACATTACATTCACTAGTAGGAGTGAGAAAAACATCACGGGGTGGTGCGCATTGTATGGGTGTGTGTCACATTAGATTCACTAGTAGGAGTGAGAAAAACATCACGGGGTGGTGCGCATTGTATGGGTGTGTGTCACATTAGATTCACTAGTAGGAGTGAGAAAAACATCACGGGGTGGTGCGCATTTTATGGGTGTGTGTCACGTTAGATTCACTAGTAGGAGTGAGAAAAACATCACGGGGTGGTGCGCATTGTATGGGTGTGTGTCACATTAGATTCACTAGTAGGAGTGAGAAAAACATCACGGGGTGGTGCGCATTGTATGGGTGTGTGTCACATTAGATTCACTAGTAGGAGTGAGAAAAACATCACGGGGTGGTGCGCATTGTATGGGTGTGTGTCACATTAGATTCACTAGTAGGAGTGAGAAAAACATCACGGGGTGGTGCGCATTCTATGGGTGTGTGTCACATTAGATTCACTAGTAGGAGTGAGAAAAACATCACGGGGTGGTGCGCATTCTATGGGTGTGTCTTACATTAGATTCACTAGTAGGAGTGAGAAAAACATCACGGGGTGGTGCGCATTGTATGGGTGTGTGTTACATTAGATTCACTAGTAGGTGTGAGAAAAACATCACGGGGTGGTGCGCATTGTATGGGTGTGTGTTACATTAGATGCACTTGTAGGAATGAGAAAAACATCACGGGGTGGTGCGCATTGTATGGGTGTGTGTTACATTACATTCACTAGTAGCAGTGAGAAAAACATCACGGGGTGGTGTGCATTGTATGGGTGTGTGTTACATTACATTCACTAGTAGCAGTGAGAAAACCATCACGGGGTGGTGCGCATTGTATGGGTGTGTGTCACATTAGATTCACTAGTAGCAGTGAGAAAAACATCACGGGGTGGTGCGCCTTGTATGGGGGTGTGTCACATTACATTCACTAGTAGAAGTGAGAAAAACATCACGGTGTGGTGCGCATTGTATGGGTGTGTGTTACTTTAGATTCACTAGTAGCAGTGAGAAAAACATCACGGGGTGGTGCGCATTGTATGGGTGTGTGTTACATTAGATTCACTAGTAGCAGTGAGAAAAACATCACGGGGTGGTGCGCATTGTATGGGTGTGTGTTACATTAGATTCACTAGTAGCAGTGAGAAAAACATCACGGGGTGGTGCGCATTGTATGGGTGTGTGTTACATTAGATTCACTAGTAGCAGTGAGAAAAACATCACGGGGTGGTGCGCATTGTATGGGTGTGTGTCACATTACATTCACTAGTAGGAGTGAGAAAAACATCACGGGGTGGTGCGCATTGTATGGGTGTGTGTCACATTAGATTCACTACTAGGAGTGAGAAAAACATCACGGGGTGGTGCGCATTTTATGGGTGTGTGTCACGTTAGATTCACTAGTAGGAGTGAGAAAAACATCACGGGGTGGTGCGCATTGTATGGGTGTGTGTCACGTTAGATTCACTAGTAGGAGTGAGAAAAACATCACGGGGTGGTGCGCATTGTATGGGTGTGTGTCACGTTAGATTCACTAGTAGGAGTGAGAAAAACATCACGGGGTGGTGCGCATTGTATGGGTGTGTGTCACATTAGATTCACTAGTAGGAGTGAGAAAAACATCACGGGGTGGTGCGCATTGTATGGGTGTGTGTCACATTAGATTCACTAGTAAGAGTGAGAAAAACATCACGGGGTGGTGCGCATTCTATGGGTGTGTGTTACATTAGATTCACTAGTAGGAGTGAGAAAAACATCACGGGGTGGTGCGCATTGTATGGGTGTGTGTTACGTTAGATTCACTAGTAGCAGTGAGAAAAACATCACGGGGTGGTGCGCATTGTATGGGTGTGTGTTACATTACATTCACTAGTAGGAGTGAGAAAAACATCACGGGGTGGTGCGCATTGTATGGGTGTGTGTTACATTAGATTCACTAGTAGGAGTGAGAAAATCATCACGGGGTGGTGCGCATTGTATGGTTGTGTGTTACATTACATTCACTAGTAGGAGTGAGAAAAACATCACGGGGTGGTGCGCATTGTATGGGTGTGTGTTACATTACATTCACTAGTAGGAGTGAGAAAAACATCACGGGGTGGTGCGCATTGTATGGGTGTGTGTTACATTACATTCACTAGTAGGAGTGAGAAAAACATCACGGGGTGGTGCACATTGTATGGGTGTGTGTTACATTACATTCTCTAGTAGGAGTGAGAAAAACATCACGGGGTGGTGCGCATTGTATGGGTGTGTGTTACATTAGAATCACTAGTAGGATTGAGAAAAACATCACGGGGTGGTGCGCATTGTATGGGTGTGTGTTAAATTAGTTTCACTAGTAGGATTGAGAAAAACATCACGGGGTGGTGCACATTGTATGGGTGTGTGTTACATTAGTTTCACTAGTAGGAGTGAGAAAAACATCACGGGGTGGTGCGCATTGTATGGGTGTGTGTTACATTAGATGCACTAGTAGGAATGAGAAAAACATCACGGGGTGGTGCGCATTGTATGGGTGTGTGTTACATTAGTTTCACTAGTAGGAGTGAGAAAAACATCACGGGGTGGTGCGCATTGTATGGGTGTGTGTTACATTAGATGCACTAGTAGGAATGAGAAAAACATCACGGGGTGGTGCGTATTGTATGGGTGTGTGTTACATTACATTCACTAGTAGCAGTGAGAAAAACATCACGGGGTGGTGCGCATTGTATGGGTGTGTGTTACATTACATTCACTAGTAGCAGTGAGAAAAACATCACGGGGTGGTGCGCATTGTATGGGTGTGTGTTACATTACATTCACTAGTAGCAGTGAGAAAAACATCACGGGGTGGTGCGCATTGTATGGGTGTGTGTTACATTAGTTTCACTAGTAGCAGTGAGAAAAACATCACGGGGTGGTGCGCATTGTATAGGTGTGTGTTACATTAGATGCACTAGTAGGAATGAGAAAAACATCACGGGGTGG
Source organism: Cavia porcellus (assembly GCF_034190915.1). Taxonomy (NCBI): domain Eukaryota; kingdom Metazoa; phylum Chordata; class Mammalia; order Rodentia; family Caviidae; genus Cavia; species Cavia porcellus. The sequence goes on from NW_026947605.1 coordinate 417,256, forward strand.
TGCGCATCGTATGGGTGTGTGTTACATTACATTCACTAGTAGCAGTGAGAAAAACATCACGGGGTGGTGCGCATTTTATGGGTGTGTGTTACATTACATTCACTAGTAGCAGTGAGAAAAACATCACGGGGTGGTGCGCATTGTATGGGTGTGTGTTACATTACATTCACTAGTAGGAGTGAGAAAAACATCACGGGGTGGTGCGCATTGTATGGGTGTGTGTTACACTATATTCACTAGTAGGAGTGAGAAAAACATCACGGAGTGGTGCGCATTGTATGGGTGTGTGTTACATTACATTCACTAGTAGGAGTGAGAAAAACATCACGGCGTGGTGCGCATTGTATGGGTGTGTGTTACATTAGATTCACTAGTAGCAGTGAGAAAAACATCACGGGGTGGTGCGCATTGTATGGGTGTGTGTTACATTAGATTCACTAGTAGCAGTGAGAAAAACATCACGGAGTGGTGCGCATTGTATGGGTGTGTGTTACATTAGATTCACTAGTAGGAGTGAGAAAAACATCACGGGGTGGTGCGCATTGTATGGGTGTGTGTTACATTACATTCACTAGTAGGAGTGAGAAAAACATCACAGGGTGGTGCGCATTGTATGGGTGTGTGTTACATTCGATTCACTAGTAGCAGTGAGAAAAACATCACGGGGTGGTGCGCCTTGTATGGGTGTGTGTCACATTACATTCACTAGTAGAAGTGAGAAAAACATCACGGGGTAGTGCGCATTGTATGGGTGTGTGTTACATTAGATTCACTAGTAGCAGTGAGAAAAACATCACGGGGTGGTGCGCATTGTATGGGTGTGTGTTACATTAGATTCACTAGTAGCAGTGAGAAAAACATCACGGGGTGGTGCGCATTGTATGGGTGTGTGTTACATTAGATTCACTAGTAGCAGTGAGAAAAACATCACGGGGTGTTGCGCATTGTATCTGTGTGTGTCACATTAGATTCACTAGTAGGAGTGAGAAAAACATCACGGGGTGGTGCGCATTGTATGGGTGTGTGTCACATTACATTCACTAGTAGGAGTGAGAAAAACATCACGGGGTGGTGCGCATTGTATGGGTGTGTGTCACATTAGATTCACTAGTAGGAGTGAGAAAAACATCACGGGGTGGTGCGCATTTTATGGGTGTGTGTTACATTACATTTACTAGTAGGAGTGAGAAAAACATCACGGGGTGGTACGCATTGTATGGGTGTGTGTTACATTACATTCACTAGTAGGAGTGAGAAAAACATCACGGGGTGGTGCGCATTGTATGGGTGTGTGTTACATTAGATTCACTAGCAGGATTGAGAAAAACATCACGGGGTGGTGCGCATTGTATGGGTGTGTGTTACATTAGTTTCACTAGTAGGATTGAGAAAAACATCACGGGACGGTGCGCATTGTATGGGTGTGTGTTACATTAGTTTCACTAGTAGGAGTGAGAAAAACATCACGGGGTGGTGCGCATTGTATGGGTGTGTGTTACATTAGATGCACTAGTAGGAATGAGAAAAACATCACGGGGTGGTGCGCATTGTATGGGTGTGTGTTACATTAGTTTCACTAGTAGGAGTGAGAAAAACATCACGGGGTGGTGCGCATTGTATGGGTGTGTGTTACATTAGATGCACTAGTAGGAATGAGAAAAACATCACGGGGTGGTGCGCATTGTATGGGTGTGTGTTACATTACATTCACTAGTAGCAGTGAGAAAAACATCACGGGGTGGTGCGCATTGTATGGGTGTGTGTTACATTACATTCACTAGTAGCAGTGAGAAATACATCACGGGGTGGTGCGCATTGTATGGGTGTGTGTTACATTAGTTTCACTAGTAGGATTGAGAAAAACATCACGGGGTGGTGCGCATTGTATGGGTGTGTGTTACATTACTTTCACTAGTAGCAGTGAGAAAAACATCACGGGGTGGTGCGCATTGTATGGGTGTGTGTTACATTAGATGCACTAGTAGGAATGAGAAAAACATCACGGGGTGGTGCGCATTGTATGGGTGTGTGTTACATTACATTCACTAGTAGCAGTGAGAAAAACATTACGGGGTGGTGCGCATTGTATGGGTGTGTGTTACATTACATTCACTAGTACCAGTGAGAAAAACATCACGGGGTGGTGCGCATTGTATGGGTGTGTGTTACATTACATTCACTAGTAGCAGTGAGAAAAACATCACGGGGTGGTGCGCATTGTATGGGTGTGTGTTACATTAGATTCACTAGTAGCAGTGAGAAAAACATCACGGGGTGGTGCGCATTGTATGGGTGTGTGTTACATTAGATTCACTAGTAGCAGTGAGAAAAACATCACGGGGTGGTGCGCATTGTATGGGTGTGTGTTACATTAGATTCACTAGTAGCAGTGAGAAAAACATCACGGGGTGGTGCGCATTGTATGGGTGTGTGTTACATTAGATTCACTAGTAGCAGTGAGAAAAACATCACGGGGTGGTGCGCATTGTATGGGTGTGTGTTACATTAGATTCACTAGTAGCAGTGAGAAAAACACGGGGTGGTGCGCATTGTATGGGTGTGTGTCACATTAGATTCACTAGTAGGAGTGAGAAAAACATCACGGGGTGGTGCGCATTGTATGGGTGTGTGTCACATTAGATTCACTAGTAGGAGTGAGAAAAACATCACGGGGTGGTGCGCATTGTATGGGTGTGTGTCACATTAGATTCACTAGTAGCAGTGAGAAAAACATCACGGGGTGGTGCGCCTTGTATGGGTGTGTGTCACATTAGATTCACTAGTAGCAGTGAGAAAAACATCACGGGGTGGTGCGCATTGTATGGGTGTGTGTCACATTAGATTCACTAGTAGCAGTGAGAAAAACATCACGGGGTGGTGCGCATTGTATGGGTGTGTGTCACATTAGATTCACTAGTAGGAGTGAGAAAAACATCACCGGGTGGTGCGCATTGTATGGGTGTGTGTCACGTTAGATTCACTAGTAGGAGTGAGAAAAACATCACGGGGTGGTGCGCATTGTATGGGTGTGTGTCACATTAGATTCACTAGTAGGAGTGAGAAAAACATCACGGGGTGGTGCGCATTGTATGGGTGTGTGTCACGTTAGATTCACTAGTAGGAGTGAGAAAAACATCACGGGGTGGTGCGCATTGTATGGGTGTGTGTCACGTTAGATTCACTAGTAGGAGTGAGAAAAACATCACGGGGTGGTGCGCATTGTATGGGTGTGTGTCACATTAGATTCACTAGTAGGAGTGAGAAAAACATCACGGGGTGGTGCGCATTGTATGGGTGTGTGTCACATTAGATTCACTAGTAGGAGTGAGAAAAACATCACGGGGTGGTGCGCATTGTATGGGTGTGTGTTACATTAGATTCACTATTAGGAGTGAGAAAAACATCACGGGGTGGTGCGCATTGTATGGGTGTGTGTTACATTACATTCACTAGTAGGTGTGAGAAAAACATCACGGGGTGGTGCGCATTGTATGGGTGTGTGTTACATTACATTCACTAGTAGCAGTGAGAAAAACATCACGGGGTGGTGCGCATTGTATGGGTGTGTGTTACATTACATTCACTAGTAGCAGTGAGAAAAACATCACGGGGTGGTGTGCATTGTATGGGTGTGTGTTACATTACATTCACTAGTAGCAGTGAGAAAAACATCACGGGGTGGTGCGCATTGTATGGGTGTGTGTTACATTAGATTCACTAGTAGCAGTGAGAAAAACATCACGGGGTGGTGCGCATTGTATGGGTGTGTGTTACATTAGTTTCACTAGTAGGATTGAGAAAAACATCACGGGGTGGTGCGCATTGTATGGGTGTGTGTTCCATTAGTTTCACTAGTAGGAGTGAGAAAAACATCACGGGGTGGTGCGCATTGTATGGGTGTGTGTTCCATTAGATGCACTAGTAGGAATGAGAAAAACATCACGGGGTGGTGCGCATTGTATGCGTGTGTGTTACATTACATTCACTAGTAGGAGTGAGAAAAACATCACGGGGTGGTGCGCATTGTATGGGTGTGTGTTCCATTAGATGCACTAGTAGGAATGAGAAAAACATCACGGGGTGGTGCGCATTGTATGGGTGTGTGTTACATTACATTCACTAGTAGCAGTGAGAAAAACATCACGGGGTGGTGCGCATTGTATGGGTGTGTGTCACATTAGATTCACTAGTAGGAGTGAGAAAAACATCACGGGGTGGTGCGCATTGTATGGGTGTGTGTCACATTAGATTCACTAGTAGGAGTGAGAAAAACATCACGGGGTGGTGCGCATTGTATGGGTGTGTGTCACATTAGATTCACTAGTAGGAGTGAGAAAAACATCACGGGGTGGTGCGCATTGTATGGGTGTGTGTTACATTAGATTCACTAGTAGGAGTGAGAAAATCATCACGGGGTGGTGCGCATTGTATGGGTGTGTGTTACATTGCATTCACTAGTAGGAGTGAGAAAAACATCACGGGGTGGTGCGCATTGTATGGGTGTGTGTTACATTAGATTCACTAGTAGGAGTGAGAAAAACATCACGGGGTGGTGCGCATTGTATGGGTGTGTGTTACATTAGATTCACTAGTAGGAGTGAGAAAAACATCACGGGGTGGTGCGCATTGTATGGGTGTGTGTTACATTACATTCACTAGTAGGAGTGAGAAAAACATCACGGGGTGGTGCGCATTGTATGGGTGTGTGTTACATTACATTCACTAGTAGGAGTGAGAAAAACATCACGGGGTGGTGCGCATTGTATGGGTGTGTGTTACATTACATTCTCTCGTAGGAGTGAGAAAAACATCACGGGGTGGTGCGCATTGTATGGGTGTGTGTTACATTACATTCACTAGTAGGATTGAGATAAACATCACGGGGTGGTGCGCATTGTATGGGTGTGTGTTACATTAGTTTCACTAGTAGGAGTGAGAAAAACATCACGGGGTGGTGCGCATTGTATGGGTGTGTGTTACATTAGATGCACTAGTAGGAGTGAGAAAAACCTCACGGGGTGGTGCCCATTGTATGGGTGTGTGTTACATTAGATGCACTAGTAGGAGTGAGAAAAACCTCACGGGGTGGTGCCCATTGTATGGGTGTGTGTTACATTACATACACTAGTAGCAGTGAGAAAAACCTCACGGGGTGGTGCGCATTGTATGGGTGTGTGTTACATTACATTCACTAGTAGCAGTGAGAAAAACATCACGGGGTGGTGCGCATTGTATGGGTGTGTGTTACATTACATTCACTAGTAGGAGTGAGAAAAACATCACGGGGTGGTGCGCATTGTATGGGTGTGTGTTACATTAGATTCACTAGTAGCAGTGAGAAAAACATCACGGGGTGGTGCGCATTGTATGGGTGTGTGTTACATTAGACTCACTGGTAGCAGTGAGAAAAACATCACGGGGTGGTGCGCATTGTATGGGTGTTTGTTACATTAGACTCACTGGTAGCAGTGAGAAAAACATCACGGGGTGGTGCGCATTGTATGGGTGTGTGTTACATTAGATTCACTGGTAGCAGTGAGAAAAACATCACGGGGTGGTGCGCATTGTATAGGGGTATGTTACATTAGATTCACTAGTAGCAGTGAGAAAAACATCACGGGGTGGTGCGCATTGTATGGGGGTGTGTTACATTAGATTCACTATTAGCAGTGAGAAAAACATCACGGGGTGGTGCGCATTGTATGGGTGTGTGTTACATTACATTCACTAGTAGGAGTGAGAAAAACATCACGGGGTGGTGCGCATTGTATGGGTGTGTGTTACATTACATTCACTAGTAGGAGTGAGAAAAACATCACGGGGTGGTGCGCATTGTATGGGTGTGTGTTACATTACATTCACTAGTAGGAGTGAGAAAAACATCACGGGGTGGTGCGCATTGTATGGGTGTGTGTTACATTACATTCACTAGTAGGAGTGAGAAAAACATCACGGGGTGGTGCGCATTGTATGGGTGTGTGTTACATTACATTCACTAGTAGGAGTGAGAAAAACATCACGGGGTGGTGCGCATTGTATGGGTGTGTGTTACATTAGATTCACTAGTAGGAGTGAGAAAATCATCACGGGGTGGTGCGCATTGTATGGGTGTGTGTTACATGACATTCACTAGTAGGAGGGAGAAAAACATCACGGGGTGGTGCGCATTGTATGGGTGTGTGTTACATTACATTCACTAGTAGGAGTGAGAAAAACATCACGGGGTGGTGCGCATTGTATGGGTGTGTGTTACATTAGATTCACTAGTAGGAGTGAGAAAAACATCACGGGGTGGTGCGCATTGTATGGGTGTGTGTTACATTAGATTCACTAGTAGCAGTGAGAAAAACATCACGGGGTGGTCCGCATTGTATGGGTGTGTGTTACATTAGATTCACTAGTAGGAGGGAGAAAAACATCACGAGGTGGTGCGCATTGTATGGGTGTGTGTTACATTACATTCACTAGTAGGAGTGAGAAAAACATCACGGGGTGGTGCGCATTGTATGGGTGTGTGTTACATTAGATTCACTAGTAGGAGTGAGAAAAACATCACGGGGTGGTGCGCATTGTATGGGTGTGTGTTACATTAGATTCACTAGTAGGAGTGAGAAAAACATCACGGGGTGGTGCGCCTTGTATGGGTGTGTGTTACATTAGATTCACTAGTAGCAGTGAGAAAAACATCACGGGGTGGTGCGCCTTGTATGGGTGTGTGTCACATTAGATTCACTAGTAGCAGTGAGAAAAACATCACGGGGTGGTGCGCATTGTATGGGTGTGTGTCACATTAGATTCACTAGTAGCAGTGAGAAAAACATCACGGGGTGGTGCGCATTGTATGGGTGTGTGTTACATTAGATTCACTAGTAGCAGTGAGAAAAACATCACGGGGTGGTGCGCATTGTATGGGTGTGTGTCACATTAGATTCACTAGTAGCAGTGAGAAAAACATCACGGGGTGGTGCGCATTGTATGGGTGTGTGTCACATTAGATTCACTAGTAGCAGTGAGAAAAACATCACGGGGTGGTGCGCATTGTATGGGTGTGTGTCACATTAGATTCACTAGTAGCAGTGAGAAAAACATCACGGGGTGGTGCGCATTGTATGGGTGTGTGTCACATTAGATTCACTAGTAGCAGTGAGAAAAACATCACGGGGTGGTGCGCATTGTATGGGTGTGTGTCACATTAGATTCACTAGTAGCAGTGAGAAAAACATCACGGGGTGGTGCGCATTGTATGGGTGTGTGTCACATTACATTCACTAGTAGGAGTGAGAAAAACATCACGGGGTGGTGCGCATTGTATGGGTGTGTGTCACATTAGATTCACTAGTAGGAGTGAGAAAAACATCACCGGGTGGTGCGCATTGTATGGGTGTGTGTCACGTTAGATTCACTAGTAGGAGTGAGAAAAACATCACGGGGTGGTGCGCATTGTATGGGTGTGTGTTACATGACATTCACTAGTAGGAGGGAGAAAAACATCACGGGGTGGTGCGCATTGTATGGGTGTGTGTTACATTACATTCACTAGTAGGAGTGAGAAAAACATCACGGGGTGGTGCGCATTGTATGGGTGTGTGTTACATTAGATTCACTAGTAGGAGTGAGAAAAACATCACGGGGTGGTGCGCATTGTATGGGTGTGTGTTACATTAGATTCACTAGTAGCAGTGAGAAAAACATCACGGGGTGGTCCGCATTGTATGGGTGTGTGTTACATTAGATTCACTAGTAGGAGGGAGAAAAACATCACGAGGTGGTGCGCATTGTATGGGTGTGTGTTACATTACATTCACTAGTAGGAGTGAGAAAAACATCACGGGGTGGTGCGCATTGTATGGGTGTGTGTTACATTAGATTCACTAGTAGGAGTGAGAAAAACATCACGGGGTGGTGCGCATTGTATGGGTGTGTGTTACATTAGATTCACTAGTAGGAGTGAGAAAAACATCACGGGGTGGTGCGCCTTGTATGGGTGTGTGTTACATTAGATTCACTAGTAGCAGTGAGAAAAACATCACGGGGTGGTGCGCCTTGTATGGGTGTGTGTCACATTAGATTCACTAGTAGCAGTGAGAAAAACATCACGGGGTGGTGCGCATTGTATGGGTGTGTGTCACATTAGATTCACTAGTAGCAGTGAGAAAAACATCACGGGGTGGTGCGCATTGTATGGGTGTGTGTTACATTCGATTCACTAGTAGCAGTGAGAAAAACATCACGGGGTGGTGCGCATTGTATGGGTGTGTGTCACATTAGATTCACTAGTAGCAGTGAGAAAAACATCACGGGGTGGTGCGCATTGTATGGGTGTGTGTCACATTAGATTCACTAGTAGCAGTGAGAAAAACATCACGGGGTGGTGCGCATTGTATGGGTGTGTGTCACATTAGATTCACTAGTAGCAGTGAGAAAAACATCACGGGGTGGTGCGCATTGTATGGGTGTGTGTCACATTAGATTCACTAGTAGCAGTGAGAAAAACATCACGGGGTGGTGCGCATTGTATGGGTGTGTGTCACATTAGATTCACTAGTAGCAGTGAGAAAAACATCACGGGGTGGTGCGCATTGTATGGGTGTGTGTCACATTACATTCACTAGTAGGAGTGAGAAAAACATCACGGGGTGGTGCGCATTGTATGGGTGTGTGTCACATTAGATTCACTAGTAGGAGTGAGAAAAACATCACCGGGTGGTGCGCATTGTATGGGTGTGTGTCACGTTAGATTCACTAGTAGGAGTGAGAAAAACATCACGGGGTGGTGCGCATTGTATGGGTGTGTGTCACATTAGATTCACTAGTAGGAGTGAGAAAAACATCACGGGGTGGTGCGCATTGTATGGGTGTGTGTTACATTAGATTCACTAGTAGGAGTGAGAAAATCATCACGGGGTGGTGCGCATTGTATGGGTGTGTGTTACGTTGCATTCACTAGTAGGAGTGAGAAAAACATCACGGGGTGGTGCGCATTGTATGGGTGTGTGTTACATTAGATTCACTAGTAGGAGTGAGAAAAACATCACGGGGTGGTGCGCATTGTATGGGTGTGTGTTACATTAGATTCACTAGTAGGAGTGAGAAAAACATCACGGGGTGGTGCGCATTGTATGGGTGTGTGTTACATTACATTCACTAGTAGGAGTGAGAAAAACATCACGGGGTGGTGCGCATTGTATGGGTGTGTGTTACATTACATTCACTAGTAGGAGTGAGAAAAACATCACGGGGTGGTGCGCATTGTATGGGTGTGTGTTACATTACATTCTCTAGTAGGAGTGAGAAAAACATCACGGGGTGGTGCGCATTGTATGGGTGTGTGTTACATTACATTCACTAGTAGGATTGAGATAAACATCACGGGGTGGTGCGCATTGTATGGGTGTGTGTTACATTAGTTTCACTAGTAGGAGTGAGAAAAACATCACGGGGTGGTGCGCATTGTATGGGTGTGTGTTACATTAGATGCACTAGTAGGAGTGAGAAAAACCTCACGGGGTGGTGCCCATTGTATGGGTGTGTGTTACATTAGATGCACTAGTAGGAGTGAGAAAAACCTCACGGGGTGGTGCCCATTGTATGGGTGTGTGTTACATTACATACACTAGTAGCAGTGAGAAAAACCTCACGGGGTGGTGCGCATTGTATGGGTGTGTGTTACATTACATTCACTAGTAGCAGTGAGAAAAACATCACGGGGTGGTGCGCATTGTATGGGTGTGTGTTACATTACATTCACTAGTAGCAGTGAGAAAAACATCACGGGGTGGTGCGCATTGTATGGGTGTGTGTTACATTAGATTCACTAGTAGCAGTGAGAAAAACATCACGGAGTGGTGCGCATTGTATGGGTGTGTGTTACATTAGACTCACTGGTAGCAGTGAGAAAAACATCACGGGGTGGTGCGCATTGTATGGGTGTGTGTTACATTAGACTCACTGGTAGCAGTGAGAAAAACATCACGGGGTGGTGCGCATTGTATGGGTGTGTGTTACATTAGATTCACTGGTAGCAGTGAGAAAAACATCACGGGGTGGTGCGCATTGTATAGGGGTATGTTACATTAGATTCACTAGTAGCAGTGAGAAAAACATCACGGGGTGGTGCGCATTGTATGGGGGTGTGTTACATTAGATTCACTAGTAGCAGTGAGAAAAACATCACGGGGTGGTGCGCATTGTATGGGTGTGTGTTACATTACATTCACTAGTAGGAGTGAGAAAAACATCACGGGGTGGTGCGCATTGTATGGGTGTGTGTTACATTACATTCACTAGTAGGAGTGAGAAAAACATCACGGGGTGGTGCGCATTGTATGGGTGTGTGTTACATTACATTCACTAGTAGGAGTGAGAAAAACATCACGGGGTGGTGCGCATTGTATGGGTGTGTGTTACATTACATTCACTAGTAGGAGTGAGAAAAACATCACGGGGTGGTGCGCATTGTATGGGTGTGTGTTACATTACATTCACTAGTAGGAGTGAGAAAAACATCACGGGGTGGTGCGCATTGTATGGGTGTGTGTTACATTAGATTCACTAGTAGGAGTGAGAAAATCATCACGGGGTGGTGCGCATTGTATGGGTGTGTGTTACATGACATTCACTAGTAGGAGTGAGAAAAACATCACGGGGTGGTGCGCATTGTATGGGTGTGTGTCACATTAGATTCACTAGTAGGAGTGAGAAAAACATCACGGGGTGGTGCGCATTGTATGGGTGTGTGTCACGTTAGATTCACTAGTAGGAGTGAGAAAAACATCACGGGGTGGTGCGCATTGTATGGGTGTGTGTCACGTTAGATTCACTAGTAGGAGTGAGAAAAACATCACGGGGTGGTGCGCATTGTATGGGTGTGTGTCACATTAGATTCACTAGTAGGAGTGAGAAAAACATCACGGGGTGGTGCGCATTGTATGGGTGTGTGTCACATTAGATTCACTAGTAGGAGTGAGAAAAACATCACGGGGTGGTGCGCATTCTATGGGTGTGTGTTACATTAGATTCACTATTAGGAGTGAGAAAAACATCACGGGGTGGTGCGCATTGTATGGGTGTGTGTTACATTACATTCACTAGTAGGTGTGAGAAAAACATCACGGGGTGGTGCGCATTGTATGGGTGTGTGTTACATTACATTCACTAGTAGCAGTGAGAAAAACATCACGGGGTGGTGCGCATTGTATGGGTGTGTGTTACATTACATTCACTAGTAGCAGTGAGAAAAACATCACGGGGTGGTGTGCATTGTATGGGTGTGTGTTACATTACATTCACTAGTAGCAGTGAGAAAAACATCACGCGGTGGTGCGCATTGTATGGGTGTGTGTTACATTAGATTCACTAGTAGCAGTGAGAAAAACATCACGGGGTGGTGCGCATTGTATGGGTGTGTGTTACATTAGTTTCACTAGTAGGATTGAGAAAAACATCACGGGGTGGTGCGCATTGTATGGGTGTGTGTTCCATTAGTTTCACTAGTAGGAGTGAGAAAAACATCACGGGGTGGTGCGCATTGTATGGGTGTGTGTTCCATTAGATGCACTAGTAGAAATGAGAAAAACATCACGGGGTGGTGCGCATTGTATGGGTGTGTGTTACATTACATTCACTAGTAGCAGTGAGAAAAACATCACGGGGTGGTGCGCATTGTATGGGTGTGTGTTACATTAGATTCACTAGTAGCAGTGAGAAAAACATCACGGGGTGGTGCGCATTGTATGGGTGTGTGTTACATTAGATGCACTAGTAGGAATGAGAAAAACATCACGGGGTGGTGCGCATTGTATGCGTGTGTGTTACATTACATTCACTAGTAGGAGTGAGAAAAACATCACGGGGTGGTGCGCATTGTATGGGTGTGTGTTACATTAGTTTCACTAGTAGGAGTGAGAAAAACATCACGGGGTGGTGCGCATTGTATGGGTGCGTGTTCCATTAGTTTCACTAGTAGGAGTGAGAAAAACATCACGGGGTGGTGCGCATTGTATGGGTGTGTGTTCCATTAGATGCACTAGTAGGAATGAGAAAAACATCACGGGGTGGTGCGCATTGTATGGGTGTGTGTTACATTACATTCACTAGTAGCAGTGAGAAAAACATCACGGGGTGGTGCGCATTGTATGGGTGTGTGTCACATTAGATTCACTAGTAGGAGTGAGAAAAACATCACGGGGTGGTGCGCATTGTATGGGTGTGTGTCACATTAGATTCACTAGTAGGAGTGAGAAAAACATCACGGGGTGGTGCGCATTGTATGGGTGTGTGTCACATTAGATTCACTAGTAGGAGTGAGAAAAACATCACGGGGTGGTGCGCATTGTATGGGTGTGTGTTACATTAGATTCACTAGTAGGAGTGAGAAAATCATCACGGGGTGGTGCGCATTGTATGGGTGTGTGTTACATTGCATTCACTAGTAGGAGTGAGAAAAACATCACGGGGTGGTGCGCATTGTATGGGTGTGTGTTACATTAGATTCACTAGTAGGAGTGAGAAAAACATCACGGGGTGGTGCGCATTGTATGGGTGTGTGTTACATTAGATTCACTAGTAGGAGTGAGAAAAACATCACGTGGTGGTGCGCATTGTATGGGTGTGTGTTACATTACATTCACTAGTAGGAGTGAGAAAAACATCACGGGGTGGTGCGCATTGTATGGGTGTGTGTTACATTACATTCACTAGTAGGAGTGAGAAAAACATCACGGGGTGGTGCGCATTGTATGGGTGTGTGTTACATTACATTCTCTAGTAGGAGTGAGAAAAACATCACGGGGTGGTGCGCATTGTATGGGTGTGTGTTACATTACATTCACTAGTAGGATTGAGATAAACATCACGGGGTGGTGCGCATTGTATGGGTGTGTGTTACATTAGTTTCACTAGTAGGAGTGAGAAAAACATCACGGGGTGGTGCGCATTGTATGGGTGTGTGTTACATTAGATGCACTAGTAGGAGTGAGAAAAACCTCACGGGGTGGTGCCCATTGTATGGGTGTGTGTTACATTAGATGCACTAGTAGGAGTGAGAAAAACCTCACGGGGTGGTGCCCATTGTATGGGTGTGTGTTACATTACATACACTAGTAGCAGTGAGAAAAACATCACGGGGTGGTGTGCATTGTATGGGTGTGTGTTACATTACATTCACTAGTAGCAGTGAGAAAAACATCACGGGGTGGTGTGCATTGTATGGGTGTGTGTTACATTAGTTTCACTAGTAGGAGTGAGAAAAACATCACGGGGTGGTGCGCATCGTATGGGTGTGTGTTACATTAGATGCACTAGTAGGAGTGAGAAAAACCTCACGGGGTGGTGCCCATTGTATGGGTGTGTGTTACATTAGATTCACTAGTAGGAGTGAGAAAAACATCACGGGGTGGTGCGCATTCTATGGGTGTGTGTTACATTAGATTCACTATTAGGAGTGAGAAAAACATCACGGGGTGGTGCGCATTGTATGGGTGTGTGTTACATTACATTCACTAGTAGGTGTGAGAAAAACATCACGGGGTGGTGCGCATTGTATGGGTGTGTGTTACATTACATTCACTAGTAGCAGTGAGAAAAACATCACGGGGTGGTGCGCATTGTATGGGTGTGTGTTACATTACATTCACTAGTAGCAGTGAGAAAAACATCACGGGGTGGTGTGCATTGTATGGGTGTGTGTTACATTACATTCACTAGTAGCAGTGAGAAAAACATCACGGGGTGGTGCGCATTGTATGGGTGTGTGTTACATTAGATTCACTAGTAGCAGTGAGAAAAACATCACGGGGTGGTGCGCATTGTATGGGTGTGTGTTACATTAGTTTCACTAGTAGGATTGAGAAAAACATCACGGGGTGGTGCGCATTGTATGGGTGTGTGTTCCATTAGTTTCACTAGTAGGAGTGAGAAAAACATCACGGGGTGGTGCGCATTGTATGGGTGTGTGTTCCATTAGATGCACTAGTAGGAATGAGAAAAACATCACGGGGTGGTGCGCATTGTATGGGTGTGTGTTACATTACATTCACTAGTAGCAGTGAGAAAAACATCACGGGGTGGTGCGCATTGTATGGGTGTGTGTTACATTAGATTCACTAGTAGCAGTGAGAAAAACATCACGGGGTGGTGCGCATTGTATGGGTGTGTGTTACATTAGATGCACTAGTAGGAATGAGAAAAACATCACGGGGTGGTGCGCATTGTATGCGTGTGTGTTACATTACATTCACTAGTAGGAGTGAGAAAAACATCACGGGGTGGTGCGCATTGTATGGGTGTGTGTTACATTAGTTTCACTAGTAGGAGTGAGAAAAACATCACGGGGTGGTGCGCATTGTATGGGTGCGTGTTCCATTAGTTTCACTAGTAGGAGTGAGAAAAACATCACGGGGTGGTGCGCATTGTATGGGTGTGTGTTCCATTAGATGCACTAGTAGGAATGAGAAAAACATCACGGGGTGGTGCGCATTGTATGGGTGTGTGTTACATTACATTCAGTAGTAGCAGTGAGAAAAACATCACGGGGTGGTGCGCATTGTATGGGTGTGTGTCACATTAGATTCACTAGTAGGAGTGAGAAAAACATCACGGGGTGGTGCGCATTGTATGGGTGTGTGTCACATTAGATTCACTAGTAGGAGTGAGAAAAACATCACGGGGTGGTGCGCATTGTATGGGTGTGTGTCACATTAGATTCACTAGTAGGAGTGAGAAAAACATCACGGGGTGGTGCGCATTGTATGGGTGTGTGTTACATTAGATTCACTAGTAGGAGTGAGAAAATCATCACGGGGTGGTGCGCATTGTATGGGTGTGTGTTACATTGCATTCACTAGTAGGAGTGAGAAAAACATCACGGGGTGGTGCGCATTGTATGGGTGTGTGTTACATTAGATTCACTAGTAGGAGTGAGAAAAACATCACGGGGTGGTGCGCATTGTATGGGTGTGTGTTACATTAGATTCACTAGTAGGAGTGAGAAAAACATCACGGGGTGGTGCGCATTGTATGGGTGTGTGTTACATTACATTCACTAGTAGGAGTGAGAAAAACATCACGGGGTGGTGCGCATTGTATGGGTGTGTGTTACATTACATTCACTAGTAGGAGTGAGAAAAACATCACGGGGTGGTGCGCATTGTATGGGTGTGTGTTACATTACATTCTCTAGTAGGAGTGAGAAAAACATCACGGGGTGGTGCGCATTGTATGGGTGTGTGTTACATTACATTCACTAGTAGGATTGAGATAAACATCACGGGGTGGTGCGCATTGTATGGGTGTGTGTTACATTAGTTTCACTAGTAGGAGTGAGAAAAACATCACGGGGTGGTGCGCATTGTATGGGTGTGTGTTACATTAGATGCACTAGTAGGAGTGAGAAAAACCTCACGGGTTGGTGCCCATTGTATGGGTGTGTGTTACATTAGATGCACTAGTAGGAGTGAGAAAAACCTCACGGGGTGGTGCCCATTGTATGGGTGTGTGTTACATTACATACACTAGTAGCAGTGAGAAAAACCTCACGGGGTGGTGCGCATTGTATGGGTGTGTGTTACATTACATTCACTAGTAGCAGTGAGAAAAACATCACGGGGTGGTGCGCATTGTATGGGTGTGTGTTACATTACATTCACTAGTAGCAGTGAGAAAAACATCACGGGGTGGTGCGCATTGTATGGGTGTGTGTTACATTAGATTCACTAGTAGCAGTGAGAAAAACATCACGGGGTGGTGCGCATTGTATGGGTGTGTGTTACATTAGACTCACTGGTAGCAGTGAGAAAAACATCACGGGGTGGTGCGCATTGTATGGGTGTGTGTTACATTAGACTCACTGGTAGCAGTGAGAAAAACATCACGGGGTGGTGCGCATTGTATGGGTGTGTGTTACATTAGATTCACTGGTAGCAGTGAGAAAAACATCACGGGGTGGTGCGCATTGTATAGGGGTATGTTACATTAGATTCACTAGTAGCAGTGAGAAAAACATCACGGGGTGGTGCGCATTGTATGGGGGTGTGTTACATTAGATTCACTAGTAGCAGTGAGAAAAACATCACGGGGTGGTGCGCATTGTATGGGTGTGTGTTACATTACATTCACTAGTAGGAGTGAGAAAAACATCACGGGGTGGTGCGCATTGTATGGGTGTGTGTTACATTACATTCACTAGTAGGAGTGAGAAAAACATCACGGGGTGGTGCGCATTGTATGGGTGTGTGTTACATTACATTCACTAGTAGGAGTGAGAAAAACATCACGGGGTGGTGCGCATTGTATGGGTGTGTGTTACATTACATTCACTAGTAGGAGTGAGAAAAACATCACGGGGTGGTGCGCATTGTATGGGTGTGTGTTACATTACATTCACTAGTAGGAGTGAGAAAAACATCACGGGGTGGTGCGCATTGTATGGGTGTGTGTTACATTAGATTCACTAGTAGGAGTGAGAAAATCATCACGGGGTGGTGCGCATTGTATGGGTGTGTGTTACATGACATTCACTAGTAGGAGGGAGAAAAACATCACGGGGTGGTGCGCATTGTATGGGTGTGTGTTACATTACATTCACTAGTAGGAGTGAGAAAAACATCACGGGGTGGTGCGCATTGTATGGGTGTGTGTTACATTAGATTCACTAGTAGGAGTGAGAAAAACATCACGGGGTGGTGCGCATTGTATGGGTGTGTGTTACATTAGATTCACTAGTAGCAGTGAGAAAAACATCACGGGGTGGTGCGCATTGTATGGGTGTGTGTTACATTAGATTCACTAGTAGCAGTGAGAAAAACATCACGGGGTGGTGCGCATTGTATGGGTGTGTGTCACATTAGATTCACTAGTAGGAGTGAGAAAAACATCACGGGGTGGTGCGCATTGTATGGGTGTGTGTTACATTAGTTTCACTAGTAGGAGTGAGAAAAACATCACGGGGTGGTGCGCATTGTATGGGTGTGTGTTACATTAGATGCACCAGTAGGAGTGAGAAAAACCTCACGGGGTGGTGCCCATTGTATGGGTGTGTGTTACATTAGATGCACTAGTAGGAGTGAGAAAAACCTCACGGGGTGGTGCCCATTGTATGGGTGTGTGTTACATTACATTCACTAGTAGCAGTGAGAAAAACATCACGGGGTGGTGCGCATTGTATGGGTGTGTGTTACATTACATTCACTAGTAGCAGTGAGAAAAACATCACGGGGTGGTGCGCATTGTATGGGTGTGTGTTACATTACATTCACTAGTAGCAGTGAGAAAAACATCACGGGGTGGTGCGCATTGTATGGGTGTGTGTTACATTAGATTCACTAGTAGCAGTGAGAAAAACATCACGGGGTGGTGCGCATTGTATGGGTGTGTCTTACATTAGACTCACTGGTAGCAGTGAGAAAAACATCACGGGGTGGTGCGCATTGTATGGGTGTGTGTTACATTAGACTCACTGGTAGCAGTGAGAAAAACATCACGGGGTGGTGCGCATTGTATGGGTGTGTGTTACATTAGATTCACTAGTAGCAGTGAGAAAAACATCACGGGGTGGTGCGCATTGTATGGGTGTGTGTTACATTAGACTCACTGGTAGCAGTGAGAAAAACATCACGGGTGGTGCGCATTGTATGGGTGTGTGTTACATTAGACTCACTGGTAGCAGTGAGAAAAACATCACGGGGTGGTGCGCATTGTATGGGTGTGTGTTACATTAGACTCACTGGTAGCAGTGAGAAAAACATCACGGGGTGGTGCGCATTGTATAGGGGTATGTTACATTAGATTCACTAGTAGCAGTGAGAAAAACATCACGGGTGGTGCGCATTGTATGGGGGTGTGTTACATTAGATTCACTAGTGGCAGTGAGAAAAACATCACGGGGTGGTGCGCATTGTATGGGTGTGTGTCACATTACATTCACTAGTAGGAGTGAGAAAAACATCACGGGGCGGTGCGCATTGTATGGGTGTGTGTTACATTACATTCACTAGTAGGAGTGAGAAAAACATCACGGGGTGGTGCGCATTGTATGGGTGTGTGTTACATTACATTCACTAGTAGGAGTGAGAAAAACATCACGGGGTGGTGCGCATTGTATGGGTGTGTGTTACATTACATTCACTAGTAGGAGTGAGAAAAACATCACGGGGTGGTGCGCATTGTATGGGTGTGTGTTACATTACATTCACTAGTAGGAGTGAGAAAAACATCACGGGGTGGTGCGCATTGTATGGGTGTGTGTTACATTAGATTCACTAGTAGGAGTGAGAAAATCATCACGGGGTGGTGCGCATTGTATGGGTGTGTGTCACATTAGATTCACTAGTAGCAGTGAGAAAAACATCACGGGGTGGTGCGCATTGTATGGGTGTGTGTTACATTAGATTCACTAGTAGGAGTGAGAAAAACATCACGGGGTGGTGCGCATTGTATGGGTGTGTGTCACATTAGATTCACTAGTAGGAGTGAGAAAAACATCACGGGGTGGTGCGCATTGTATGGGTGTGTGTCACATTAGATTCACTAGTAGGAGTGAGAAAAACATCACGGGGTGGTGCGCATTGTATGGGTGTGTGTCACATTAGATTCACTAGTAGGAGTGAGAAAAACATCACGGGGTGGTGCGCATTGTATGGGTGTGTGTCACATTAGATTCACTAGTAGGAGTGAGAAAAACATCACGGGGTGGTGCGCATTGTATGGGTGTGTGTCACATTAGATTCACTAGTAGGAGTGAGAAAAACATCACGGGGTGGTGCGCATTGTATGGGTGTGTGCCACATTAGATTCACTAGTAGGAGTGAGAAAAACATCACGGGGTGGTGCGCATTGTATGGGTGTGTGTCACATTAGATTCACTAGTAGGAGTGAGAAAAACATCACGGGGTGGTGCGCATTGTATGGGTGTGTGTCACATTAGATTCACTAGTAGGAGTGAGATGTGTCACATGATTCACTAGTAGGAGTGAGAAAACATAACGGGGTGGTGCGCATTGTATGGGTGTGTGTCACACTAGATTCACTAGTAAGGTGGGAGAGGGTGTGTGTCACATTAGATTCACTAGTAGGAGTGAGAAAAACATCACGGGGTGGTGCGCATTGTATGGGTGTGTGTCACATTAGATTCACTAGTAGGAGTGAGAAAAACATCACGGGGTGGTGCGCATTGTATGGGTGTGTGTCACATTAGATTCACTAGTAGGAGTGAGAAAAACATCACGGGGTGGTGCGCATTGTATGTGTGTGTGTCACATTAGATTCACTAGTAGGAGTGAGAAAAACATCACGGGGTGGTGCGCATTGTATGGGTGTGTGTCACATTAGATTCACTAGTAGGAGTGAGAAAAACATCACGGGGTGGTGCGCATTGTATGTGTGTGTGTCACATTAGATTCACTAGTAGGAGTGAGAAAAACATCACGGGGTGGTGCGCATTGTATGGGTGTGTGTCACATTACATTCACTAGTAGGAGTGAGAAAAACATCACGGGGTGGTGCGCATTGTATGGGTGTGTGTCACATTACATTCACTAGTAGGAGTGAGTAAAACATCACGGGGTGGTGCGCATTGTATGGGTGTGTGTCACATTACATTCACTAGTAGGAGTGAGAAAAACATCACGGGGTGGTGCGCATTGTATGGGTGTGTGTTACATTAGATTCACCAGTAGGAGTGAGAAAAACATCACGGGGTGGTGCGCATTGTATGGGTGTGTGTTACATTAGATTCAGTAGTCGGAGTGAGAAAACATCACGGTGTGGTGCGCATTGTATGGGTGAGTGTTACATTACATTCACTAGTAGGAGTGAGAAAAACATCACGGGGAGGTGCGCAATGTATGGGTGTGTCTTACATTAGATTCACTAGTAGGAGTGAGAAAAACATCACGGGGTGGTGCGCATTGTATGGGTGTGTGTTACATTAGATTCACTAGTAGCAGTGAGAAAAACATCACGGGGTGGTGCGCATTGTATGGGTGTGTGTCACATTACATTCACTAGTAGGAGTGAGAAAAACATCACGGGGCGGTGCGCATTGTATGGGTGTGTGTTACATTACATTCACTAGTAGGAGTGAGAAAAACATCACGGGGTGGTGCGCATTGTATGGGTGTGTGTTACATTACATTCACTAGTAGGAGTGAGAAAAACATCACGGGGTGGTGCGCATTGTATGGGTGTGTGTTACATTACATTCACTAGTAGGAGTGAGAAAAACATCACGGGGTGGTGCGCATTGTATGGGTGTGTGTTACATTACATTCACTAGTAGGAGTGAGAAAAACATCACGGGGTGGTGCGCATTGTATGGGTGTGTGTTACATTAGATTCACTAGTAGGAGTGAGAAAATCATCACGGGGTGGTGCGCATTGTATGGGTGTGTGTCACATTAGATTCACTAGTAGCAGTGAGAAAAACATCACGGGGTGGTGCGCATTGTATGGGTGTGTGTTACATTAGATTCACTAGTAGGAGTGAGAAAAACATCACGGGGTGGTGCGCATTGTATGGGTGTGTGTTACATTACATTCACTAGTAGCAGTGAGAAAAACATCACGGGGTGGTGCGCATTGTATGGGTGTGTGTTACATTAGATTCACTAGTAGCAGTGAGAAAAACATCACGGGGTGGTGCGCATTGTATGGGTGTGTGTTACATTAGATGCACTAGTAGGAATGAGAAAAACATCACGGGGTGGTGCGCATTGTATGCGTGTGTGTTACATTACATTCACTAGTAGGAGTGAGAAAAACATCACGGGGTGGTGCGCATTGTATGGGTGTGTGTTACATTAGTTTCACTAGTAGGAGTGAGAAAAACATCACGGGGTGGTGCGCATTGTATGGGTGCGTGTTCCATTAGTTTCACTAGTAGGAGTGAGAAAAACATCACGGGGTGGTGCGCATTGTATGGGTGTGTGTTCCATTAGATGCACTAGTAGGAATGAGAAAAACATCACGGGGTGGTGCGCATTGTATGGGTGTGTGTTACATTACATTCACTAGTAGCAGTGAGAAAAACATCACGGGGTGGTGCGCATTGTATGGGTGTGTGTCACATTAGATTCACTAGTAGGAGTGAGAAAAACATCACGGGGTGGTGCGCATTGTATGGGTGTGTGTCACATTAGATTCACTAGTAGGAGTGAGAAAAACATCACGGGGTGGTGCGCATTGTATGGGTGTGTGTCACATTAGATTCACTAGTAGGAGTGAGAAAAACATCACGGGGTGGTGCGCATTGTATGGGTGTGTGTTACATTAGATTCACTAGTAGGAGTGAGAAAATCATCACGGGGTGGTGCGCATTGTATGGGTGTGTGTCACATTACATTCACTAGTAGGAGTGAGAAAAACATCACGGGGTGGTGCGCATTGTATGGGTGTGTGTCACATTACATTCACTAGTAGGAGTGAGTAAAACATCACGGGGTGGTGCGCATTGTATGGGTGTGTGTCACATTACATTCACTAGTAGGAGTGAGAAAAACATCACGGGGTGGTGCGCATTGTATGGGTGTGTGTTACATTAGATTCACCAGTAGGAGTGAGAAAAACATCACGGGGTGGTGCGCATTGTATGGGTGTGTGTTACATTAGATTCAGTAGTCGGAGTGAGAAAAACATCACGGTGTGGTGCGCATTGTATGGGTGAGTGTTACATTACATTCACTAGTAGGAGTGAGAAAAACATCACGGGGAGGTGCGCAATGTATGGGTGTGTCTTACATTAGATTCACTAGTAGGAGTGAGAAAAACATCACGGGGTGGTGCGCATTGTATGGGTGTGTGTTACATTAGATTCACTAGTAGGAGTGAGAAAAACATCACGGGGTGGTGCGCATTGTATGGGTGTGTGTTACATTAGATTCACTAGTAGGAGAGAGAAAATCATCACGGGGTGGTGCGCATTGTATGGGTGTGTGTTACATTAGATTCACTAGTAGGAGTGAGAAAAACATCACGGGGTGGTGCGCATTGTATGGGTGTGTGTTACATTACATTCACTAGTAGGAGTGAGAAAAACATCACGGGGTGGTGCGCATTGTATGGGTGTGTGTTACATTACATTCACTAGTAGCAGTGAGAAAAACATCACGGGGTGGTGCGCCTTGTATGGGTGTGTGTCACATTACATTCACTAGTAGGAGTGAGAAAAACATCACGGGGTGGTGCGCGTTGTATGGGTGTGTGTCACATTAGATACACTAGTAGGAGTGAGAAAAACATCACGGGGTGGTGCGCATTGTATCGGTGTGTGTCACATTACATTCACTAGTAGGAGTGAGAAAAACATCACGGGGTGGTGCGCCTTGAATGGGTGTGTGTCACATTACATTCACTAGTAGGAGTGAGAAAAACATCACGGGGTGGTGCGCATTGTATGGGTGTGTGTCACATTAGATTCACTAGTAGGAGTGAGAAAAACATCACGGGGTGGTGCGCATTGTATGGGTGTGTGTCACATTAGATTCACTAGTAGGAGTGAGAAAAACATCACGGGGTGGTGCGCCTTGTATGGGTTTGTGTCACATTACATTCACTAGTAGGAGTGAGAAAAACATCACGGGGTGGTGCGCCTTGAATGGGTGTGTGTCACATTACATTCACTAGTAGGAGTGAGAAAAACATCACGGGGTGGTGCGCATTGTATGGGTGTGTGTCACATTACATTCACTAGTAGCAGTGAGAAAAACATCACGGGGTGGTGCGCCTTGTATGGGTGTGTGTCACATTACATTCACTAGTAGGAGTGAGAAAAACATCACGGGGTGGTGCGCGTTGTATGGGTGTGTGTCACATTAGATTCACTAGTAGGAGTGAGAAAAACATCACGGGGTGGTGCGCATTGTATCGGTGTGTGTCACATTACATTCACTAGTAGGAGTGAGAAAAACATCACGGGGTGGTGCGCCTTGAATGGGTGTGTGTCACATTACATTCACTAGTAGGAGTGAGAAAAACATCACGGGGTGGTGCGCATTGTATGGGTGTGTGTCACATTAGATTCACTAGTAGGAGTGAGAAAAACATCACGGGGTGGTGCGCATTGTATGGGTGTGTGTCACATTAGATTCACTAGTAGGAGTGAGAAAAACATCACGGGGTGGTGCGCCTTGTATGGGTTTGTGTCACATTACATTCACTAGTAGGAGTGAGAAAAACATCACGGGGTGGTGCGCCTTGAATGGGTGTGTGTCACATTACATTCACTAGTAGGAGTGAGAAAAACATCACGGGGTGGTGCGCATTGTATGGGTGTGTGTCACATTACATTCACTAGTAGGAGTGAGAAAAACATCACGGGGTGGTGGGCATTGTATGGGTGTGTGTCACATTAGATTCACTAGTAGGAGTGAGAAAAACATCACGGGGTGGTGCGCATTGTATGGGTGTGTGTCACATTAGATTCACTAGTAGGAGTGAGAAAAACATCACGGGGTGGTGCGCATTGTATGGGTGTGTGTCACATTAGATTCACTAGTAGGAGTGAGAAAAACATCACGGGGTGGTGCGCATTGTATGGGTGTGTGTCACATTAGATTCACTAGTAGGAGTGAGAAAAACATCACGGGGTGGTGCGCATTGTATGGGTGTGTGTCACATTAGATTCACTAGTAGCAGTGAGAAAAACATCACGGGGTGGTGCGCATTGTATGGGTGTGTGTTACATTACATTCACTAGTAGCAGTGAGAAAAACATCACGGGGTGGTGCGCCTTGTATGGGTGTGTGTCACATTACATTCACTAGTAGGAGTGAGAAAAACATCACGTGGTGGTGCGCGTTGTATGGGTGTGTGTCACATTAGATTCACTAGTAGGAGTGAGAAAAACATCACGGGGTGGTGCGCCTTGTATGGGTGTGTGTCACATTAGATTCACTAGTAGGAGTGAGAAAAACATCACGGGGTGGTGCGCCTTGAATGGGTGTGTGTCACATTACATTCACTAGTAGGAGTGAGAAAAACATCACGGGGTGGTGCGCCTTGAATGGGTGTGTGTCACATTACATTCACTAGTAGGAGTGAGAAAAACATCACGGGGTGGTGCGCATTGTATGGGTGTGTGTCACATTAGATTCACTAGTAGGAGTGAGAAAAACATCACGGGGTGGTGCGCAATGTATGGGTGTGTGTCACATTAGATTCACTAGTAGGAGTGAGAAAAACATCATGGGGTGGTGCGCATTGTATGGGTGTGTGTCACATTAGATTCACTAGTAGGAGTGAGAAAAACATCACGGAGTGGTGCGCATTGTATGGGTGTGTTTTACATTAGATTCACTAGTAGGATTGAGATAAACATCACGGGGTGGTGCGCATTGTATGGGTGTGTGTTACATTACATTCACTAGTAGGAGTGAGAAAAACATCACGGGGTGGTGCGCATTGTATTGGAGTGTGTTACATTACATTCACTAGTAGGAGTGAGAAAAACATCACGGGGTGGTGCGCATTGTATGGGTGTGTGTTACATTAGATTCACTAGTAGGAGTGAGAAAAACATCACGGGGTGGTGCGCATTGTATGGGTGTGTGTTACATTAGATTCAGTAGTAGGAGTGAGAAAACATCACGGTGTGGTGCGCATTGTATGGGTGAGTGTTACATTACATTCACTAGTAGGAGTGAGAAAAACATCACGGGGAGGTGCGCATTGTATGGGTGTGTCTTACATTAGATTCACTAGTAGGAGTGAGAAAAACATCACGGGGTGGTGCGCATTGTATGGGTGTGTGTTACATTAGATTCACTAGTAGGAGTGAGAAAAACATCACGGGGTGGTGCGCATTGTATGGGTGTGTGTTACATTAGATTCACTAGTAGGAGAGAGAAAATCATCACGGGGTGGTGCGCATTGTATGGGTGTGTGTTACATTAGATTCACTAGTAGGAGTGAGAAAAACATCACGGGGTGGTGCGCATTGTATGGGTGTGTGTTACATTAGATTCACTAGTAGGAGTGAGAAAAACATCACGGGGTGGTGCGCAGTGTATGGGTGTGTGTTACATTACATTCACTAGTAGGAGTGAGAAAAACATCACGGGGTGGTGCGCATTGTATGGGTGTGTGTTACATTACATTCACTAGTAGGAGTGAGAAAAACATCACGGGGTGGAGCGCATTGTATGGGTGTGTGTTACATTAGATGCACTAGTAGGAGTGAGAAAAACATCACGGGGTGGTGCGCATTGTATGGGTGTGTGTTACATTAGATGCACTAGTAGGAGTGAGAAAAACATCACGGGGTGGTGCGCATTGTATGGGTGTGTGTTACATTACATTCACTAGTAGCAGTGAGAAAAACATCACGGGGTGGTGCGCATTGCATGGGTGTGTGTTACATTATATTCACTAGTAGCAGTGAGAAAAACATCACGGGGTTGGTGCGCATTGTATGGGTGTGTGTTACATTACATTCACTAGTAGCAGTGAGAAAAACATCACGGGGTGGTGCGCATTGTATGGGTGTGTGTTACATTAGATTCACTAGTAGCAGTGAGAAAATCATCACTGGGTGGTGTGCATTGTATGACTGTGTGTTACACTAGATTCACTAGTAGCACTGAGAAAAACATCACGGGGTGGTGCGCATTGTATGGCTGTGTGTTACATTAGATTCACTAGTAGCAGTGAGAAAAACATCACGGGGTGGTGCGCATTGTATGGGTGTGTGTTACATTACATTCACTAGTAGGAGTGAGAAAAACATCACGGGTTGGTGCGCATTGTATAGGTGTGTGTTACATTACATTCACTAGTAGAGTGAGAAAAACATCACGGGGTGGTGCGCATTGTATGGGTGTGTGTTACATTACATTCACTAGTAGGAGTGAGAAAAACATCACGGGGTGGTGCGCATTGTATGGGAGTGTGTTACATTACATTCACTAGTAGGAGTGAGAAAAACATCACGGGGTGGTGCGCATTGTATGGGTGTGTGTTACATTAGATTCACTAGTAGGAGTGAGAAATACATCACGGGGTGGTGCGCATTGTATGGGTGTGTGTTACATTAGATTCAGTAGTAGGAGTGAGAAAAACATCACGGTGTGGTGCGCATTGTATGGGTGAGTGTTACATTACATTCACTAGTAGGAGTGAGAAAAACATCACGGGGAGGTGCGCATTGTATGGGTGTGTCTTACATTAGATTCACTAGTAGGAGTGAGAAAAACATCACGGGGTGGTGCGCATTGTATGGGTGTGTGTTACATTAGATTCACTAGTAGGAGTGAGAAAAACATCACGGGGTGGTGCGCATTGTA
Source organism: Cavia porcellus (assembly GCF_034190915.1). Classification (NCBI taxonomy): domain Eukaryota; kingdom Metazoa; phylum Chordata; class Mammalia; order Rodentia; family Caviidae; genus Cavia; species Cavia porcellus. The sequence continues at coordinate 443,526 of NW_026947605.1, forward strand.
TGGGTGTGTGTTACATTAGATTCACTAGTAGGAGAGAGAAAATCATCACGGGGTGGTGCGCATTGTATGGGTGTGTGTTACATTAGATTCACTAGTAGGAGTGAGAAAAACATCACGGGGTGGTGCGCATTGTATGGGTGTGTGTTACATTAGATTCACTAGTAGGAGTGAGAAAAACATCACGGGGTGGTGCGCCTTGTATGGGTGTGTGTTACATTACATTCACTAGTAGGAGTGAGAAAAACATCACGGGGTGGTGCGCATTGTATGGGTGTGTGTTACATTACATTCACTAGTAGGAGTGAGAAAAACATCACGGGGTGGAGCGCATTGTATGGGTGTGTGTTACATTAGATGCACTAGTAGGAGTGAGAAAAACATCACGGGGTGGTGCGCATTGTATGGGTGTGTGTTACATTAGATGCACTAGTAGGAGTGAGAAAAACATCACGGGGTGGTGCGCATTGTATGGGTGTGTGTTACATTACATTCACTAGTAGCAGTGAGAAAAACATCACGGGGTGGTGCGCATTGCAAGGGTGTGTGTTACATTATATTCACTAGTAGCAGTGAGAAAAACATCACGGGGTGGTGCGCATTGTATGGGTGTGTGTTACATTACATTCACTAGTAGCAGTGAGAAAAACATCACGGGGTGGTGCGCATTGTATGGGTGTGTGTTACATTAGATTCACTAGTAGCAGTGAGAAAATCATCACGGGGTGGTGCGCATTGTATGGCTGTGTGTTACACTAGATTCACTAGTAGCAGTGAGAAAAACATCACGGTGTGGTGCGCATTGTATGGCTGTGTGTTACATTAGATTCACTAGTAGCAGTGAGAAAAACATCACGGGGTGGTGCGCATTGTATGGGTGTGTGTTACATTAGATGCACTAGTAGGAGTGAGAAAAACATCACGGTGTGGTGCGCATTGTATGGCTGTGTGTTACATTAGATTCACTAGTAGGAGTGAGAAAAACATCACGGGGTGGTGCGCATTGTATGGGTGTGTGTTACATTAGATGCACTAGTAGGAGTGAGAAAAACATCACGGGGTGGTGCGCATTGTATGGGTGTGTGTTACATTACATTCACTAGTAGGAGTGAGAAAAACATCACGGGGTGGTGCGCATTGTATGGGTGTGTGTTACATTAGATTCACTAGTAGGAGTGAGAAATACATCACGGGGTGGTTCGCATTGTATGGGTGTGTGTTACATTAGATTCACTAGTAGGAGTGAGAAAAATATCACGGGGTGGTGCGCATTGTATGGGTGTGTGTTACATTAGATTCACTAGTAGGAGTGAGATAAAAATCACGGGGAGGTGCGCATTGTATGGGTGTGTCTTACATTAGATTCACTAGTAGGAGTGAGAAAAACATCACGGGGTGGTGCGCATCGTATGGGTGTGTGTTACATTAGATTCACTAGTAGCAGTGAGAAAAACATCACGGGGTGGTGCGCATTGTATGGGTGTGTGTTACATTACATTCACTAGTAGGAGTGAGAAAATCACGGGGTGGTGCGCATTGTATGGGTGTGTGTTACATTACATTCACGAGTAGCAGTCAGAAAAACATCACGGGGTGGTGCGCATTGTATGGGTGTGTGTTACATTACATTCACTAGTAGCAGTGAGAAAAACATCACGGGGTGGTGCGCATTGTATGGGTGTGTGTTACATTACATTCACTAGTAGCAGTGAGAAAAACATCACGGGGTGGTGCGCATTGTATGGGTGTGTGTTACATTAGATTCACTAGTAGCAGTGAGAAAAACATCACGGTGTGGTGCGCATTGTATGGGTGTGTGTTACATTAGATTCACTAGTAGGAGTGAGAAAAACATCACGGGGTGGTGCGCATTGTATGGGTGTGTGTTACATTACATTCACTAGTAGGAGTGAGAAAAACATCACGGGGTGGTGCGCATTGTATGGGTGTGTGTTACATTACATTCACTAGTAGGAGTGAGAAAAACATCACGGGGTGGTGCGCATTGTATGGGTGTGTGTCACATTAGATTCACTAGTAGGAGTGAGAAAAACATCACGGGGTGGTGCGCCTTGTATGGGTTTGTGTCACATTACATTCACTAGTAGGAGTGAGAAAAACATCACGGGGTGGTGCGCCTTGAATGGGTGTGTGTCACATTACATTCACTAGTAGGAGTGAGAAAAACATCACGGGGTGGTGCGCATTGTATGGGTGTGTGTCACATTACATTCACTAGTAGGAGTGAGAAAAACATCACGGGGTGGTGCGCATTGTATGGGTGTGTGTCACATTAGATTCACTAGTAGGAGTGAGAAAAACATCACGGGGTGGTGCGCATTGTATGGGTGTGTGTCACATTAGATTCACTAGTAGGAGTGAGAAAAACATCACGGGGTGGTGCGCATTGTATGGGTGTGTGTCACATTAGATTCACTAGTAGGAGTGAGAAAAACATCACGGGGTGGTGCGCATTGTATGGGTGTGTGTCACATTAGATTCACTAGTAGGAGTGAGAAAAACATCACGGGGTGGTGCGCATTGTATGGGTGTGTGTCACATTAGATTCACTAGTAGCAGTGAGAAAAACATCACGGGGTGGTGCGCATTGTATGGGTGTGTGTTACATTACATTCACTAGTAGCAGTGAGAAAAACATCACGGGGTGGTGCGCCTTGTATGGGTGTGTGTCACATTACATTCACTAGTAGGAGTGAGAAAAACATCACGTGGTGGTGCACGTTGTATGGGTGTGTGTCACATTAGATTCACTAGTAGGAGTGAGAAAAACATCACGGGGTGGTGCGCATTGTATGGGTGTGTGTCACATTAGATTCACTAGTAGGAGTGAGAAAAACATCACGGGGTGGTGCGCATTGTATTGGAGTGTGTTACATTACATTCACTAGTAGGAGTGAGAAAAACATCACGGGGTGGTGCGCATTGTATGGGTGTGTGTTACATTAGATTCACTAGTAGGAGTGAGAAAAACATCAAGGGGTGGTGCGCATTGTATGGGTGTGTGTTACATTAGATTCAGTAGTAGGAGTGAGAAAACATCACGGTGTGGTGCGCATTGTATGGGTGAGTGTTACATTACATTCACTAGTAGGAGTGAGAAAAACATCACGGGGAGGTGCGCATTGTATGGGTGTGTCTTACATTAGATTCACTAGTAGGAGTGAGAAAAACATCACGGGGTGGTGCGCATTGTATGGGTGTGTGTTACATTAGATTCACTAGTAGGAGTGAGAAAAACATCACGGGGTGGTGCGCATTGTATGGGTGTGTGTTACATTAGATTCACTAGTAGGAGAGAGAAAATCATCACGGGGTGGTGCGCATTGTATGGGTGTGTGTTACATTAGATTCACTAGTAGGAGTGAGAAAAACATCACGGGGTGGTGCGCATTGCATGGGTGTGTGTTACATTAGATTCACTAGTAGGAGTGAGAAAAACATCACGGGGTGGTGCGCAGTGTATGGGTGTGTGTTACATTACATTCACTAGTAGGAGTGAGAAAAACATCACGGGGTGGTGCGCATTGTATGGGTGTGTGTTACATTAGATTCACTAGTAGGAGTGAGAAAAACATCACGGGGTGGAGCGCATTGTATGGGTGTGTGTTACATTAGATGCACTAGTAGGAGTGAGAAAAACATCACGGGGTGGTGCGCATTGTATGGGTGTGTGTTACATTAGATGCACTAGTAGGAGTGAGAAAAACATCACGGGGTGGTGCGCATTGTATGGGTGTGTGTTACATTACATTCACTAGTAGCAGTGAGAAAAACATCACGGGGTGGTGCGCATTGCATGGGTGTGTGTTACATTATATTCACTAGTAGCAGTGAGAAAAACATCACGGGGTGGTGCGCATTGTATGGGTGTGTGTTACATTACATTCACTAGTAGCAGTGAGAAAAACATCACGGGGTGGTGCGCATTGTATGGGTGTGTGTTACATTAGATTCACTAGTAGCAGTGAGAAAATCATCACTGGGTGGTGTGCATTGTATGGCTGTGTGTTACACTAGATTCACTAGTAGCAGTGAGAAAAACATCACGGGGTGGTGCGCATTGTATGGCTGTGTGTTACATTAGATTCACTAGTAGCAGTGAGAAAAACATCACGGGGTGGTGCGCATTGTATGGGTGTGTGTTACATTACATTCACTAGTAGGAGTGAGAAAAACATCACGGGTTGGTGCGCATTGTATAGGTGTGTGTTACATTACATTCACTAGTAGGAGTGAGAAAAACATCACGGGGTGGTGCGCATTGTATGGGTGTGTGTTACATTACATTCACTAGTAGGAGTGAGAAAAACATCACGGGGTGGTGCGCATTGTATGGGAGTGTGTTACATTACATTCACTAGTAGGAGTGAGAAAAACTTCACGGGGTGGTGCGCATTGTATGGGTGTGTGTTACATTAGATTCACTAGTAGGAGTGAGAAATACATCACGGGGTGGTGCGCATTGTATGGGTGTGTGTTACATTAGATTCACTAGTAGCAGTGAGAAAAACATCACGGTGTGGTGCGCATTGTATGGGTGTGTGTTACATTAGATTCACTAGTAGGAGTGAGAAAAACATCACGGGGTGGTGCGCATTGTATGGCTGTGTGTTACACTAGATTCACTAGTAGGAGTGAGAAAAACATCACGGGGTGGTGCGCATTGTATGGGTGTGTGTTACATTACATTCACTAGTAGGAGTGAGAAAAACATCACGGGGTGGTGCGCATTGTATGGGTGTGTGTCACATTAGATTCACTAGTAGGAGTGAGAAAAACATCACGGGGTGGTGCGCCTTGTATGGGTTTGTGTCACATTACATTCACTAGTAGGAGTGAGAAAAACATCACGGGGTGGTGCGCCTTGAATGGGTGTGTGTCACATTACATTCACTAGTAGGAGTGAGAAAAACATCACGGGGTGGTGCGCATTGTATGGGTGTGTGTCACATTACATTCACTAGTAGGAGTGAGAAAAACATCACGGGGTGGTGCGCATTGTATGGGTGTGTGTCACATTAGATTCACTAGTAGGAGTGAGAAAAACATCACGGGGTGGTGCGCATTGTATGGGTGTGTGTCACATTAGATTCACTAGTAGGAGTGAGAAAAACATCACGGGGTGGTGCGCATTGTATGGGTGTGTGTCACATTAGATTCACTAGTAGGAGTGAGAAAAACATCACGGGGTGGTGCGCATTGTATGGGTGTGTGTCACATTAGATTCACTAGTAGGAGTGAGAAAAACATCACGGGGTGGTGCGCATTGTATGGGTGTGTGTCACATTAGATTCACTAGTAGCAGTGAGAAAAACATCACGGGGTGGTGCGCATTGTATGGGTGTGTGTTACATTACATTCACTAGTAGCAGTGAGAAAAACATCACGGGGTGGTGCGCCTTGTATGGGTGTGTGTCACATTACATTCACTAGTAGGAGTGAGAAAAACATCACGTGGTGGTGCACGTTGTATGGGTGTGTGTCACATTAGATTCACTAGTAGGAGTGAGAAAAACATCACGGGGTGGTGCGCATTGTATGGGTGTGTGTCACATTAGATTCACTAGTAGGAGTGAGAAAAACATCACGGGGTGGTGCGCATTGTATTGGAGTGTGTTACATTACATTCACTAGTAGGAGTGAGAAAAACATCACGGGGTGGTGCGCATTGTATGGGTGTGTGTTACATTAGATTCACTAGTAGGAGTGAGAAAAACATCAAGGGGTGGTGCGCATTGTATGGGTGTGTGTTACATTAGATTCAGTAGTAGGAGTGAGAAAACATCACGGTGTGGTGCGCATTGTATGGGTGAGTGTTACATTACATTCACTAGTAGGAGTGAGAAAAACATCACGGGGAGGTGCGCATTGTATGGGTGTGTCTTACATTAGATTCACTAGTAGGAGTGAGAAAAACATCACGGGGTGGTGCGCATTGTATGGGTGTGTGTTACATTAGATTCACTAGTAGGAGTGAGAAAAACATCACGGGGTGGTGCGCATTGTATGGGTGTGTGTTACCTTAGATTCACTAGTAGGAGAGAGAAAATCATCACGGGGTGGTGCGCATTGTATGGGTGTGTGTTACATTAGATTCACTAGTAGGAGTGAGAAAAACATCACGGGGTGGTGCGCATTGCATGGGTGTGTGTTACATTAGATTCACTAGTAGGAGTGAGAAAAACATCACGGGGTGGTGCGCAGTGTATGGGTGTGTGTTACATTACATTCACTAGTAGGAGTGAGAAAAACATCACGGGGTGGTGCGCATTGTATGGGTGTGTGTTACATTAGATTCACTAGTAGGAGTGAGAAAAACATCACGGGGTGGAGCGCATTGTATGGGTGTGTGTTACATTAGATGCACTAGTAGGAGTGAGAAAAACATCACGGGGTGGTGCGCATTGTATGGGTGTGTGTTACATTAGATGCACTAGTAGGAGTGAGAAAAACATCACGGGGTGGTGCGCATTGTATGGGTGTGTGTTACATTACATTCACTAGTAGCAGTGAGAAAAACATCACGGGGTGGTGCGCATTGCATGGGTGTGTGTTACATTATATTCACTAGTAGCAGTGAGAAAAACATCACGGGGTGGTGCGCATTGTATGGGTGTGTGTTACATTACATTCACTAGTAGCAGTGAGAAAAACATCACGGGGTGGTGCGCATTGTATGGGTGTGTGTTACATTAGATTCACTAGTAGCAGTGAGAAAATCATCACTGGGTGGTGTGCATTGTATGGCTGTGTGTTACACTAGATTCACTAGTAGCAGTGAGAAAAACATCACGGGGTGGTGCGCATTGTATGGCTGTGTGTTACATTAGATTCACTAGTAGCAGTGAGAAAAACATCACGGGGTGGTGCGCATTGTATGGGTGTGTGTTACATTACATTCACTAGTAGGAGTGAGAAAAACATCACGGGTTGGTGCGCATTGTATAGGTGTGTGTTACATTACATTCACTAGTAGGAGTGAGAAAAACATCACGGGGTGGTGCGCATTGTATGGGTGTGTGTTACATTACATTCACTAGTAGGAGTGAGAAAAACATCACGGGGTGGTGCGCATTGTATGGGAGTGTGTTACATTACATTCACTAGTAGGAGTGAGAAAAACATCACGGGGTGGTGCGCATTGTATGGGTGTGTGTTACATTAGATTCACTAGTAGGAGTGAGAAATACATCACGGGGTGGTGCGCATTGTATGGGTGTGTGTTACATTAGATTCAGTAGTAGGAGTGAGAAAAACATCACGGTGTGGTGCGCATTGTATGGGTGAGTGTTACATTACATTCACTAGTAGGAGTGAGAAAAACATCACGGGGAGGTGCGCATTGTATGGGTGTGTCTTACATTAGATTCACTAGTAGGAGTGAGAAAAACATCACGGGGTGGTGCGCATTGTATGGGTGTGTGTTACATTAGATTCACTAGTAGGAGTGAGAAAAACATCACGGGGTGGTGCGCATTGTATGGGTGTGTGTTACATTAGATTCACTAGTAGGAGAGAGAAAATCATCACGGGGTGGTGCGCATTGTATGGGTGTGTGTTACATTAGATTCACTAGTAGGAGTGAGAAAAACATCACGGGGTGGTGCGCATTGTATGGGTGTGTGTTACATTAGATTCACTAGTAGGAGTGAGAAAAACATCACGGGGTGGTGCGCATTGTATGGCTGTGTGTTACATTACATTCACTAGTAGGAGTGAGAAAAACATCACGGGGTGGTGCGCATTGTATGGGTGTGTGTTACATTACATTCACTAGTAGGAGTGAGAAAAACATCACGGGGTGGAGCGCATTGTATGGGTGTGTGTTACATTAGATGCACTAGTAGCAGTGAGAAAAACATCACGGGGTGGTGCGCATTGTATGGGTGTGTGTTACATTAGATGCACTAGTAGGAGTGAGAAAAACATCACGGGGTGGTGCGCATTGTATGGGTGTGTGTTACATTACATTCACTAGTAGCAGTGAGAAAAACATCACGGGGTGGTGCGCATTGCAAGGGTGTGTGTTACATTATATTCACTAGTAGCAGTGAGAAAAACATCACGGGGTGGTGCGCATTGTATGGGTGTGTGTTACATTACATTCACTAGTAGCAGTGAGAAAAACATCACGGGGTGGTGCGCATTGTATGGGTGTGTGTTACATTAGATTCACTAGTAGCAGTGAGAAAATCATCACGGGGTGGTGCGCATTGTATGGCTGTGTGTTACACTAGATTCACTAGTAGCAGTGAGAAAAACATCACGGTGTGGTGCGCATTGTATGGCTGTGTGTTACATTAGATTCACTAGTAGCAGTGAGAAAAACATCACGGGGTGGTGCGCATTGTATGGGTGTGTGTTACATTACATTCACTAGTAGGAGTGAGAAAAACATCACGGGTTGGTGCGCATTGTATGGGTGTGTGTTACATTACATTCACTAGTAGGAGTGAGAAAAACATCACGGGGTGGTGCGCATTGTATGGGTGTGTGTTACATTACATTCACTAGTAGGAGTGAGAAAAACATCACGGGGTGGTGCGCATTGTATGGGAGTGTGTTACATTACATTCACTAGTAGGAGTGAGAAAAACATCACGGGGTGGTGCGCATTGTATGGGTGTGTATTACATTAGATTCACTAGTAGGAGTGAGAAATACATCACGGGGTGGTGCGCATTGTATGGGTGTGTGTTACATTAGATTCACTAGTAGGAGTGAGAAAAACATCATGGGGTGGTGCGCATTGTATGGGTGTGTGTTACATTAGATTCACTAGTAGGAGTGAGATAAAAATCACGGGGAGGTTCGCATTGTATGGGTGTGTCTTACATTAGATTCACTAGTAGGAGTGAGAAAAACATCACGGGGTGGTGCGCATCGTATGGGTGTGTGTTACATTAGATTCACTAGTAGGAGTGATAAAAACATCACGGGGTGGTGCGCATTGTATGGGTGTGTGTTACATTGGATTCACTAGTAGGAGTGAGAAAAACATCACGGGGTGGTGCGCATTGTATGGGTGTGTGTTACATTAGATTCACTAGTAGGAGAGAGAAAATCATCACGGGGTGGTGCGCATTGTATGGGTGTGTGTTACATTAGATTCACTAGTAGGAGTGAGAAAAACATCACGGGGTGGTGCGCATTGTATGGGTGTGTGTTACATTAGATTCACTAGTAGGAGTGAGAAAAACATCACGGGGTGGTGCGCATTGTATGGGTGTGTGTTACATTACATTCACTAGTAGGAGTGAGAAAAACATCACGGGGTGGTGCGCATTGTATGGGTGTGTGTTACATTACATTCACTAGTAGGAGTGAGAAAAACATCACGGGGTGGAGCGCATTGTATGGGTGTGTGTTACATTAGATGCACTAGTAGGAGTGAGAAAAACATCACGGGGTGGTGCGCATTGTATGGGTGTGTGTTACATTAGATGCACTAGTAGGAGTGAGAAAAACATCACGGGGTGGTGCGCATTGTATGGGTGTGTGTTACATTACATTCACTAGTAGCAGTGAGAAAAACATCACGGGGTGGTGCGCATTGCATGGGTGTGTGTTACATTATATTCACTAGTAGCAGTGAGAAAAACATCACGGGGTGGTGCGCATTGTATGGGTGTGTGTTACATTACATTCACTAGTAGCAGTGAGAAAAACATCACGGGGTGGTGAGCATTGTATGGGTGTGTGTTACATTAGATTCACTAGTAGCAGTGAGAAAATCATCACTGGGTGGTGCGCATTGTATGGCTGTGTGTTACACTAGATTCACTAGTAGCAGTGAGAAAAACATCACGGGGTGGTGCGCATTGTATGGCTGTGTGTTACATTAGATTCACTAGTAGCAGTGAGAAAAACATCACGGGGTGGTGCGCATTGTATGGGTGTGTGTTACATTACATTCACTAGTAGGAGTGAGAAAAACATCACGGGTTGGTGCGCATTGTATAGGTGTGTGTTACATTACATTCACTAGTAGGAGTGAGAAAAACATCACGGGGTGGTGCGCATTGTATGGGTGTGTGTTACATTACATTCACTAGTAGCAGTGAGAAAAACATCACGGGGTGGTGCGCCTTGTATGGGTGTGTGTCACATTACATTCACTAGTAGGAGTGAGAAAAACATCACGTGGTGGTGCGCGTTGTATGGGTGTGTGTCACATTAGATTCACTAGTAGGAGTGAGAAAAACATCACGGGGTGGTGTGCCTTGTATGGGTGTGTGTCACATTAGATTCACTAGTAGGAGTGAGAAAAACATCACAGGGTGGTGCGCCTTGAATGGGTGTGTGTCACATTACATTCACTAGTAGGAGTGAGAAAAACATCACGGGGTGGTGCGCCTTGAATGGGTGTGTGTCACATTACATTCACTAGTAGGAGTGAGAAAAACATCACGGGGTGGTGCGCATTGTATGGGTGTGTGTCACATTAGATTCACTAGTAGGAGTGAGAAAAACATCACGGGGTGGTGCGCAATGTATGGGTGTGTGTCACATTAGATTCACTAGTAGGAGTGAGAAAAACATCACGGGGTGGTGCGCATTGTATGGGTGTGTGTCACATTAGATTCACTAGTAGGAGTGAGAAAAACATCACGGGGTGGTGCGCATTGTATGGGTGTGTTTTACATTAGATTCACTAGTAGGAGTGAGAAAAACATCACGGGGTGGTGCGCATTGTATGGGTGTGTGTTACATTACATTCACTAGTAGGAGTGAGAAAAACATCACGGGGTGGTGCGCATTGTATTGGAGTGTGTTACATTACATTCACTAGTAGGAGTGAGAAAAACATCACGGGGTGGTGCGCATTGTATGGGTGTGTGTTACATTAGATTCACTAGTAGGAGTGAGAAAAACATCACGGGGTGGTGCGCATTGTATGGGTGTGTGTTACATTAGATTCAGCAGTAGGAGTGAGAAAAACATCACGGTGTGGTGCGCATTGTATGGGTGAGTGTTACATTACATTCACTAGTAGGAGTGAGAAAAACATCACGGGGAGGTGCGCATTGTATGGGTGTGTCTTACATTAGATTCACTAGTAGGAGTGAGAAAAACATCACGGGGTGGTGCGCATTGTATGGGTGTGTGTTACATTGGATTCACTAGTAGGAGTGAGAAAAACATCACGGGGTGGTGCGCATTGTATGGGTGTGTGTTACATTAGATTCACTAGTAGGAGAGAGAAAATCATCACGGGGTGGTGCGCATTGTATGGGTGTGTGTTACATTAGATTCACTAGTAGGAGTGAGAAAAACATCACGGGGTGGTGCGCATTGTATGGGTGTGTGTCACATTACATTCACTAGTAGGACTGAGAAAAACATCACGGGGTGGTGCGCCTTGAATGGGTGTGTGTCACATTACATTCACTAGTAGGAGTGAGAAAAACATCACGGGGTGGTGCGCATTGTATGGGTGTGTGTCACATTACATTCACTAGTAGGAGTGAGAAAAACATCACGGGGTGGTGCGCATTGTATGGGTGTGTGTCACATTAGATTCACTAGTAGGAGTGAGAAAAACATCACGGGGTGGTGCGCATTGTATGGGTGTGTGTCACATTAGATTCACTAGTAGGAGTGAGAAAAACATCACGGGGTGGTGCGCATTGTATGGGTGTGTGTCACATTAGATTCACTAGTAGGAGTGAGAAAAACATCACGGGGTGGTGCGCATTGTATGGGTGTGTGTCACATTAGATTCACTAGTAGGAGTGAGAAAAACATCACGGGGTGGTGCGCATTGTATGGGTGTGTGTCACATTAGATTCACTAGTAGCAGTGAGAAAAACATCACGGGGTGGTGCGCATTGAATGGGTGTGTGTTACATTACATTCACTAGTAGCAGTGAGAAAAACATCACGGGGTGGTGCGCCTTGTATGGGTGTGTGTCACATTACATTCACTAGTAGGAGTGAGAAAAACATCACGTGGTGGTGCGCGTTGTATGGGTGTGTGTCACATTAGATTCACTAGTAGGAGTGAGAAAAACATCACGGGGTGGTGCGCCTTGTATGGGTGTGTGTCACATTAGATTCACTAGTAGGAGTGAGAAAAACATCACAGGGTGGTGCGCCTTGAATGGGTGTGTGTCACATTACATTCACTAGTAGGAGTGAGAAAAACATCACGGGGTGGTGCGCCTTGAATGGGTGTGTGTCACATTACATTCACTAGTAGGAGTGAGAAAAACATCACGGGGTGGTGCGCATTGTATGGGTGTGTGTCACATTAGATTCACTAGTAGGAGTGAGAAAAACATCACGGGGTGGTGCGCAATGTATGGGTGTGTGTCACATTAGATTCACTAGTAGGAGTGAGAAAAACATCACGGGGTGGTGCGCATTGTATGGGTGTGTGTCACATTAGATTCACTAGTAGGAGTGAGAAAAACATCACGGGGTGGTGCGCATTGTATGGGTGTGTTTTACATTAGATTCACTAGTAGGAGTGAGAAAAACATCACGGGGTGGTGCGCATTGTATGGGTGTGTGTTACATTACATTCACTAGTAGGAGGGAGAAAAACATCACGGGGTGGTGCGCATTGTATTGGAGTGTGTTACATTACATTCACTAGTAGGAGTGAGAAAAACATCACGGGGTGGTGCGCATTGTATGGGTGTGTGTTACATTAGATTCACTAGTAGGAGTGAGAAAAACATCACGGGGTGGTGCGCATTGTATGGGTGTGTGTTACATTAGATTCAGCAGTAGGAGTGAGAAAAACATCACGGTGTGGTGCGCATTGTATGGGTGAGTGTTACATTACATTCACTAGTAGGAGTGAGAAAAACATCACGGGGAGGTGCGCATTGTATGGGTGTGTCTTACATTAGATTCACTAGTAGGAGTGAGAAAAACATCACGGGGTGGTGCGCATTGTATGGGTGTGTGTTACATTGGATTCACTAGTCGGAGTGAGAAAAACATCACGGGGTGGTGCGCATTGTATGGGTGTGTGTTACATTAGATTCACTAGTAGGAGAGAGAAAATCATCACGGGGTGGTGCGCATTGTATGGGTGTGTGTTACATTAGATTCACTAGTAGGAGTGAGAAAAACATCACGGGGTGGTGCGCATTGTATGGGTGTGTGTTACATTAGATTCACTAGTAGGAGTGAGAAAAACATCACGGGGTGGTGCGCATTGTATGGGTGTGTGTTACATTACATTCACTAGTAGGAGTGAGAAAAACATCACGGGGTGGTGCGCATTGTATGGGTGTGTGTTACATTACATTCACTAGTAGGAGTGAGAAAAACATCACGGGGTGGAGCGCATTGTATGGGTGTGTGTTACATTAGATGCACTAGTAGGAGTGAGAAAAACATCACGGGGTGGTGCGCATTGTATGGGTGTGTGTTACATTAGATGCACTAGTAGGAGTGAGAAAAACATCACGGGGTGGTGCGCATTGTATGGGTGTGTGTTACATTACATTCACTAGTAGCAGTGAGAAAAACATCACGGGGTGGTGCGCATTGCATGGGTGTGTGTTACATTATATTCACTAGTAGCAGTGAGAAAAACATCACGGGGTGGTGCGCATTGTATGGGTGTGTGTTACATTACATTCACTAGTAGCAGTGAGAAAAACATCACGGGGTGGTGAGCATTGTATGGGTGTGTGTTACATTAGATTCACTAGTAGCAGTGAGAAAATCATCACTGGGTGGTGCGCATTGTATGGCTGTGTGTTACACTAGATTCACTAGTAGCAGTGAGAAAAACATCACGGGGTGGTGCGCATTGTATGGCTGTGTGTTACATTAGATTCACTAGTAGCAGTGAGAAAAACATCACGGGGTGGTGCGCATTGTATGGGTGTGTGTTACATTACATTCACTAGTAGGAGTGAGAAAAACATCACGGGTTGGTGCGCATTGTATAGGTGTGTGTTACATTACATTCACTAGTAGGAGTGAGAAAAACATCACGGGGTGGTGCGCATTGTATGGGTGTGTGTTACATTACATTCACTAGTAGGAGTGAGAAAAACATCACGGGGTGGTGCGCATTGTATGGGAGTGTGTTACATTACATTCACTAGTAGGAGTGAGAAAAACATCACGGGGTGGTGCGCATTGTATGGGTGTGTGTTACATTAGATTCACTAGTAGGAGTGAGAAATACATCACGGGGTGGTGCGCATTGTATGGGTGTGTGTTACATTAGATTCAGTAGTAGGAGTGAGAAAAACATCACGGTGTGGTGTGCATTGTATGGGTGAGTGTTACATTACATTCACTAGTAGGAGTGAGAAAAACATCACGGGGAGGTGCGCATTGTATGGGTGTGTCTTACATTAGATTCACTAGTAGGAGTGAGAAAAACATCACGGGGTGGTGCGCATTGTATGGGTGTGTGTTACATTAGATTCACTAGTAGGAGTGAGAAAAACATCACGGGGTGGTGCGCATTGTATGGGTGTGTGTTACATTAGATTCACTAGTAGGAGAGAGAAAATCATCACGGGGTGGTGCGCATTGTATGGGTGTGTGTTACATTAGATTCACTAGTAGGAGTGAGAAAAACATCACGGGGTGGTGCGCATTGTATGGGTGTGTGTTACATTAGATTCACTAGTAGGAGTGAGAAAAACATCACGGGGTGGTGCGCATTGTATGGGTGTGTGTTACATTACATTCACTAGTAGGAGTGAGAAAAACATCACGGGGTGGTGCGCATTGTATGGGTGTGTGTTACATTACATTCACTAGTAGGAGTGAGAAAAACATCACGGTGTGGAGCGCATTGTATGGGTGTGTGTTACATTAGATGCACTAGTAGGAGTGAGAAAAACATCACGGGGTGGTGCCCATTGTATGGGTGTGTGTTACATTAGATGCACTAGTAGGAGTGAGAAAAACATCACGGGGTGGTGCGCATTGTATGGGTGTGTGTTACATTACATTCACTAGTAGCAGTGAGAAAAACATCACGGGGTGGTGCGCATTGCATGGGTGTGTGTTACATTATATTCACTAGTAGCAGTGAGAAAAACATCACGGGGTGGTGCGCATTGTATGGGTGTGTGTTACATTACATTCACTAGTAGCAGTGAGAAAAACATCACGGGGTGGTGCGCATTGTATGGGTGTGTGTTACATTAGATTCACTAGTAGCAGTGAGAAAATCATCACGGGGTGGTGCGCATTGTATGGCTGTGTGTTACACTAGATTCACTAGTAGCAGTGAGAAAAACATCACGGGGTGGTGCGCATTGTATGGCTGTGTGTTACATTAGATTCACTAGTAGCAGTGAGAAAAACATCACGGGGTGGTGCGCATTGTATGGGTGTGTGTTACATTACATTCACTAGTAGGAGTGAGAAAAACATCACGGGTTGGTGCGCATTGTATAGGTGTGTGTTACATTACATTCACTAGTAGGAGTGAGAAAAACATCACGGGGTGGTGCGCATTGTATGGGTGTGTGTTACATTACATTCACTAGTAGGAGTGAGAAAAACATCACGGGGTGGTGCGCATTGTATGGGAGTGTGTTACATTACATTCACTAGTAGGAGTGAGAAAAACATCACGGGGTGGTGCGCATTGTATGGGTGTGTGTTACATTAGATTCACTAGTAGGAGTGAGAAATACATCACGGGGTGGTGCGCATTGTATGGGTGTGTGTTACATTAGATTCACTAGTAGGAGGGAGAAAAACATCACGGGGTGGTGTGCATTGTATGGGTGTGTGTTACATTAGATTCACTAGTAGGAGTGAGATAAAAATCACGGGGAGGTGCGCATTGTATGGGTGTGTCTTACATTAGATTCACTAGTAGGAGTGAGAAAAACATCACGGGGTGGTGCGCATTGTATGGGTGTGTGTTACATTAGATTCACTAGTAGCAGTGAGAAAAACATCACGGGGTGGTGCGCATTGTATGGGTGTGTGTTACATTACATTCACTAGTAGGAGTGAGAAAATCACGGGGTGGTGCGCATTGTATGGGTGTGTGTTACATTACATTCAAGAGTAGCAGTCAGAAAAACATCACGGGGTGGTGCGCATTGTATCGGTGTTTGTTACATTACATTCACTAGTAGCAGTGAGAAAAACATCACGGGGTGGTGCGCATTGTATGGGTGTGTGTTACATTACATTCACTAGTAGCAGTGAGAAAAACATCACGGGGTGGTGCGCCTTGTATGGGTGTGTATCACATTACATTCACTAGTAGGAGTGAGAAAAACATCAAGGGGTGGTGCGCGTTGTATGGGTGTGTGTCACATTAGATTCACTAGTAGGAGTGAGAAAAACATCACGGGGTGGTGCGCCTTGTATGGGTGTGTGTCACATTACATTCACTAGTAGGAGTGAGAAAAACATCACGGGGTGGTGCGCCTTGAATGGGTGTGTGTCACATTACATTCACTAGTAGGAGTGAGAAAAACATCACGGGGTGGTGCGCATTGTATGGGTGTGTGTCACATTACATTCACTAGTAGGAGTGAGAAAAACATCACGGGGTGGTGCGCATTGTATGGGTGTGTGTCACATTAGATTCACTAGTAGGAGTGAGAAAAACATCACGGGGTGGTGCGCATTGTATGGGTGTGTGTCACATTAGATTCACTAGTAGGAGTGAGAAAAACATCACGGGGTGGTGCGCCTTGTATGGGTGTGTGTCACATTACATTCACTAGTAGGAGTGAGAAAAACATCACGGGGTGGTGCGCCTTGAATGGGTGTGTGTCACATTACATTCACTAGTAGGAGTGAGAAAAACATCACGGAGTGGTGCGCATTGTATGGGTGTGTGTCACATTACATTCACTAGTAGGAGTGAGAAAAACATCACGGGGTGGTGCGCATTGTATGGGTGTGTGTCACATTAGATTCACTAGTAGGAGTGAGAAAAACATCACGGGGTGGTGCGCATTTTATGGGTGTGTTTTACATTAGATTCACTAGTAGGAGTGAGAAAAACATCACGGGGTGGTGCGCATTGTATGGGTGTGTGTTACATTAGATTCACTAGTAGGAGTGAGAAAAACATCACGGGGTGGTGCGCATTGTATGGGTGTGTGTTACATTACATTCACTAGTAGGAGTGAGAAAAACATCACGGGGTGGTGCGCATTGTATGGGTGTGTGTTACATTACATTCAATAGTAGGAGTGAGAAAAACATCACGGGGTGGAGCGCATTGTATGGGTGTGTGTTACATTAGATGCACTAGTAGGAGAGAGAAAAACATCACGGGGTGGTGCGCATTTTATGGGTGTGTGTTACATTAGATGCACTAGTAGGAGTGAGAAAAACATCACGGGGTGGTGCGCATTGTATGGGTGTGTGTTACATTACATTCACTAGTAGCAGTGAGAAAAACATCACGGGGTGGTGCGCATTGCATGGGTGTGTGTTACATTATATTCACTAGTAGCAGTGAGAAAAACATCACGGGGTGGTGCGCATTGTATGGGTGTGTGTTACATTACATTCACTAGTAGCAGTGAGAAAAACATCACGGGGTGGTGCGCATTGTATGGGTGTGTGTTACATTAGATTCACTAGTAGCAGTGAGAAAATCATCACGGGGTGGTGCGCATTGTATGGCTGTGTGTTACACTAGATTCACTAGTAGCAGTGAGAAAAACATCACGGGGTGGTGCGCATTGTATGGGTGTGTGTTACATTACATTCACTAGTAGGAGTGAGAAAAACATCACGGGTTGGTGCGCATTGTATAGGTGTGTGTTACATTACATTCACTAGTAGGAGTGAGAAAAACATCACGGGGTGGTACGCATTGTATGGGTGTGTGTTACATTACATTCACTAGTAGGAGTGAGAAAAACCTCACGGGTTGGTGCGCATTGTATGGGAGTGTGTTACATTACATTCACTAGTAGGAGTGAGAAAAACATCACGGGGTGGTGCGCATTGTATGGGTGTGTGTTACATTAGATTCACTAGTAGGAGTGAGAAATACATCACGGGGTGGTGCGCATTGTATGGGTGTGTGTTACATTAGATTCACTAGTAGGAGTGAGAAAAACATCACGGGGTGGTGCGCATTGTATGGGTGTGTGTTACATTAGATTCACTAGTACAAGTGAGATAAAAATCACGGGGAGGTGCGCATTGTATGGGTGTGTCTTACATTAGATTCACTAGTAGGAGTGAGAAAAACATCACGGGGTGGTGCGCATTGTATGGGTGTGTGTTACATTAGATTCACTAGTAGCAGTGAGAAAAACATCACGGGGTGGTGCGCATTGTATGGGTGTGTGTTACATTACATTCACTAGTAGGAGTGAGAAAATCACGGGGTGGTGCGCATTGTATGGGTGTGTGTTACATTACATTCACGAGTAGCAGTCAGAAAAACATCACGGGGTGGTGCGCATTGTATGGGTGTGTGTTACATTACATTCACTAGTAGCAGTGAGAAAAACATCACGGGGTGGTGCGCATTGTATGGGTGTGTGTTACATTACATTCACTAGTAGCAGTGAGAAAAACATCACGGGGTGGTGCGCATTGTATGGGTGTGTGTTACATTAGATTCACTAGTAGCAGTGAGAAAAACATCACGGGGTGGTGCGCATTGTATGGGTGTGTGTTACATTAGATTCACTAGTAGGAGTGAGAAAAACATCACGGGGTGGTGCGCATTGTATGGGTGTGTGTTACATTACATTCACTAGTAGGAGTGAGAAAAACATCACGGGGTGGTGCGCATTTTATGGGTGTGTGTTACATTACATTCACTAGTAGGAGTGAGAAAAACATCACGGGGTGGTGCGCATTGTATGGGTGTGTGTTGCATTACATTCACTAGTAGGAGTGAGAAAACCATCACGGGGTGGTGCGCATTGTATGGGTGTGTGTTGCATTACATTCACTAGTAGGAGTGAGAAAAACATCACGGGGTGGTGCGCATTGTATGGGTGTGTGTTACATTACATTCACTAGTAGGAGTGAGAAAAACATCACGGGGTGGTGCGCATCGTATGGGTGTGTGTTACATTACTTTCACTAGTAGGAGTGAGAAAATCATCACGGTGTGGTGCGCATTGTATGGGTGTGTGCTACATTACATTCACTAGTAGGAGTGAGAAAAACATCACGGGGTGGTGCGCATTGTATGGGTGTGTGTTACATTACTTTCACTAGTAGGAGTGAGAAAATCATCACGGGGTGGTGCGCATTGTATGGGTGTGTGTTACAGTACATTCACTAGTAGGAGTGAGAAAAACATCACGGGGTGGTGCGCATTGTATGGGTGTGTGTTACATTACATTCACTAGTAGGAGTGAGAAAAACATCACGGGGTGGTGCGCATTGTATGGGTGTGTGTTACATTACTTTCACTAGTAGGAGTGAGAAAATCATCACGGGGTGGTGCGCATTGTATGGGTGTGTGTTACATTACATTCAATAGTAGGAGTGAGAAAAACATCACGGGGTGGTGTGCATTGTATGGGTGTGTGTTACATTACATTCACTAGTAGCAGTGAGAAATACATCACGGGGTGGTGCGCCTTGTATGGGTGTGTGTTACATTACATTCACTAGTAGGAGTGAGAAAAACATCACGGGGTGGTGCGCATTGTATGGGTGTGTGTCACATTACATTCACTAGTAGCAGTGAGAAAAACATCACGGGGTGGTGCGCATTGTATGGATGTGTGTCACATTAGATTCACTAGTAGGAGTGAGAAAAACATCACGGGGTGGTGCGCATTGTATGGGTGTGTGTCACATTAGATTCACTAGTAGGAGTGAGAAAAACATCACGGGGTGGTGCGCATTGTATGGGTGTGTGTCACATTAGATTCACTAGTAGGAGTGAGAAAAACATCACGGGGTGGTGCGCATTGTATGGGTGTTGTCACATTAGATTCACTAGTAGGAGTGAGAAAAACATCACGGGGTGGTGCGCATTGTATGGGTGTGTGTCACATTAGATTCACTAGTAGGAGTGAGAAAAACATCACGGGGTGGTGCGCATTGTATGGGTGTGTGTCACATTAGATTCACTAGTAGGAGTGAGAAAAACATCACGGGGTGGTGCGCATTGTATGGGTGTGTGTTACATTACATTCACTAGTAGGAGTGAGAAAAACATCACGGGGTGGTGCGCATTGTATGGGTGTGTGTTGCATTACATTCACTAGTAGGAGTGAGAAAACCATCACGGTGTGGTGCGCATTGTATGGGTGTGTGTTGCATTACATTCACTAGTAGGAGTGAGAAAAACATCACGGGGTGGTGCGCATTGTATGGGTGTGTGTTACATTACATTCACTAGTAGGAGTGAGAAAAACATCACGGGGTGGTGCGCATCGTATGGGTGTGTGTTACATTACTTTCACTAGTAGGAGTGAGAAAATCATCACGGTGTGGTGCGCATTGTATGGGTGTGTGCTACATTACATTCACTAGTAGGAGTGAGAAAAACATCACGGGGTGGTGCGCATTGTATGGGTGTGTGTTACATTACTTTCACTAGTAGGAGTGAGAAAATCATCACGGGGTGGTGCGCATTGTATGGGTGTGTGTTACAGTACATTCACTAGTAGGAGTGAGAAAAACATCACGGGGTGGTGCGCATTGTATGGGTGTGTGTTACATTACATTCACTAGTAGGAGTGAGAAAAACATCACGGGGTGGTGCGCATTGTATGGGTGTGTGTTACATTACTTTCACTAGTAGGAGTGAGAAAATCATCACGGGGTGGTGCGCATTGTATGGGTGTGTGTTACATTACATTCAATAGTAGGAGTGAGAAAAACATCACGGGGTGGTGTGCATTGTATGGGTGTGTGTCACATTACATTCACTAGTAGGAGTGAGAAAAACATCACGGGGTGGTGCGCATTGTATGGGTGTGTGTTACATTACATTCACTAGTAGGAGTGAGAAAAACATCACGGGGTGGAGCGCATTGTATGGGTGTGTGTTACATTACATTCACTAGTAGCAGTGAGAAAAACATCACGGGGTGGTGCGCATTGCATGGGTGTGTGTTACATTACATTCACTAGTAGCAGTGAGAAAATCATCACGGGGTGGTGCGCATTGCATGGGTGTGTGTTACATTACATTCACTAGTAGCAGTGAGAAAAACATCACGGGGTGGTGCGCATTGTATGGCTGTGTGTTACATTACATTCACTAGTAGCAGTGAGAAAAACATCACGGGGTGGTGCGCATTGTATGGGTGTGTGTTACATTACATTCACTAGTAGGAGTGAGAAAAACATCACGGGGTGGTGCGCATTGTATGGGTGTGTGTTACATTACATTCACTAGTAGGAGTGAGAAAAACATCACGGGGTGGTGCGCATTGTATGGGTCTGTGTTACATTAGATTCACTAGTAGGAGTGAGAAAAACATCACGGGGTGGTGCGCATTGTATGGGTGTGTGTTACATTAGATTCACTAGTAGGAGTGAGATAAAAATCACGGGGAGGTGCGCATTGTATGGGTGTGTCTTACATTAGATTCACTAGTAGGAGTGAGAAAAACATCACGGGGTGGTGCGCATTGTATGGGTGTGTGTTACATTAGATTCACTAGTAGCAGTGAGAAAAACATCACGGGGTGGTGCGCATTGTATGGGTGTGTGTTACATTACATTCACTAGTAGGAGTGAGAAAATCACGGGGTGGTGCGCTTTGTATGGGTGTGTGTTACATTACATTCACGAGTAGCAGTCAGAAAAACATCACGGGGTGGTGCGCATCGTATGGGTGTGTGTTACATTACATTCACTAGTAGCAGTGAGAAAAACATCACGGGGTGGTGCGCATTGTATGGGTGTGTGTTACATTACATTCACTAGTAGCAGTGAGAAAAACATCACGGGGTGGTGCGGATTGTATGGGTGTGTGTTACATTAGATTCACTAGTAGCAGTGAGAAAAACATCATGGGGTGGTGCGCATTGTATGGGTGTGTGTTACATTAGATTCACTAGTAGGAGTGAGAAAATCATCACGGGGTGGTGCGCATTGTATGGGTGTGTGTTACATTACATTCACTAGTAGGAGTGAGAAAAACATCACGGGGTGGTGCGCATTGTATGGGTGTGTGTTACATTACATTCACTAGTAGGAGTGAGAAAAACATCACGGGGTGGTGCGCATTGTATGGGTGTGTGTTGCATTACATTCACTAGTAGGAGTGAGAAAACCATCACGGGGTGGTGCGCATTGTATGGGTGTGTGTTGCATTACATTCACTAGTAGGAGTGAGAAAAACATCACGGGGTGGTGCGCATTGTATGGGTGTGTGTTACATTACATTCACTAGTAGGAGTGAGAAAAACATCACGGGGTGGTGCGCATTGTATGGGTGTGTGTTACATTACTTTCACTAGTAGGAGTGAGAAAATCATCACGGTGTGGTGCGCATTGTATGGGTGTGTGCTACATTACATTCACTAGTAGGAGTGAGAAAAACATCACGGGGTGGTGCGCATTGTATGGGTGTGTGTTACATTACTTTCACTAGTAGGAGTGAGAAAATCATCACGGGGTGGTGCGCTTTGTATGGGTGTGTGTTACATTACATTCACTAGTAGGAGTGAGAAAAACATCACGGGGTGGTGCGCATTGTATGGGTGTGTGTTACATTACATTCACTAGTAGGAGTGAGAAAAACATCACGGGGTGGTGCGCATTGTATGGGTGTGTGTTACATTACATTCACTAGTAGCAGTGAGAAAAACATCACGGGGTGGTGCGCATTGTATGGGTGTGTGTCACATTAGATTCACTAGTAGGAGTGAGAAAAACATCACGGGGTGGTGCGCATTGTATGGGTGTGTGTCACATTAGATTCACTAGTAGGAGTGAGAAAAACATCACGGGGTGGTGCGCATTGTATGGGTGTGTGTCACATTAGATTCACTAGTAGGAGTGAGAAAAACATCACGGGGTGGTGCGCATTGTATGGGTGTGTGTCACATTAGATTCACTAGTAGGAGTGAGAAAAACATCACGGGGTGGTGCGCATTGTATGGGTGTGTGTCACATTAGATTCACTAGTAGGAGTGAGAAAAACATCACGGGGTGGTGCGCATTGTATGGTTGTGTGTCACATTAGATTCACTAGTAGGAGTGAGAAAAACATCACGGAGTGGTGCGCATTGTATGGGTGTGTGTCACATTAGATTCACTAGTAGGAGTGAGAAAAACATCACGGGGTGGTGCGCATTGTATGGGTGTGTGTCACATTACATTCACTAGTAGGAGTGAGAAAAACATCACGGGGTGGTGCGCATTGTATGGGTGTGTGTTACATTACATTCACTAGTAGGAGTGAGAAAAACATCACGGGGTGGTGCGCATTGTATGGGTGTGTGTTACATTACATTCTCTAGTAGGAGTGAGAAAAACATCACGGGGTGGTGCGCATTGTATGGGTGTGTGTTACATTAGATTCACTAGTAGGATTGAGAAAAACATCCGGGGTAGGTGCGCATTGTATGGGTGTGTGTTACATTAGTTTCACTAGTAGGAGTGAGAAAAACATCACGGGGTGGTGCGCATTGTACGGGTGTGTGTTACATTAGATGCACTAGTAGGAGTGAGAAAAACATCACGGGGTGGTGCGCATTGTATGGGTGTGTGTTACATTAGATGCACTAGTAGGAGTGAGAAAAACATCACGGGGTGGTGCGCATTGTATGGGTGTGTGTTACATTACATTCACTAGTAGCAGTGAGAAAAACATCACGGGGTTGTGCGTATTGTATGGGTGTGTGTTACATTACATTCACTAGTAGCAGTGAGAAAAACATCACGGGGTGGTGCGCCTTGTATGGGTGTGTGTTACATTAGATTCACTAGTAGCAGTGAGAAAAACATCACGGGGTGGTGCGCCTTGTATGGGTGTGTGTCACATTACATTCACTAGTAGGAGTGAGAAAAACATCACGGGGTGGTGCGCCTTGTATGGGTGTGTGTCACATTACATTCACTAGTAGGAGTGAGAAAAACATCACGGGGTGGTGCGCATTGTATGGGTGTGTGTTACATTAGATTCACTAGTAGCAGTGAGAAAAACATCACGGGGTGGTGCGCATTGTATGGGTGTGTGTTACATTACATTCACTAGTACGAGTGAGAAAAACATCACGGGGTGGTGCGCATTGTATGGGTGTGTGTTACATTAGATTCACTAGTAGCAGTGAGAAAAACATCACGGGGTGGTGCGCATTGTATGGGTGTGTGTTACATTACATTCACTAGTAGGAGTGAGAAAAACATCACGGGGTGGTGCGCATTGTATGGGTGTGTGTTACATTAGATTCACTAGTAGCAGTGAGAAAAACATCACGGGGTGGTGCGCATTGTATGGGTGTGTGTTACATTACATTCACTAGTAGCAGTGAGAAAAACATCACGGGGTGGTGCGCATTGTATGGGGGTGTGTTACATTACATTCACTAGTAGCAGTGAGAAAAACATCACGGGGTGGTGCGCATTGTATGGGTGTGTGTTACATTACATTCACTAGTAGCAGTGAGAAAAACATCACGGGGTGGTGCGCATTGTATGGGTGTGTGTTACATTAGATTCACTAGTAGCAGTGAGAAAAACATCACGGGGTGGTGCGCATTGTATGGGTGTGTGTTACATTACATTCACTAGTAGCAGTGAGAAAAACATCACGGGGTGGTGCGCCTTGTATGGGTGTGTGTCACATTACATTCACTAGTAGGAGTGAGAAAAACATCACGGGGTGGTGCGCGTTGTATGGGTGTGTGTCACATTAGATTCACTAGTAGGAGTGAGAAAAACATCACGGGGTGGTGCGCCTTGTATGGGTGTGTGTCACATTACATTCACTAGTAGGAGTGAGAAAAACATCACGGGGTGGTGCGCCTTGAATGGGTGTGTGTCACATTACATTCACTAGTAGGAGTGAGAAAAACATCACGGGGTGGTGCGCATTGTATGGGTGTGTGTCACATTACATTCACTAGTAGGAGTGAGAAAAACATCACGGGGTGGTGCGCATTGTATGGGTGTGTGTTACATTACATTCACTAGTAGGAGTGAGAAAAACATCACGGGGTGGTGCGCATTGTATGGGTGTGTGTTACATTACATTCTCTAGTAGGAGTGAGAAAAACATCACGGGGTGGTGCGCATTGTATGGGTGTGTGTTACATTAGATTCACTAGTAGGATTGAGAAAAACATCCGGGGTAGGTGCGCATTGTATGGGTGTGTGTTACATTAGTTTCACTAGTAGGAGTGAGAAAAACATCACGGGGTGGTGCGCATTGTACGGGTGTGTGTTACATTAGATGCACTAGTAGGAGTGAGAAAAACATCACGGGGTGGTGCGCATTGTATGGGTGTGTGTTACATTAGATGCACTAGTAGGAGTGAGAAAAACATCACGGGGTGGTGCGCCTTGTATGGGTGTGTGTCACATTACATTCACTAGTAGGAGTGAGAAAAACATCACGGGGTGGTGCGCCTTGTATGGGTGTGTGTTACATTAGATTCACTAGTAGCAGTGAGAAAAACATCACGGGGTGGTGCGCCTTGTATGGGTGTGTGTCACATTACATTCACTAGTAGGAGTGAGAAAAACATCACGGGGTGGTGCGCCTTGTATGGGTGTGTGTCACATTACATTCACTAGTAGGAGTGAGAAAAACATCACGGGGTGGTGCGCATTGTATGGGTGTGTGTTACATTAGATTCACTAGTAGCAGTGAGAAAAACATCACGGGGTGGTGCGCATTGTATGGGTGTGTGTTACATTACATTCACTAGTACGAGTGAGAAAAACATCACGGGGTGGTGCGCATTGTATGGGTGTGTGTTACATTAGATTCACTAGTAGCAGTGAGAAAAACATCACGGGGTGGTGCGCATTGTATGGGTGTGTGTTACATTACATTCACTAGTAGGAGTGAGAAAAACATCACGGGGTGGTGCGCATTGTATGGGTGTGTGTTACATTAGATTCACTAGTAGCAGTGAGAAAAACATCACGGGGTGGTGCGCATTGTATGGGTGTGTGTTACATTACATTCACTAGTAGCAGTGAGAAAAACATCACGGGGTGGTGCGCATTGTATGGGGGTGTGTTACATTACATTCACTAGTAGCAGTGAGAAAAACATCACGGGGTGGTGCGCATTGTATGGGTGTGTGTTACATTACATTCACTAGTAGCAGTGAGAAAAACATCACGGGGTGGTGCGCATTGTATGGGTGTGTGTTACATTAGATTCACTAGTAGCAGTGAGAAAAACATCACGGGGTGGTGCGCATTGTATGGGTGTGTGTTACATTACATTCACTAGTAGCAGTGAGAAAAACATCACGGGGTGGTGCGCCTTGTATGGGTGTGTGTCACATTACATTCACTAGTAGGAGTGAGAAAAACATCACGGGGTGGTGCGCGTTGTATGGGTGTGTGTCACATTAGATTCACTAGTAGGAGTGAGAAAAACATCACGGGGTGGTGCGCCTTGTATGGGTGTGTGTCACATTACATTCACTAGTAGGAGTGAGAAAAACATCACGGGGTGGTGCGCCTTGAATGGGTGTGTGTCACATTACATTCACTAGTAGGAGTGAGAAAAACATCACGGGGTGGTGCGCATTGTATGGGGGTGTGTCACATTACATTCACTAGTAGGAGTGAGAAAAACATCACGGGGTGGTGCGCATTGTATGGGTGTGTGTCACATTAGATTCACTAGTAGGAGTGAGAAAAACATCACGGGGTGGTGCGCATTGTATGGGTGTGTGTCACATTAGATTCCCTAGTAGGAGTGAGAAAAACATCACGGGGTGGTGCGCATTGTATGGGTGTATGTCACATTAGATTCACTAGTAGGAGTGAGAAAAACATCACGGGGTGGTGCGCATTGTATGGGTGTGTGTCACATTAGATTCACTAGTAGGAGTGAGAAAAACATCACGGGGTGGTGCGCATTGAATGGGTGTGTGTCACATTAGATTCACTAGTAGGAGTGAGAAAAACATCACGGGGTGGTGCGCATTGTATGGGTGTGTGTCACATTAGATTCACTAGTAGGAGTGAGAAAAACATCACGGGGTGGTGCGCATTGTATGGGTGTGTGTTACATTACATTCACTAGTAGGAGTGAGAAAAACATCACGGGGTGGTGCGCATTGTATTGGAGTGTGTTACATTACATTCACTAGTAGGAGTGAAAAAAACATCACGGGGTGGTGCGCATTGTATGGGTGTGTGTTACATTAGATTCACTAGTAGGAGTGAGAAAAACATCACGGGGTGGTGCGCATTTTATGGGTGTGTGTTACATTAGATTCAGTAGTAGGAGTGAGAAAAACATCACGGTGTGGTGCGCATTGTATGGGTGAGTGTTACATTACGTTCACTAGTAGGAGTGAGAAAAACATCACGGGGAGGTGCGCATTGTATGGCTGTGTCTTACATTAGATTCACTAGTAGGAGTGAGAAAAACATCACGGGGTGGTGCGCATTGTATGGGTGTGTGTTACATTAGATTCACTAGTAGGAGTGAGAAAAACATCACGGGGTTGTGCGCATTGTATGGGTGTGTGTTACATTAGATTCACTAGTAGGAGAGAGAAAATCATCACGGGGTGGTGCGCATTGTATGGGTGTGTGTTACATTAGATTCACTAGTAGGAGTGAGAAAAACATCACGGGGTGGTGCGCATTGTATGGGTGTGTGTTACATTAGATTCACTAGTAGGAGTGAGAAAAACATCACGGGGTGGTGCGCATTGTATGGGTGTGTGTTACATTACATTCACTAGTAGGAGTGAGAAAAACATCACGGGGTGGTGCGCATTGTATGGGTGTGTGTTACATTACATTCACTAGTAGGAGTGAGAAAAACATCACGGGGTGGTGCGCATTGTATGGGTGTGTGTTGCATTACATTCACTAGTAGGAGTGAGAAAACCATCACGGGGTGGTGCGCATTGTATGGGTGTGTGTTGCATTACATTCACTAGTAGGAGTGAGAAAAACATCACGGGGTGGTGCGCATTGTATGGGTGTGTGTTACATTACATTCACTAGTAGGAGTGAGAAAAACATCACGGGGTGGTGCGCATCGTATGGGTGTGTGTTACATTACATTCACTAGTAGCAGTGAGAAAAACATCACGGGGTGGTGCGCATTGTATGGGTGTGTGTTACATTACATTCACTAGTAGCAGTGAGAAAAACATCACGGGGTGGTGCGCATTGTATGGGTGTGTGTTACATTAGATTCACTAGTAGCAGTGAGAAAATCATCACGGGTTGGTGCGCATTGTATGGCTGTGTGTTACACTAGATTCACTAGTAGCAGTGAGAAAAACATCACGGGGTGGTGCGCATTGTATGGCTGTGTGTTACATTAGATTCACTAGTAGCAGTGAGAAAAACATCACGGGGTGGTGCGCATTGTATGGGTGTGTGTTACATTACATTCACTAGTAGGAGTGAGAAAAACATCACGGGTTGGTGCGCATTGTATAGGTGTGTGCTACGTTACATTCACTAGTAGGAGTGAGAAAAACATCACGGGGTGGTGCGCATTGTATGGGTGTGTGTTACATTACATTCACTAGTAGGAGTGAGAAAAACATCACGGGGTGGTGCGCATTGTATGGGAGTGTGTTACATTACATTCACTAGTAGGAGTGAGAAAAACATCACGGGGTGGTGCGCATTGTATGGGTGTGTGTTACATTAGATTCACTAGTAGGAGTGAGAAATACATCACGGGGTGGTGCGCATTGTATGGGTGTGTGTTACTAGTAGGAGTGAGAAAATCACGGGGTGGTGCGCATTGTATGGGTGTGTGTTACATTACATTCACGAGTAGCAGTCAGAAAAACATCACGGGGTGGTGCGCATTGTATGGGTGTGTGTTACATTACATTCACTAGTAGCAGTGAGAAAAACATCACGGGGTGGTGCGCATTGTATGGGTGTGTGTTACATTACATTCACTAGTAGCAGTGAGAAAAACATCACGGGGTGGTGCGCATTGTATGGGTGTGTGTTACATTAGATTCACTAGTAGCAGTGAGAAAAACATCATGGGGTGGTGCGCATTGTATGGGTGTGTGTTACATTAGATTCACTAGTAGGAGTGAGAAAAACATCACGGGGTGGTGCGCATTGTATGGGTGTGTGTTACATTACATTCACTAGTAGGAGTGAGAAAAACATCACGGGGTGGTGCGCATTGTATGGGTGTGTGTTACATTACATTCACTAGTAGGAGTGAGAAAAACATCACGGGGTGGTGCGCATTGTATGGGTGTGTGTTGCATTACATTCACTAGTAGGAGTGAGAAAACCATCACGGGGTGGTGCGCATTGTATGGGTGTGTGTTACATTACATTCACTAGTAGGAGTGAGAAAAACATCACGGGGTGGTGCGCATTGTATGGGTGTGTGTTACATTACATTCACTAGTAGGAGTGAGAAAAACATCACGGGGTGGTGCGCATTGTATGGGTGTGTGTTACATTACTTTCACTAGTAGGAGTGAGAAAATCATCAAGGGGTGGTGCGCATTGTATGGGTGTGTGCTACATTACATTCACTAGTAGGAGTGAGAAAAACATCACGGGGTGGTGCGCATTGTATGGGTGTGTGTTACATTACATTCACTAGTAGGAGTGAGAAAAACATCACGGGGTGGTGCGCATTGTATGGGTGTGTGTTACATTACATTCACTAGTAGGAGTGAGAAAAACATCACGGGGTGGTGCGCATTGTATGGGAGTGTGTTACATTACATTCACTAGTAGGAGTGAGAAAAACATCACGGGGTGGTGCGCATTGTATGGGTGTGTGTTACATTAGATTCACTAGTAGGAGTGAGAAATACATCACGGGGTGGTGCGCATTGTATGGGTGTGTGTTACTAGTAGGAGTGAGAAAATCACGGGGTGGTGCGCATTGTATGGGTGTGTGTTACATTACATTCACGAGTAGCAGTCAGAAAAACATCACGGGGTGGTGCGCATTGTATGGGTGTGTGTTACATTACATTCACTAGTAGCAGTGAGAAAAACATCACGGGGTGGTGCGCATTGTATGGGTGTGTGTTACATTAGATGCACTAGTAGGAGTGAGAAAAACATCACGGGGTGGTGCGCATTGTATGGGTGTGTGTTACATTACATTCACTAGTAGCAGTGAGAAAAACATCACGGGGTGGTGCGCATTGTATGGGTTTGTGTTACATTACATTCACTAGTAGCAGTGAGAAAAACATCACGGGGTGGTGCGCATTGTATGGGTGTGTGTTACATTACATTCACTAGTAGCAGTGAGAAAAACATCACGGGGTGGTGCGCATTGTATGGGTGTGTGTTACATTAGATTCACTAGTAGCAGTGAGAAAATCATCACGGGTTGGTGCGCATTGTATGGCTGTGTGTTAC
Organism: Cavia porcellus; assembly: GCF_034190915.1. Lineage (NCBI taxonomy): Eukaryota > Metazoa > Chordata > Mammalia > Rodentia > Caviidae > Cavia > Cavia porcellus. The sequence continues at coordinate 473,982 of NW_026947605.1, forward strand.
ACTAGATTCACTAGTAGCAGTGAGAAAAACATCACGGGGTGGTGCGCATTGTATGGCTGTGTGTTACATTAGATTCACTAGTAGCAGTGAGAAAAACATCACGGGGTGGTGCGCATTGTATGGGTGTGTGTTACATTACATTCACTAGTAGGAGTGAGAAAAACATCACGGGTTGGTGCGCATTGTATAGGTGTGTGTTACATTACATTCACTAGTAGGAGTGAGAAAAACATCACGGGGTGGTGCGCATTGTATGGGTGTGTGTTACATTACATTCACTAGTACGAGTGAGAAAAACGTCACGGGGTGGTGCGCATTGTATGTGAGTGTGTTACATTACATTCACTAGTAGGAGTGAGAAAAACATCACGGGGTGGTGCGCATTGTATGGGTGTGTGTTACATTAGATTCACTAGTAGGAGTGAGAAATACATCACGGGGTGGTGCGCATTGTATGGGTGTGTGTTACTAGTAGGAGTGAGAAAATCATGGGGTGGTGCGCATTGTATGGGTGTGTGTTACATTACATTCACGAGTAGCAGTCAGAAAAACATCACGGGGTGGTGCGCATTGTATGGGTGTGTGTTACATTACATTCACTAGTAGCAGTGAGAAAAACATCACGGGGTGGTGCGCATTGTATGGGTGTGTGTTACATTACATTCACTAGTAGCAGTGAGAAAAACATCACGGGGTGGTGCGCATTGTATGGGTGTGTGTTACATTAGATTCACTAGTAGCAGTGAGCAAAACATCACGGGGTGGTGCGCATTGTATGGGTGTGTGTTACATTAGATTCACTAGTAGGAGTGAGAAAAACATCCCGGGGTGGTGCGCATTGTATGGGTGTGTGTTACATTACATTCACTAGTAGGAGTGAGAAAAACATCACGGGGTGTGGCGCATTGTATGGGTGTGTGTTACATTACATTCACTAGTAGGAGTGAGAAAAACATCACGGGGTGGTGCGCATTGTATGGGTGTGTGTTGCATTACATTCACTAGTAGGAGTGAGAAAACCATCACGGGGTGGTGCGCATTGTATGGGTGTGTGTTACATTACATTCACTAGTAGGAGTGAGAAAAACATCACGGGGTGGTGCGCATTGTATGGGTGTGTGTTACATTACATTCACTAGTAGGAGTGAGAAAAACATCACGGGGTGGTGCGCATTGTATGGGTGTGTGTTACATTACTTTCACTAGTAGGAGTGAGAAAATCATCACGGGGTGGTGCGCATTGTATGGGTGTGTGCTACATTACATTCACTAGTAGGAGTGAGAAAAACATCACGGGGTGGTGCGCATTGTATGGGTGTGTGTTACATTACATTCACTAGTAGGAGTGAGAAAAACATCACGGGGTGGTGCGCATTGTATGGGTGTGTGTTGCATTACATTCACTAGTAGGAGTGAGAAAACCATCACGGGGTGGTGCGCATTGTATGGGTGTGTGATACATTACATTCACTAGTAGGAGTGAGAAAAACATCACGGGGTGGTGCGCATTGTATGGGTGTGTGTTACATTACATTCACTAGTAGGAGTGAGAAAAACATCACGGGGTGGTGCGCATTGTATGGGTGTGTGTTACATTACTTTCACTAGTAGGAGTGAGAAAATCATCACGGGGTGGTGCGCATTGTATGGGTGTGTGCTACAATACATTCACTAGTAGGAGTGAGAAAAACATCACGGGGTGGTGCGCATTGTATGGGTGTGTGTTACATTACATTCACTAGTAGGAGTGAGAAAAACATCACGGGGTGGTGCGCATTGTATGGGTGTGTGCTACAATACATTCACTAGTAGGAGTGAGAAAAACATCACGGGGTGGTGCGCATTGTATGAGTGTGTGTTACATTACATTCACTAGTAGCAGTGAGAAAAACATCACGGGGTGGTGCGCATTGTATGGGTGTGTGTTACATTAGATTCACTAGTAGCAGTGAGAAAAACATCACGGGGTGGTGCGCATTGTATGGGTTTGTGTTACATTACATTCACTAGTAGCAGTGAGAAAAACATCACGGGGTGGTGCGCATTGTATGGGTGTGTGTTACATTACATTCACTAGTAGCAGTGAGAAAAACATCACGGGGTGGTGCGCATTGTATGGGTGTGTGTTACATTAGATTCACTAGTAGCAGTGAGAAAATCATCACGGGTTGGTGCGCATTGTATGGCTGTGTGTTACACTAGATTCACTTGTAGCAGTGAGAAAAACATCACGGGGTGGTGCGCATTGTATGGCTGTGTGTTACATTAGATTCACTAGTAGCAGTGAGAAAAACATCACGGGGTGGTGCGCATTGTATGGGTGTGTGTTACATTACATTCACTAGTAGGAGTGAGAAAAACATCACGGGTTGGTGCGCATTGTATAGGTGTGTGTTACATTACATTCACTAGTAGGAGTGAGAAAAACATCACGGGGTGGTGCGCATTGTATGGGTGTGTGTTACATTACATTCACTAGTAGGAGTGAGAAAAACGTCACGGGGTGGTGCGCATTGTATGTGAGTGTGTTACATTACATTCACTAGTAGGAGTGAGAAAAACATCACGGGGTGGTGCGCATTGTATGGGTGTGTGTTACATTACATTCACTAGTAGCAGTGAGAAAAACATCACGGGGTGGTGTGCATTGTATGGGTTTGTGTTACATTACATTCACTAGTAGCAGTGAGAAAAACATCACGGGGTGGTGCGCATTGTATGGGTGTGTGTTACATTACATTCACTAGTAGCAGTGAGAAAAACATCACGGGGTGGTGCGCATTGTATGGGTGTGTGTTACATTAGATTCACTAGTAGCAGTGAGAAAATCATCACGGGTTGGTGCGCATTGTATGGCTGTGTGTTACACTAGATTCACTTGTAGCAGTGAGAAAAACATCACGGGGTGGTGCACATTGTATGGCTGTGTGTTACATTAGATTCACTAGTAGCAGTGAGAAAAACATCACGGGGTGGTGCGCATTGTATGGGTGTGTGTTACATTACATTCACTAGTAGGAGTGAGAAAAACATCACGGGTTGGTGCGCATTGTATAGGTGTGTGTTACATTACATTCACTAGTAGGAGTGAGAAAAACATCACGGGGTGGTGCGCATTGTATGGGTGTGTGTTACATTACATTCACTAGTAGGAGTGAGAAAAACGTCACGGGGTGGTGCGCATTGTATGTGAGTGTGTTACATTACATTCACTAGTAGGAGTGAGAAAAACATCACGGGGTGGTGCGCATTGTATGGGTGTGTGTTACATTAGATTCACTAGTAGGAGTGAGAAATACATCACGGGGTGGTGCGCATTGTATGGGTGTGTGTTACTAGTAGGAGTGAGAAAATCATGGGGTGGTGCGCATTGTATGGGTGTGTGTTACATTACATTCACGAGTAGCAGTCAGAAAAACATCACGGGGTGGTGCGCATTGTATGGGTGTGTGTTACATTACATTCACTAGTAGCAGTGAGAAAAACATCACGGGGTGGTGCGCATTGTATGGGTGTGTGTTACATTACATTCACTAGTAGCAGTGAGAAAAACATCACGGGGTGGTGCGCATTGTATGGGTGTGTGTTACATTAGATTCACTAGTAGCAGTGAGCAAAACATCAGGGGTGGTGCGCATTGTATGGGTGTGTGTTACATTAGATTCACTAGTAGGAGTGAGAAAAACATCACGGGGTGGTGCGCATTGTATGGGTGTGTGTTACATTACATTCACTAGTAGGAGTGAGAAAAACATCACGGGGTGTTGCGCATTGTATGGGTGTGTGTTACATTACATTCACTAGTAGGAGTGAGAAAAACATCACGGGGTGGTGCGCATTGTATGGGTGTGTGTTGCATTACATTCACTAGTAGGAGTGAGAAAACCATCACGGGGTGGTGCGCATTGTATGGGTGTGTGTTACATTACATTCACTAGTAGGAGTGAGAAAAACATCACGGGGTGGTGCGCATTGTATGGGTGTGTGTTACATTACATTCACTAGTAGGAGTGAGAAAAACATCACGGGGTGGTGCGCATTGTATGGGTGTGTGTTACATTACTTTCACTAGTAGGAGTGAGAAAATCATCACGGGGTGGTGCGCATTGTATGGGTGTGTGCTACATTACATTCACTAGTAGGAGTGAGAAAAACATCACGGGGTGGTGCGCATTGTATGGGTGTGTGTTACATTACATTCACTAGTAGGAGTGAGAAAAACATCACGGGGTGGTGCGCATTGTATGGGTGTGTGTTGCATTACATTCACTAGTAGGAGTGAGAAAACCATCACGGGGTGGTGCGCATTGTATGGGTGTGTGATACATTACATTCACTAGTAGGAGTGAGAAAAACATCACGGGGTGGTGCGCATTGTATGGGTGTGTGTTACATTACATTCACTAGTAGGAGTGAGAAAAACATCACGGGGTGGTGCGCATTGTATGGGTGTGTGTTACATTACTTTCACTAGTAGGAGTGAGAAAATCATCACGGGGTGGTGCGCATTGTATGGGTGTGTGCTACAATACATTCACTAGTAGGAGTGAGAAAAACATCACGGGGTGGTGCGCATTGTATGGGTGTGTGTTACATTACATTCACTAGTAGGAGTGAGAAAAACATCACGGGGTGGTGCGCATTGTATGGGTGTGTGCTACAATACATTCACTAGTAGGAGTGAGAAAAACATCACGGGGTGGTGCGCATTGTATGGGTGTGTGTTACATTACATTCACTAGTAGCAGTGAGAAAAACATCACGGGGTGGTGGGCATTGTATGGGTGTGTGTTACATTAGATTCACTAGTAGCAGTGAGAAAATCATCACGGGTTGGTGCGCATTGTATGGCTGTGTGTTACACTAGATTCACTAGTAGCAGTGAGAAAAACATCACGGGGTGGTGCGCATTGTATGGCTGTGTGTTACATTAGATTCACTAGTAGCAGTGAGAAAAACATCACGGGGTGGTGCGCATTGTATGGGTGTGTGTTACATTACATTCACTAGTAGGAGTGAGAAAAACATCACGGGTTGGTGCGCATTGTATAGGTGTGTGCTACATTACATTCACTAGTAGGAGTGAGAAAAACATCACGGGGTGGTGCGCATTGTATGGGTGTGTGTTACATTACATTCACTAGTAGGAGTGAGAAAAACATCACGGGGTGGTGCGCATTGTATGGGAGTGTGTTACATTACATTCACTAGTAGGAGTGAGAAAAACATCACGGGGTGGTGCGCATTGTATGGGTGTGTGTTACATTAGATTCACTAGTAGGAGTGAGAAATACATCACGGGGTGGTGCGCATTGTATGGGTGTGTGTTACTAGTAGGAGTGAGAAAATCACGGGGTGGTGCGCATTGTATGGGTGTGTGTTACATTACATTCACGAGTAGCAGTCAGAAAAACATCACGGGGTGGTGCGCATTGTATGGGTGTGTGTTACATTACATTCACTAGTAGCAGTGAGAAAAACATCACGGGGTGGTGCGCATTGTATGGGTGTGTGTTACATTACATTCACTAGTAGCAGTGAGAAAAACATCACGGGGTGGTGCGCATTGTATGGGTGTGTGTTACATTAGATTCACTAGTAGCAGTGAGAAAAACATCATGGGGTGGTGCGCATTGTATGGGTGTGTGTTACATTAGATTCACTAGTAGGAGTGAGAAAAATATCACGGGGTGGTGCGCATTGTATGGGTGTGTGTTACATTACATTCACTAGTAGGAGTGAGAAAAACATCACGGGGTGGTGCGCATTGTATGGGTGTGTGTTACATTACATTCACTAGTAGGAGTGAGAAAAACATCACGGGGTGGTGCGCATTGTATGGGTGTGTGTTGCATTACATTCACTAGTAGGAGTGAGAAAACCATCACGGGGTGGTGCGCATTGTATGGGTGTGTGTTGCATTACATTCACTAGTAGGAGTGAGAAAAACATCACGGGGTGGTGCGCATTGTATGGGTGTGTGTTACATTACATTCACTAGTAGGAGTGAGAAAAACATCACGGGGTGGTGCGCATTGTATGGGTGTGTGTTACATTACTTTCACTAGTAGGAGTGAGAAAATCATCACGGGGTGGTGCGCATTGTATGGGTGTGTGCTACATTACATTCACTAGTAGGAGTGAGAAAAACATCACGGGGTGGTGCGCATTGTATGGGTGTGTGTTACATTACATTCACTAGTAGGAGTGAGAAAAACATCACGGGGTGGTGCGCATTGTATGGGTGTGTGTTACATTACATTCACTAGTAGGAGTGAGAAAAACATCACGGGGTGGTGCGCATTGTATGGGAGTGTGTTACATTACATTCACTAGTAGGAGTGAGAAAAACATCACGGGGTGGTGCGCATTGTATGGGTGTGTGTTACATTAGATTCACTAGTACGAGTGAGAAATACATCACGGGGTGGTGCGCATTGTATGGGTGTGTGTTACTAGTAGGAGTGAGAAAATCACGGGGTGGTGCGCATTGTATGGGTGTGTGTTACATTACATTCACGAGTAGCAGTCAGAAAAACATCACGGGGTGGTGCGCATTGTATGGGTGTGTGTTACATTATATTCACTAGTAGCAGTGAGAAAAACATCACGGGGTGGTGCGCATTGTATGGGTGTGTGTTACATTAGATGCACTAGTAGGAGTGAGAAAAACATCACGCGGTGGTGCGCATTGTATGGGTGTGTGTTACATTACATTCACTAGTAGCAGTGAGAAAAACATCACGGGGTGGTGCGCATTGTATGGGTTTGTGTTACATTACATTCACTAGTAGCAGTGAGAAAAACATCACGGGGTGGTGCGCATTGTATGGGTGTGTGTTACATTACATTCACTAGTAGCAGTGAGAAAAACATCACGGGGTGGTGCGCATTGTATGGGTGTGTGTTACATTAGATTCACTAGTAGCAGTGAGAAAATCATCACGGGTTGGTGCGCATTGTATGGCTGTGTGTTACACTAGATTCACTAGTAGCAGTGAGAAAAACATCACGGGGTGGTGCGCATTGTATGGGTGTGTGTTACATTAGATTCACTAGTAGCAGTGAGAAAAACATCACGGGGTGGTGCGCATTGTATGGGTGTGTGTTACATTACATTCACTAGTAGGAGTGAGAAAAACATCACGGGTTGGTGCGCATTGTATAGGTGTGTGTTACATTACATTCACTAGTAGGAGTGAGAAAAACATCACGGGGTGGTGCGCATTGTATGGGTGTGTGTTACATTACATTCACTAGTAGGAGTGAGAAAAACGTCACGGGGTGGTGCGCATTGTATGTGAGTGTGTTACATTACATTCACTAGTAGGAGTGAGAAAAACATCACGGGGTGGTGCGCATTGTATGGGTGTGTGTTACATTAGATTCACTAGTAGGAGTGAGAAATACATCACGGGGTGGTGCGCATTGTATGGGTGTGTGTTACTAGTAGGAGTGAGAAAATCATGGGGTGGTGCGCATTGTATGGGTGTGTGTTACATTACATTCACGAGTAGCAGTCAGAAAAACATCACGGGGTGGTGCGCATTGTATGGGTGTGTGTTACATTACATTCACTAGTAGCAGTGAGAAAAACATCACGGGGTGGTGCGCATTGTATGGGTGTGTGTTACATTACATTCACTAGTAGCAGTGAGAAAAACATCACGGGGTGGTGCGCATTGTATGGGTGTGTGTTACATTAGATTCACTAGTAGCAGTGAGCAAAACATCACGGGGTGGTGCGCATTGTATGGGTGTGTGTTACATTAGATTCACTAGTAGGAGTGAGAAAAACATCACGGGGTGGTGCGCATTGTATGGGTGTGTGTTACATTACATTCACTAGTAGGAGTGAGAAAAACATCACGGGGTGTTGCGCATTGTATGGGTGTGTGTTACATTACATTCACTAGTAGGAGTGAGAAAAACATCACGGGGTGGTGCGCATTGTATGGGTGTTTGTTGCATTACATTCACTAGTAGGAGTGAGAAAACCATCACGGGGTGGTGCGCATTGTATGGGTGTGTGTTACATTACATTCACTAGTAGGAGTGAGAAAAACATCACGGGGTGGTGCGCATTGTATGGGTGTGTGTTACATTAGATTCACTAGTAGGAGTGAGAAAAACATCACGGGGTGGTGCGCATTGTATGGGTGTGTGTTACATTACTTTCACTAGTAGGAGTGAGAAAATCATCACGGGGTGGTGCGCATTGTATGGGTGTGTGCTACATTACATTCACTAGTAGGAGTGAGAAAAACATCACGGGGTGGTGCGCATTGTATGGGTGTGTGTTACATTACATTCACTAGTAGGAGTGAGAAAAACATCACGGGGTGGTGCGCATTGTATGGGTGTGTGGTGCATTACATTCACTAGTAGGAGTGAGAAAACCATCACGGGGTGGTGCGCATTGTATGGGTGTGTGATACATTACATTCACTAGTAGGAGTGAGAAAAACATCACGGGGTGGTGCGCATTGTATGGGTGTGTGTTACATTACATTCACTAGTAGGAGTGAGAAAAACATCACGGGGTGGTGCGCATTGTATGGGTGTGTGTTACATTACTTTCACTAGTAGGAGTGAGAAAATCATCACGGGGTGGTGCGCATTGTATGGGTGTGTGCTACAATACATTCACTAGTAGGAGTGAGAAAAACATCACGGGGTGGTGCGCATTGTATGGGTGTGTGTTACATTACATTCACTAGTAGGAGTGAGAAAAACATCACGGGGTGGTGCGCATTGTATGGGTGTGTGTTGCATTACATTCACTAGTAGGAGTGAGAAAACCATCACGGGGTGGTGCGCATTGTATGGGTGTGTGTTGCATTACATTCACTAGTAGGAGTGAGAAAAACATCACGGGGTGGTGCGCATTGTATGGGTGTGTGTTACATTACATTCACTAGTAGGAGTGAGAAAAACATCACGGGGTGGTGCGCATTGTATGGGTGTGTGTTACATTACTTTCACTAGTAGGAGTGAGAAAATCATCACGTGGTGGTGCGCATTGTATGGGTGTGTGCTACATTACATTCACTAGTAGGAGTGAGAAAAACATCACCGGGTGGTGCTCATTGTATGGGTGTGTGTTACATTACTTTCACTAGTAGGAGTGAGAAAATCATCACGGGGTGGTGCGCATTGTATGGGTGTGTGTTACATTACATTCACTAGTAGGAGTGAGAAAAACATCACGGGGTGGTGCGCATTGTATGGGTGTGTGTTACATTACATTCACTAGTAGGAGTGAGAAAAACATCACGGGGTGTTGCGCATTGTATGGGTGTGTGTTACATTACTTTCACTAGTAGGAGTGAGAAAATCATCACGGGGTGGTGCGCATTGTATGGGTGTGTGTTACATTACATTCAATAGTAGGAGTGAGAAAAACATCACGGGGTGGTGTGCATTGTATGGGTGTGTGTTACATTACATTCACTAGTAGCAGTGAGAAAAACATTACGGGGTGGTGCGCCTTGTATGGGTGTGTGTTACATTAGATTCACTAGTAGAAGTGAGAAAAACATCACAGGGTGGTGCGCATTGTATGGGTGTGTGTTACATTAGATTCACTAGTAGGAGTGAGAAAAACATCACGGGGTGGTGCGCATTGTATGGGTGTGTGTTACATTAGATTCACTAGTAGGAGTGAGAAAAACATCACGGGGTGGTGCGCATTGTATGGGTGTGTGTTACATTAGATTCACTAGTAGGAGTGAGAAAAACATCACGGGGTGGTGCGCATTGTATGGGTGTGTGTTACATTAGATTCACTAGTAGGAGTGAGAAAAACATCACGGGGTGGTGCGCATTGTATGGGTGTGAGTTACATTACATTCACTAGTAGGAGTGAGAAAAACATCACGGGGTGGTGCGCATTGTATGGGTGTGTGTTACATTAGATTCACTAGTAGGAGTGAGAAAAACACCACGGGGTGGTGCGCATTGTATGGGTGTGTGTTACATTACATTCTCAAGTAGGAGTGAAAAAACATCACGGGGTGGTGCGCATTGTATGGGTGTGTGTTACATTACATTCACTAGTAGGAGTGAGAAAAACATCACGGGGTGGTGCGCATTGTATGGGTGTGTGTTACATTAGATTCACTAGTAGGAGTGAGAAATACATCACGGGGTGGTGCGCATTGTATGGGTGTGTGTTACTAGTAGGAGTGAGAAAATCACGGGGTGGTGCGCATTGTATGGGTGTGTGTTACATTACATTCACGAGTAGCAGTCAGAAAAACATCACGGGGTGGTGCGCATTGTATGGGTGTGTGTTACATTACATTCACTAGTAGCAGTGAGAAAAACATCACGGGGTGGTGCGCATTGTATGGGTGTGTGTTACATTACATTCACTAGTAGCAGTGAGAAAAACATCACGGGGTGGTGCGCATTGTATGGGTGTGTGTTACATTAGATTCACTAGTAGCAGTGAGAAAAACATCATGGGGTGGTGCGCATTGTATGGGTGTGTGTTACATTAGATTCACTAGTAGGAGTGAGAAAAACATCACGCGGTGGTGCGCATTGTATGGGTGTGTGTTACATTACATTCACTAGTAGGAGTGAGAAAAACATCACGGGGTGGTGCGCATTGTATGGGTGTGTGTTGCATTACATTCACTAGTAGGAGTGAGAAAAACATCACGGGGTGGTGCGCATTGTATGGGTGTGTGTTGCATTACATTCACTAGTAGGAGTGAGAAAACCATCACGGGGTGGTGCGCATTGTATGGGTGTGTGTTACATTACATTCACTAGTAGGAGTGAGAAAAACATCACGGGGTGGTGCGCATTGTATGGGTGTGTGTTACATTACATTCACTAGTAGGAGTGAGAAAAACATCACGGGGTGGTGCGCATTGTATGGGTGTGTGTTACATTACTTTCACTAGTAGGAGTGAGAAAATCATCACGGGGTGGTGCGCATTGTATGGGTGTGTGCTACATTACATTCACTAGTAGGAGTGAGAAAAACATCACGGGGTGGTGCGCATTGTATGGGTGTGTGTTACATTACATTCACTAGTAGGAGTGAGAAAAACATCACGGGGTGGTGCGCATTGTATGGGTGTGTGTTACATTACATTCACTAGTAGGAGTGAGAAAAACATCACGGGGTGGTGCGCATTGTATGGGAGTGTGTTACATTACATTCACTAGTAGGAGTGAGAAAAACATCACGGGGTGGTGCGCATTGTATGGGTGTGTGTTACATTAGATTCACTAGTACGAGTGAGAAATACATCACGGGGTGGTGCGCATTGTATGGGTGTGTGTTACTAGTAGGAGTGAGAAAATCACGGGGTGGTGCGCATTGTATGGGTGTGTGTTACATTACATTCACGAGTAGCAGTCAGAAAAACATCACGGGGTGGTGCGCATTGTATGGGTGTGTGTTACATTACATTCACTAGTAGCAGTGAGAAAAACATCACGGGGTGGTGCGCATTGTATGGGTGTGTGTTACATTAGATGCACTAGTAGGAGTGAGAAAAACATCACGGGGTGGTGCGCATTGTATGGGTGTGTGCTACATTACATTCACTAGTAGCAGTGAGAAAAACATCACGGGGTGGTGCGCATTGTATGGGTTTGTGTTACATTACATTCACTAGTAGCAGTGAGAAAAACATCACGGGGTGGTGCGCATTGTATGGGTGTGTGTTACATTACATTCACTAGTAGCAGTGAGAAAAACATCACGGGGTGGTGCGCATTGTATGGGTGTGTGTTACATTAGATTCACTAGTAGCAGTGAGAAAATCATCACGGGTTGGTGCGCATTGTATGGCTGTGTGTTACACTAGATTCACTAGTAGCAGTGAGAAAAACATCACGGGGTGGTGCGCATTGTATGGGTGTGTGTTACATTACATTCACTAGTAGGAGTGAGAAAAACATCACGGGTTGGTGCGCATTGTATAGGTGTGTGTTACATTACATTCACTAGTAGGAGTGAGAAAAACATCACGGGGTGGTGCGCATTGTATGGGTGTGTGTTACATTACATTCACTAGTAGGAGTGAGAAAAACGTCACGGGGTGGTGCGCATTGTATGTGAGTGTGTTACATTACATTCACTAGTAGGAGTGAGAAAAACATCACGGGGTGGTGCGCATTGTATGGGTGTGTGTTACATTAGATTCACTAGTAGGAGTGAGAAAAACATCACGGGGTGGTGCGCATTGTATGGGTGTGTGTTACTAGTAGGAGTGAGAAAATCATGGGGTGGTGCGCATTGTATGGGTGTGTGTTACATTACATTCACGAGTAGCAGTCAGAAAAACATCACGGGGTGGTGCGCATTGTATGGGTGTGTGTTACATTACATTCACTAGTAGCAGTGAGAAAAACATCACGGGGTGGTGCGCATTGTATGGGTGTGTGTTACATTACATTCACTAGTAGCAGTGAGAAAAACATCACGGGGTGGTGCGCATTGTATGGGTGTGTGTTACATTAGATTCACTAGTAGCAGTGAGCAAAACATCACGGGGTGGTGCGCATTGTATGGGTGTGTGTTACATTAGATTCACTAGTAGGAGTGAGAAAAACATCACGGGGTGGTGCGCATTGTATGGGTGTGTGTTACATTACATTCACTAGTAGGAGTGAGAAAAACATCACGGGGTGTTGCGCATTGTATGGGTGTGTGTTACATTACATTCACTAGTAGGAGTGAGAAAAACATCACGGGGTGGTGCGCATTGTATGGGTGTGTGTTACATTACATTCACTAGTAGGAGTGAGAAAAACATCACGGGGTGGTGCGCATTGTATGGGTGTGTGTTACATTACTTTCACTAGTAGGAGTGAGAAAATCATCACGGGGTGGTGCGCATTGTATGGGTGTGTGCTACATTACATTCACTAGTAGGAGTGAGAAAAACATCACGGGGTGGTGCGCATTGTATGGGTGTGTGTTACATTACATTCACTAGTAGGAGTGAGAAAAACATCACGGGGTGGTGCGCATTGTATGGGTGTGTGTTGCATTACATTCACTAGTAGGAGTGAGAAAACCATCACGGGGTGGTGCGCATTGTATGGGTGTGTGATACATTACATTCACTAGTAGGAGTGAGAAAAACATCACGGGGTGGTGCGCATTGTATGGGTGTGTGTTACATTACATTCACTAGTAGGAGTGAGAAAAACATCACGGGGTGGTGCGCATTGTATGGGTGTGTGTTACATTACTTTCACTAGTAGGAGTGAGAAAATCATCACGGGGTGGTGCGCATTGTATGGGTGTGTGCTACAATACATTCACTAGTAGGAGTGAGAAAAACATCACGGGGTGGTGCGCATTGTATGGGTGTGTGTTACATTACATTCACTAGTAGGAGTGAGAAAAACATCACGGGGTTGTGCGCATTGTATGGGTGTGTGCTACAATACATTCACTAGTAGGAGTGAGAAAAACATCACGGGGTGGTGCGCATTGTATGAGTGTGTGTTACATTACATTCACTAGTAGCAGTGAGAAAAACATCACGGGGTGGTGCGCATTGTATGGGTGTGTGTTACATTAGATTCACTAGTAGCAGTGAGAAAAACATCACGGGGTGGTGCGCATTGTATGGGTGTGTGTTACATTAGATGCACTAGTAGGAGTGAGAAAAACATCACGGGGTGGTGCGCATTGTATGGGTGTGTGTTACATTACATTCACTAGTAGCAGTGAGAAAAACATCACGGGGTGGTGCGCATTGTATGGGTTTGTGTTACATTACATTCACTAGTAGCAGTGAGAAAAACATCACGGGGTGGTGCGCATTGTATGGGTGTGTGTTACATTACATTCACTAGTAGCAGTGAGAAAAACATCACGGGGTGGTGCGCATTGTATGGGTGTGTGTTACATTAGATTCACTAGTAGCAGTGAGAAAATCATCACGGGTTGGTGCGCATTGTATGGCTGTGTGTTACACTAGATTCACTTGTAGCAGTGAGAAAAACATCACGGGGTGGTGCGCATTGTATGGCTGTGTGTTACATTAGATTCACTAGTAGCAGTGAGAAAAACATCACGGGGTGGTGCGCATTGTATGGGTGTGTGTTACATTACATTCACTAGTAGGAGTGAGAAAAACATCACGGGTTGGTGCGCATTGTATAGGTGTGTGTTACATTACATTCACTAGTAGGAGTGAGAAAAACATCACGGGGTGGTGCGCATTGTATGGGTGTGTGTTACATTACATTCACTAGTAGGAGTGAGAAAAACGTCACGGGGTGGTGCGCATTGTATGTGAGTGTGTTACATTACATTCACTAGTAGGAGTGAGAAAAACATCACGGGGTGGTGCGCATTGTATGGGTGTGTGTTACATTAGATTCACTAGTAGGAGTGAGAAATACATCACGGGGTGGTGCGCATTGTATGGGTGTGTGTTACTAGTAGGAGTGAGAAAATCATGGGGTGGTGCGCATTGTATGGGTGTGTGTTACATTACATTCACGAGTAGCAGTCAGAAAAACATCACGGGGTGGTGCGCATTGTATGGGTGTGTGTTACATTACATTCACTAGTAGCAGTGAGAAAAACATCACGGGGTGGTGCGCATTGTATGGGTGTGTGTTACATTACATTCACTAGTAGCAGTGAGAAAAACATCACGGGGTGGTGCGCATTGTATGGGTGTGTGTTACATTAGATTCACTAGTAGCAGTGAGCAAAACATCACGGGGTGGTGCGCATTGTATGGGTGTGTGTTACATTAGATTCACTAGTAGGAGTGAGAAAAACATCACGGGGTGGTGCGCATTGTATGGGTGTGTGTTACATTACATTCACTAGTAGGAGTGAGAAAAACATCACGGGGTGTTGCGCATTGTATGGGTGTGTGTTACATTACATTCACTAGTAGGAGTGAGAAAAACATCACGGGGTGGTGCGCATTGTATGGGTGTGTGTTGCATTACATTCACTAGTAGGAGTGAGAAAACCATCACGGGGTGGTGCGCATTGTATGGGTGTGTGTTACATTACATTCACTAGTAGGAGTGAGAAAAACATCACGGGGTGGTGCGCATTGTATGGGTGTGTGTTACATTACATTCACTAGTAGGAGTGAGAAAAACATCACGGGGTGGTGCGCATTGTATGGGTGTGTGTTACATTACTTTCACTAGTAGGAGTGAGAAAATCATCACGGGGTGGTGCGCATTGTATGGGTGTGTGCTACATTACATTCACTAGTAGGAGTGAGAAAAACATCACGGGGTGGTGCGCATTGTATGGGTGTGTGTTACATTACATTCACTAGTAGGAGTGAGAAAAACATCACGGGGTGGTGCGCATTGTATGGGTGTGTGTTGCATTACATTCACTAGTAGGAGTGAGAAAACCATCACGGGGTGGTGCGCATTGTATGGGTGTGTGATACATTACATTCACTAGTAGGAGTGAGAAAAACATCACGGGGTGGTGCGCATTGTATGGGTGTGTGTTACATTAGATTCACTAGTAGGAGTGAGAAAAACATCACGGGGTGGTGCGCATTGTATGGGTGTGTGTTACATTACTTTCACTAGTAGGAGTGAGAAAATCATCACGGGGTGGTGCGCATTGTATGGGTGTGTGCTACAATACATTCACTAGTAGGAGTGAGAAAAACATCACGGGGTGGTGCGCATTGTATGGGTGTGTGTTACATTACATTCACTAGTAGGAGTGAGAAAAACATCACGGGGTGGTGCGCATTGTATGGGTGTGTGCTACAATACATTCACTAGTAGGAGTGAGAAAAACATCACGGGGTGGTGCGCATTGTATGGGTGTGTGTTACATTACATTCACTAGTAGCAGTGAGAAAAACATCACGGGGTGGTGGGCATTGTATGGGTGTGTGTTACATTAGATTCACTAGTAGCAGTGAGAAAATCATCACGGGTTGGTGCGCATTGTATGGCTGTGTGTTACACTAGATTCACTAGTAGCAGTGAGAAAAACATCACGGGGTGGTGCGCATTGTATGGCTGTGTGTTACATTAGATTCACTAGTAGCAGTGAGAAAAACATCACGGGGTGGTGCGCATTGTATGGGTGTGTGTTACATTACATTCACTAGTAGGAGTGAGAAAAACATCACGGGTTGGTGCGCATTGTATAGGTGTGTGCTACATTACATTCACTAGTAGGAGTGAGAAAAACATCACGGGGTGGTGCGCATTGTATGGGTGTGTGTTACATTACATTCACTAGTAGGAGTGAGAAAAACATCACGGGGTGGTGCGCATTGTATGGGAGTGTGTTACATTACATTCACTAGTAGGAGTGAGAAAAACATCACGGGGTGGTGCGCATTGTATGGGTGTGTGTTACATTAGATTCACTAGTAGGAGTGAGAAATACATCACGGGGTGGTGCGCATTGTATGGGTGTGTGTTACTAGTAGGAGTGAGAAAATCACGGGGTGGTGCGCATTGTATGGGTGTGTGTTACATTACATTCACGAGTAGCAGTCAGAAAAACATCACGGGGTGGTGCGCATTGTATGGGTGTGTGTTACATTACATTCACTAGTAGCAGTGAGAAAAACATCACGGGGTGGTGCGCATTGTATGGGTGTGTGTTACATTACATTCACTAGTAGCAGTGAGAAAAACATCACGGGGTGGTGCGCATTGTATGGGTGTGTGTTACATTAGATTCACTAGTAGCAGTGAGAAAAACATCATGGGGTGGTGCGCATTGTATGGGTGTGTGTTACATTAGATTCACTAGTAGGAGTGAGAAAAACATCACGGGGTGGTGCGCATTGTATGGGTGTGTGTTACATTACATTCACTAGTAGGAGTGAGAAAAACATCACGGGGTGGTGCGCATTGTATGGGTGTGTGTTACATTACATTCACTAGTAGGAGTGAGAAAAACATCACGGGGTGGTGCGCATTGTATGGGTGTGTGTTGCATTACATTCACTAGTAGGAGTGAGAAAACCATCACGGGGTGGTGCGCATTGTATGGGTGTGTGTTACATTACATTCACTAGTAGGAGTGAGAAAAACATCACGGGGTGGTGCGCATTGTATGGGTGTGTGTTACATTACATTCACTAGTAGGAGTGAGAAAAACATCACGGGGTGGTGCGCATTGTATGGGTGTGTGTTACATTACTTTCACTAGTAGGAGTGAGAAAATCATCACGGGGTGGTGCGCATTGTATGGGTGTGTGCTACATTACATTCACTAGTAGGAGTGAGAAAAACATCACGGGGTGGTGCGCATTGTATGGGTGTGTGTTACATTACATTCACTAGTAGGAGTGAGAAAAACATCACGGGGTGGTGCGCATTGTATGGGTGTGTGTTACATTACATTCACTAGTAGGAGTGAGCAAAACATCACGGGGTGGTGCGCATTGTATGGGAGTGTGTTACATTACATTCACTAGTAGGAGTGAGAAAAACATCACGGGGTGGTGCGCATTGTATGGGTGTGTGTTACATTAGATTCACTAGTACGAGTGAGAAATACATCACGGGGTGGTGCGCATTGTATGGGTGTGTGTTACTAGTAGGAGTGAGAAAATCACGGGGTGGTGCGCATTGTATGGGTGTGTGTTACATTACATTCACGAGTAGCAGTCAGAAAAACATCACGGGGTGGTGCGCATTGTATGGGTGTGTGTTACATTATATTCACTAGTAGCAGTGAGAAAAACATCACGGGGTGGTGCGCATTGTATGGGTGTGTGTTACATTAGATGCACTAGTAGGAGTGAGAAAAACATCACGCGGTGGTGCGCATTGTATGGGTGTGTGTTACATTACATTCACTAGTAGCAGTGAGAAAAACATCACGGGGTGGTGCGCATTGTATGGGTTTGTGTTACATTACATTCACTAGTAGCAGTGAGAAAAACATCACGGGGTGGTGCGCATTGTATGGGTGTGTGTTACATTACATTCACTAGTAGCAGTGAGAAAAACATCACGGGGTGGTGCGCATTGTATGGGTGTGTGTTACATTAGATTCACTAGTAGCAGTGAGAAAATCATCACGGGTTGGTGCGCATTGTATGGCTGTGTGTTACACTAGATTCACTAGTAGCAGTGAGAAAAACATCACGGGGTGGTGCGCATTGTATGGGTGTGTGTTACATTAGATTCACTAGTAGCAGTGAGAAAAACATCACGGGGTGGTGCGCATTGTATGGGTGTGTGTTACATTACATTCACTAGTAGGAGTGAGAAAAACATCACGGGTTGGTGCGCATTGTATAGGTGTGTGTTACATTACATTCACTAGTAGGAGTGAGAAAAACATCACGGGGTGGTGCGCATTGTATGGGTGTGTGTTACATTACATTCACTAGTAGGAGTGAGAAAAACGTCACGGGGTGGTGCGCATTGTATGTGAGTGTGTTACATTACATTCACTAGTAGGAGTGAGAAAAACATCACGGGGTGGTGCGCATTGTATGGGTGTGTGTTACATTAGATTCACTAGTAGGAGTGAGAAATACATCACGGGGTGGTGCGCATTGTATGGGTGTGTGTTACTAGTAGGAGTGAGAAAATCATGGGGTGGTGCGCATTGTATGGGTGTGTGTTACATTACATTCACGAGTAGCAGTCAGAAAAACATCACGGGGTGGTGCGCATTGTATGGGTGTGTGTTACATTACATTCACTAGTAGCAGTGAGAAAAACATCACGGGGTGGTGCGCATTGTATGGGTGTGTGTTACATTACATTCACTAGTAGCAGTGAGAAAAACATCACGGGGTGGTGCGCATTGTATGGGTGTGTGTTACATTAGATTCACTAGTAGCAGTGAGCAAAACATCACGGGGTGGTGCGCATTGTATGGGTGTGTGTTACATTAGATTCACTAGTAGGAGTGAGAAAAACATCACGGGGTGGTGCGCATTGTATGGGTGTGTGTTACATTACATTCACTAGTAGGAGTGAGAAAAACATCACGGGGTGTTGCGCATTGTATGGGTGTGTGTTACATTACATTCACTAGTAGGAGTGAGAAAAACATCACGGGGTGGTGCGCATTGTATGGGTGTTTGTTGCATTACATTCACTAGTAGGAGTGAGAAAACCATCACGGGGTGGTGCGCATTGTATGGGTGTGTGTTACATTACATTCACTAGTAGGAGTGAGAAAAACATCACGGGGTGGTGCGCATTGTATGGGTGTGTGTTACATTAGATTCACTAGTAGGAGTGAGAAAAACATCACGGGGTGGTGCGCATTGTATGGGTGTGTGTTACATTACTTTCACTAGTAGGAGTGAGAAAATCATCACGGGGTGGTGCGCATTGTATGGGTGTGTGCTACATTACATTCACTAGTAGGAGTGAGAAAAACATCACGGGGTGGTGCGCATTGTATGGGTGTGTGTTACATTACATTCACTAGTAGGAGTGAGAAAAACATCACGGGGTGGTGCGCATTGTATGGGTGTGTGGTGCATTACATTCACTAGTAGGAGTGAGAAAACCATCACGGGGTGGTGCGCATTGTATGGGTGTGTGATACATTACATTCACTAGTAGGAGTGAGAAAAACATCACGGGGTGGTGCGCATTGTATGGGTGTGTGTTACATTACATTCACTAGTAGGAGTGAGAAAAACATCACGGGGTGGTGCGCATTGTATGGGTGTGTGTTACATTACTTTCACTAGTAGGAGTGAGAAAATCATCACGGGGTGGTGCGCATTGTATGGGTGTGTGCTACAATACATTCACTAGTAGGAGTGAGAAAAACATCACGGGGTGGTGCGCATTGTATGGGTGTGTGTTACATTACATTCACTAGTAGGAGTGAGAAAAACATCACGGGGTGGTGCGCATTGTATGGGTGTGTGTTGCATTACATTCACTAGTAGGAGTGAGAAAACCATCACGGGGTGGTGCGCATTGTATGGGTGTGTGTTGCATTACATTCACTAGTAGGAGTGAGAAAAACATCACGGGGTGGTGCGCATTGTATGGGTGTGTGTTACATTACATTCACTAGTAGGAGTGAGAAAAACATCACGGGGTGGTGCGCATTGTATGGGTGTGTGTTACATTACTTTCACTAGTAGGAGTGAGAAAATCATCACGTGGTGGTGCGCATTGTATGGGTGTGTGCTACATTACATTCACTAGTAGGAGTGAGAAAAACATCACCGGGTGGTGCTCATTGTATGGGTGTGTGTTACATTACTTTCACTAGTAGGAGTGAGAAAATCATCACGGGGTGGTGCGCATTGTATGGGTGTGTGTTACATTACATTCACTAGTAGGAGTGAGAAAAACATCACGGGGTGGTGCGCATTGTATGGGTGTGTGTTACATTACATTCACTAGTAGGAGTGAGAAAAACATCACGGGGTGGTGCGCATTGTATGGGTGTGTGTTACATTACTTTCACTAGTAGGAGTGAGAAAATCATCACGGGGTGGTGCGCATTGTATGGGTGTGTGTTACATTACATTCAATAGTAGGAGTGAGAAAAACATCACGGGGTGGTGTGCATTGTATGGGTGTGTGTTACATTACATTCACTAGTAGCAGTGAGAAAAACATTACGGGGTGGTGCGCCTTGTATGGGTGTGTGTTACATTAGATTCACTAGTAGAAGTGAGAAAAACATCACAGGGTTGTGCGCATTGTATGGGTGTGTGTTACATTAGATTCACTAGTAGGAGTGAGAAAAACATCACGGGGTGGTGCGCATTGTATGGGTGTGTGTTACATTAGATTCACTAGTAGGAGTGAGAAAAACATCACGGGGTGGTGCGCATTGTATGGGTGTGTGTTACATTAGATTCACTAGTAGGAGTGAGAAAAACATCACGGGGTGGTGCGCATTGTATGGGTGTGTGTTACATTAGATTCACTAGTAGGAGTGAGAAAAACATCACGGGGTGGTGCGCATTGTATGGGTGTGAGTTACATTACATTCACTAGTAGGAGTGAGAAAAACATCACGGGGTGGTGCGCATTGTATGGGTGTGTGTTACATTAGATTCACTAGTAGGAGTGAGAAAAACACCACGGGGTGGTGCGCATTGTATGGGTGTGTGTTACATTACATTCTCAAGTAGGAGTGAAAAAACATCACGGGGTGGTGCGCATTGTATGGGTGTGTGTTACATTACATTCACTAGTAGGAGTGAGAAAAACATCACGGGGTGGTGCGCATTGTATGGGTGTGTGTTACATTAGATTCACTAGTAGGAGTGAGAAATACATCACGGGGTGGTGCGCATTGTATGGGTGTGTGTTACTAGTAGGAGTGAGAAAATCACGGGGTGGTGCGCATTGTATGGGTGTGTGTTACATTACATTCACGAGTAGCAGTCAGAAAAACATCACGGGGTGGTGCGCATTGTATGGGTGTGTGTTACATTACATTCACTAGTAGCAGTGAGAAAAACATCACGGGGTGGTGCGCATTGTATGGGTGTGTGTTACATTACATTCACTAGTAGCAGTGAGAAAAACATCACGGGGTGGTGCGCATTGTATGGGTGTGTGTTACATTAGATTCACTAGTAGCAGTGAGAAAAACATCATGGGGTGGTGCGCATTGTATGGGTGTGTGTTACATTAGATTCACTAGTAGGAGTGAGAAAAACATCACGCGGTGGTGCGCATTGTATGGGTGTGTGTTACATTACATTCACTAGTAGAAGTGAGAAAAACATCACGGGGTGGTGCGCATTGTATGGGTGTGTGTTACATTACATTCACTAGTAGGAGTGAGAAAAACATCACGGGGTGGTGCGCATTGTATGGGTGTGTGTTGCATTACATTCACTAGTAGGAGTGAGAAAACCATCACGGGGTGGTGCGCATTGTATGGGTGTGTGTTACATTACATTCACTAGTAGGAGTGAGAAAAACATCACGGGGTGGTGCGCATTGTATGGGTGTGTGTTACATTACATTCACTAGTAGGAGTGAGAAAAACATCACGGGGTGGTGCGCATTGTATGGGTGTGTGTTACATTACTTTCAAGAGTAGGAGTGAGAAAATCATCACGGGGTGGTGCGCATTGTATGGGTGTGTGCTACATTACATTCACTAGTAGGAGTGAGAAAAACATCACGGGGTGGTGCGCATTGTATGGGTGTGTGTTACATTACATTCACTAGTAGGAGTGAGAAAAACATCACGGGGTGGTGCGCATTGTATGGGTGTGTGTTACATTACATTCACTAGTAGGAGTGAGAAAAACATCACGGGGTGGTGCGCATTGTATGGGAGTGTGTTACATTACATTCACTAGTAGGAGTGAGAAAAACATCACGGGGTGGTGCGCATTGTATGGGTGTGTGTTACATTAGATTCACTAGTACGAGTGAGAAATACATCACGGGGTGGTGCGCATTGTATGGGTGTGTGTTACTAGTAGGAGTGAGAAAATCACGGGGTGGTGCGCATTGTATGGGTGTGTGTTACATTACATTCACGAGTAGCAGTCAGAAAAACATCACGGGGTGGTGCGCATTGTATGGGTGTGTGTTACATTACATTCACTAGTAGCAGTGAGAAAAACATCACGGGGTGGTGCGCATTGTATGGGTGTGTGTTACATTAGATGCACTAGTAGGAGTGAGAAAAACATCACGGGGTGGTGCGCATTGTATGGGTGTGTGCTACATTACATTCACTAGTAGCAGTGAGAAAAACATCACGGGGTGGTGCGCATTGTATGGGTTTGTGTTACATTACATTCACTAGTAGCAGTGAGAAAAACATCACGGGGTGGTGCGCATTGTATGGGTGTGTGTTACATTACATTCACTAGTAGCAGTGAGAAAAACATCACGGGGTGGTGCGCATTGTATGGGTGTGTGTTACATTAGATTCACTAGTAGCAGTGAGAAAATCATCACGGGTTGGTGCGCATTGTATGGCTGTGTGTTACACTAGATTCACTAGTAGCAGTGAGAAAAACATCACGGGGTGGTGCGCATTGTATGGGTGTGTGTTACATTACATTCACTAGTAGGAGTGAGAAAAACATCACGGGTTGGTGCGCATTGTATAGGTGTGTGTTACATTACATTCACTAGTAGGAGTGAGAAAAACATCACGGGGTGGTGCGCATTGTATGGGTGTGTGTTACATTACATTCACTAGTAGGAGTGAGAAAAACGTCACGGGGTGGTGCGCATTGTATGTGAGTGTGTTACATTACATTCACTAGTAGGAGTGAGAAAAACATCACGGGGTGGTGCGCATTGTATGGGTGTGTGTTACATTAGATTCACTAGTAGGAGTGAGAAATACATCACGGGGTGGTGCGCATTGTATGGGTGTGTGTTACTAGTAGGAGTGAGAAAATCATGGGGTGGTGCGCATTGTATGGGTGTGTGTTACATTACATTCACGAGTAGCAGTCAGAAAAACATCACGGGGTGGTGCGCATTGTATGGGTCTGTGTTACATTACATTCACTAGTAGCAGTGAGAAAAACATCACGGGGTGGTGCGCATTGTATGGGTGTGTGTTACATTACATTCACTAGTAGCAGTGAGAAAAACATCACGGGGTGGTGCGCATTGTATGGGTGTGTGTTACATTAGATTCACTAGTAGCAGTGAGCAAAACATCACGGGGTGGTGCGCATTGTATGGGTGTGTGTTACATTAGATTCACTAGTAGGAGTGAGAAAAACATCACGGGGTGGTGCGCATTGTATGGGTGTGTGTTACATTACATTCACTAGTAGGAGTGAGAAAAACATCACGGGGTGTTGCGCATTGTATGGGTGTGTGTTACATTACATTCACTAGTAGGAGTGAGAAAAACATCACGGGGTGGTGCGCATTGTATGGGTGTGTGTTGCATTACATTCACTAGTAGGAGTGAGAAAACCATCACGGGGTGGTGCGCATTGTATGGGTGTGTGTTACATTACATTCACTAGTAGGAGTGAGAAAAACATCACGGGGTGGTGCGCATTGTATGGGTGTGTGTTACATTACATTCACTAGTAGGAGTGAGAAAAACATCACGGGGTGGTGCGCATTGTGTGGGTGTGTGTTACATTACTTTCACTAGTAGGAGTGAGAAAATCATCACGGGGTGGTGCGCATTGTATGGGTGTGTGCTACATTACATTCACTAGTAGGAGTGAGAAAAACATCACGGGGTGGTGCGCATTGTATGGGTGTGTGTTACATTACATTCACTAGTAGGAGTGAGAAAAACATCACGGGGTGGTGCGCATTGTATGGGTGTGTGGTGCATTACATTCACTAGTAGGAGTGAGAAAACCATCACGGGGTGGTGCGCATTGTATGGGTGTGTGATACATTACATTCACTAGTAGGAGTGAGAAAAACATCACGGGGTGGTGCGCATTGTATGGGTGTGTGTTACATTACATTCACTAGTAGGAGTGAGAAAAACATCACGGGGTGGTGCGCATTGTATGGGTGTGTGTTACATTACTTTCACTAGTAGGAGTGAGAAAATCATCACGGGGTGGTGCGCATTGTATGGGTGTGTGCTACAATACATTCACTAGTAGGAGTGAGAAAAACATCACGGGGTGGTGCGCATTGTATGGGTGTGTGTTACATTACATTCACTAGTAGGAGTGAGAAAAACATCACGGGGTGGTGCGCATTGTATGGGTGTGTGTTGCATTACATTCACTAGAAGGAGTGAGAAAACCATCACGGGGTGGTGCGCATTGTATGGGTGTGTGTTGCATTACATTCACTAGTAGGAGTGAGAAAAACATCACGGGGTGGTGCGCATTGTATGGGTGTGTGTTACATTACATTCACTAGTAGGAGTGAGAAAAACATCACGGGGTGGTGCGCATTGTATGGGTGTGTGTTACATTACTTTCACTAGTAGGAGTGAGAAAATCATCACGGGGTGGTGCGCATTGTATGGGTGTGTGCTACATTACATTCACTAGTAGGAGTGAGAAAACCATCACGGGGTGGTGCGCATTGTATGGGTGTGTGTTGCATTACATTCACTAGTAGGAGTGAGAAAAACATCACGGGGTGGTGCGCATTGTATGGGTGTGTGTTACATTACATTCACTAGTAGGAGTGAGAAAAACATCACGGGGTGGTGCGCATTGTATGGGTGTGTGTTACATTACTTTCACTAGTAGGAGTGAGAAAATCATCACGGGGTGGTGCGCATTGTATGGGTGTGTGCTACATTACATTCACTAGTAGGAGTGAGAAAAACATCACCGGGTGGTGCTCATTGTATGGGTGTGTGTTACATTACTTTCACTAGTAGGAGTGAGAAAATCATCACGGGGTGGTGCGCATTGTATGGGTGTGTGTTACATTACATTCACTAGTAGGAGTGAGAAAAACATCACGGGGTGGTGCGCATTGTATGGGTGTGTGTTACATTACATTCACTAGTAGGAGTGAGAAAAACATCACGGGGTGGTGCGCATTGTATGGGTGTGTATTACATTACTTTCACTAGTAGGAGTGAGAAAATCATCACGGGGTGGTGCGCATTGTATGGGTGTGTGTTACATTACATTCAATAGTAGGAGTGAGAAAAACATCACGGGGTGGTGTGCATTGTATGGGTGTGTGTTACATTACATTCACTAGTAGCAGTGAGAAAAACATTACGGGGTGGTGCGCCTTGTATGGGTGTGTGTTACATTAGATTCACTAGTAGAAGTGAGAAAAACATCACAGGGTGGTGCGCATTGTATGGGTGTGTGTTACATTAGATTCACTAGTAGGAGTGAGAAAAACATCACGGGGTGGTGCGCATTGTATGGGTGTGTGTTACATTAGATTCACTAGTAGGAGTGAGAAAAACATCACGGGGTGGTGCGCATTGTATGGGTGTGTGTTACATTAGATTCACTAGTAGGAGTGAGAAAAACATCACGGGGTGGTGCGCATTGTATGGGTGTGTGTTACATTAGATTCACTAGTAGGAGTGAGAAAAACATCACGGGGTGGTGCGCATTGTATGGGTGTGAGTTACATTACATTCACTAGTAGGAGTGAGAAAAACATCACGGGGTGGTGCGCATTGTATGGGTGTGTGTTACATTAGATTCACTAGTAGGAGTGAGAAAAACACCACGGGGTGGTGCGCATTGTATGGGTGTGTGTTACATTACATTCTCAAGTAGGAGTGAAAAAACATCACGGGGTGGTGCGCATTGTATGGGTGTGTGTTACATTACATTCACTAGTAGGAGTGAGAAAAACATCACGGGGTGGTGCGCATTGTATGGGTGTGTGTTACATTGGATTCACTAGTAGGAGTGAGAAATACATCACGGGGTGGTGCGCATTGTATGGGTGTGTGTTACTAGTAGGAGTGAGAAAATCACGGGGTGGTGCGCATTGTATGGGTGTGTGTTACATTACATTCACGAGTAGCAGTCAGAAAAACATCACGGGGTGGTGCGCATTGTATGGGTGTGTGTTACATTACATTCACTAGTAGGAGTGAGAAAAACATCACGGGGTGGTGCGCATTGTATGGGTGTGTGTTACATTACTTTCACTAGTAGGAGTGAGAAAATCATCACGGGGTGGTGCGCATTGTATGGGTGTGTGCTACATTACATTCACTAGTAGGAGTGAGCAAAACATCACGGGGTGGTGCGCATTGTATTGGTGTGTGTTACATTAGATTCACTAGTAGGAGTGAGAAAAACATCACGGGGTGGTGCGCATTGTATGGGTGTGTGTTACATTACATTCACTAGTAGGAGTGAGAAAAACATCACGGGGTGTTGCGCATTGTATGGGTGTGTGTTACATTACATTCACTAGTAGGAGTGAGAAAAACATCACGGGGTGGTGCGCATTGTATGGGTGTGTGTTGCATTACATTCACTAGTAGGAGTGAGAAAACCATCACGGGGTGGTGCGCATTGTATGGGTGTGTGTTACATTACATTCACTAGTAGGAGTGAGAAAAACATCACGGGGTGGTGCGCATTGTATGGGTGTGTGTTACATTACATTCACTAGTAGGAGTGAGAAAAACATCACGGGGTGGTGCGCATTGTGTGGGTGTGTGTTACATTACTTTCACTAGTAGGAGTGAGAAAATCATCACGGGGTGGTGCGCATTGTATGGGTGTGTGCTACATTACATTCACTAGTAGGAGTGAGAAAAACATCACGGGGTGGTGCGCATTGTATGGGTGTGTGTTACATTACATTCACTAGTAGGAGTGAGAAAAACATCACGGGGTGGTGCGCATTGTATGGGTGTGTGGTGCATTACATTCACTAGTAGGAGTGAGAAAACCATCACGGGGTGGTGCGCATTGTATGGGTGTGTGATACATTACATTCACTAGTAGGAGTGAGAAAAACATCACGGGGTGGTGCGCATTGTATGGGTGTGTGTTACATTACATTCACTAGTAGGAGTGAGAAAAACATCACGGGGTGGTGCGCATTGTATGGGTGTGTGTTACATTACTTTCACTAGTAGGAGTGAGAAAATCATCACGGGGTGGTGCGCATTGTATGGGTGTGTGCTACAATACATTCACTAGTAGGAGTGAGAAAAACATCACGGGGTGGTGCGCATTGTATGGGTGTGTGTTACATTACATTCACTAGTAGGAGTGAGAAAAACATCACGGGGTGGTGCGCATTGTATGGGTGTGTGTTGCATTACATTCACTAGTAGGAGTGAGAAAACCATCACGGGGTGGTGCGCATTGTATGGGTGTGTGTTGCATTACATTCACTAGTAGGAGTGAGAAAAACATCACGGGGTGGTGCGCATTGTATGGGTGTGTGTTACATTACATTCACTAGTAGGAGTGAGAAAAACATCACGGGGTGGTGCGCATTGTATGGGTGTGTGTTACATTACTTTCACTAGTAGGAGTGAGAAAATCATCACGGGGTGGTGCGCATTGTATGGGTGTGTGCTACATTACATTCACTAGTAGGAGTGAGAAAACCATCACGGGGTGGTGCGCATTGTATGGCTGTGTGTTGCATTACATTCACTAGTAGGAGTGAGAAAAACATCACGGGGTGGTGCGCATTGTATGGGTGTGTGTTACATTACATTCACTAGTAGGAGTGAGAAAAACATCACGGGGTGGTGCGCATTGTATGGGTGTGTGTTACATTACTTTCACTAGTAGGAGTGAGAAAATCATCACGGGGTGGTGCGCATTGTATGGGTGTGTGCTACATTACATTCACTAGTAGGAGTGAGAAAAACATCACCGGGTGGTGCTCATTGTATGGGTGTGTGTTACATTACTTTCACTAGTAGGAGTGAGAAAATCATCACGGGGTGGTGCGCATTGTATGGGTGTGTGTTACATTACATTCACTAGTAGGAGTGAGAAAAACATCACGGGGTGGTGCGCATTGTATGGGTGTGTGTTACATTACATTCACTAGTAGGAGTGAGAAAAACATCACGGGGTGGTGCGCATTGTATGGGTGTGTATTACATTACTTTCACTAGTAGGAGTGAGAAAATCATCACGGGGTGGTGCGCATTGTATGGGTGTGTGTTACATTACATTCAATAGTAGGAGTGAGAAAAACATCACGGGGTGGTGTGCATTGTATGGGTGTGTGTTACATTACATTCACTAGTAGCAGTGAGAAAAACATTACGGGGTGGTGCGCCTTGTATGGGTGTGTGTTACATTAGATTCACTAGTAGAAGTGAGAAAAACATCACAGGGTGGTGCGCATTGTATGGGTGTGTGTTACATTAGATTCACTAGTAGGAGTGAGAAAAACATCACGGGGTGGTGCGCATTGTATGGGTGTGTGTTACATTAGATTCACTAGTAGGAGTGAGAAAAACATCACGGGGTGGTGCGCATTGTATGGGTGTGTGTTACATTAGATTCACTAGTAGGAGTGAGAAAAACATCACGGGGTGGTGCGCATTGTATGGGTGTGTGTTACATTAGATTCACTAGTAGGAGTGAGAAAAACATTACGGGGTGGTGCGCATTGTATGGGTGTGAGTTACATTACATTCACTAGTAGGAGTGAGAAAAACATCACGGGGTGGTGCGCATTGTATGGGTGTGTGTTACATTAGATTCACTAGTAGGAGTGAGAAAAACACCACGGGGTGGTGCGCATTGTATGGGTGTGTGTTACATTACATTCTCAAGTAGGAGTGAAAAAACATCACGGGGTGGTGCGCATTGTATGGGTGTGTGTTACATTACATTCACTAGTAGGAGTGAGAAAAACATCACGGGGTGGTGCGCATTGTATGGGTGTGTGTTACATTAGATTCACTAGTAGGAGTGAGAAATACATCACGGGGTGGTGCGCATTGTATGGGTGTGTGTTACTAGTAGGAGTGAGAAAATCACGGGGTGGTGCGCATTGTATGGGTGTGTGTTACATTACATTCACGAGTAGCAGTCAGAAAAACATCACGGGGTGGTGCGCATTGTATGGGTGTGTGTTACATTACATTCACTAGTAGGAGTGAGAAAAACATCACGGGGTGGTGCGCATTGTATGGGTGTGTGTTACATTACTTTCACTAGTAGGAGTGAGAAAATCATCACGGGGTGGTGCGCATTGTATGGGTGTGTGCTACATTACATTCACTAGTAGGAGTGAGAAAAACATCACGGGGTGGTGCGCATTGTATGGGTGTGTGCTACATTACATTCACTAGTAGGAGTGAGAAAAACATCACGGGGTGGTGCGCATTGTATGGGTGTGTGGTGCATTACATTCACTAGTAGGAGTGAGAAAAGCATCACGGGGTGGTGCGCATTGTATGGGTGTGTGATACATTACATTCACTAGTAGGAGTGAGAAAAACATCACGGGGTGGTGCGCATTGTATGGGTGTGTGTTACATTACATTCACTAGTAGGAGTGAGAAAAACATCACGGGGTGGTGCGCATTGTATGGGTGTGTGTTACATTACTTTCACTAGTAGGAGTGAGAAAATCATCACGGGGTGGTGCGCATTGTATGGGTGTGTGCTACAATACATTCACTAGTAGGAGTGAGAAAAACATCACGGGGTGGTGCGCATTGTATGGGTGTGTGCTACAATACATTCACTAGTAGGAGTGAGAAAAACATCACGGGGTGGTGCGCATTGTATGGGTGTGTGTTGCATTACATTCACTAGTAGGAGTGAGAAAACCATCACGGGGTGGTGCGCATTGTATGGGTGTGTGTTGCATTACATTCACTAGTAGGAGTGAGAAAAACATCACGGGGTGGTGCGCATTGTATGGGTGTGTGTTACATTACATTCACTAGTAGGAGTGAGAAAAACATCACGGGGTGGTGCGCATTGTATGGGTGTGTGTTACATTACTTTCACTAGTAGGAGTGAGAAAATCATCACGGGGTGGTGCGCATTGTATGGGTGTGTGCTACATTACATTCACTAGTAGGAGTGAGAAAAACATCACCGGGTGGTGCTCATTGTATGGGTGTGTGCTACATTACTTTCACTAGTAGGAGTGAGAAAATCATCACGGGGTGGTGCGCATTGTATGGGTGTGTGTTACATTACATTCACTAGTAGGAGTGAGAAAAACATCACGGGGTGGTGCGCATTGTATGGGTGTGTGTTACATTACATTCACTAGTAGGAGTGAGAAAAACATCACGGGGTGGTGCGCATTGTATGGGTGTGTGTTACATTACATTCACTAGTAGGAGTGAGAAAAACATCACGGGGTGGTGCGCATTGTATGGGTGTGTGTTACATTACTTTCACTAGTAGGAGTGAGAAAATCATCACGGGGTGGTGCGCATTGTATGGGTGTGTGTTACATTACATTCACTAGTAGCAGTGAGAAAAACATCACGGGGTGGTGTGCATTGTATGGGTGTGTGTTACATTACATTCACTAGTAGCAGTGAGAAAAACATTACGGGGTGGTGCGCCTTGTATGGGTGTGTGTTACATTAGATTCACTAGTAGGAGTGAGAAAAACATCACGGGGTGGTGCGCATTGTATGGGTGTGTGTTACATTAGATTCACTAGTAGGAGTGAGAAAAACATCACGGGGTGGTGCGCATTGTATGGGTGTGTGTTACATTAGATTCACTAGTAGGAGTGAGAAAAACATCACGGGGTGGTGCGCATTGTATGGGTGTGTGTTACATTAGATTCACTAGTAGGAGTGAGAAAAACATCACGGGGTGGTGCGCATTGTATGGGTGTGAGTTACATTACATTCACTAGTAGGAGTGAGAAAAACATCACGGGGTGGTGCGCATTGTATGGGTGTGAGTTACATTACATTCACTAGTAGGAGTGAGAAAAACATCACGGGGTGGTGCGCATTGTATGGGTGTGTGTTACATTAGATTCACTAGTAGGAGTGAGAAAAACACCACGGGGTGGTGCGCATTGTATGGGTGTGTGTTACATTACATTCTCAAGTAGGAGTGAAAAAACATCACGGGGTGGTGCGCATTGTATGGGTGTGTGTTACATTACATTCACTAGTAGGAGTGAGAAAAACATCACGGGGTGGTGCGCATTGTATGGGTGTGTGTTACATTAGATTCACTAGTAGGAGTGAGAAATACATCACGGGGTGGTGCGCATTGTATGGGTGTGTGTTACTAGTAGGAGTGAGAAAATCACGGGGTGGTGCGCATTGTATGGGTGTGTGTTACATTACATTCACGAGTAGCAGTCAGAAAAACATCACGGGGTGGTGCGCATTGTATGGGTGTGTGTTACATTACATTCACTAGTAGCAGTGAGAAAAACATCACGGGGTGGTGCGCATTGTATGGGTGTGTGTTACATTAGATGCACTAGTAGGAGTGAGAAAAACATCACGGGGTGGTGCGCATTGTATGGGTGTGTGTTACATTACATTCACTAGTAGCAGTGAGAAAAACATCACGGGGTGGTGCGCATTGTATGGGTGTGTGTTACATTACATTCACTAGTAGCAGTGAGAAAAAAATCACGGGGTGGTGCGCATTGTATGGGTGTGTGTTACATTACATTCACTAGTAGCAGTGAGAAAAACATCACGGGGTGGTGCGCATTGTATGGGTGTGTGTTACATTAGATTCACTAGTAGCAGTGAGAAAATCATCACGGGTTGGTGCGCATTGTATGGCTGTGTGTTACACTAGATTCACTAGTAGCAGTGAGAAAAACATCACGGGGTGGTGCGCATTGTATGGCTGTGTGTTACATTAGATTCACTAGTAGCAGTGAGAAAAACATCACGGGGTGGTGCGCATTGTATGGGTGTGTGTTGCATTACATTCACTAGTAGGAGTGAGAAAAACATCACGGGTTGGTGCGCATTGTATGGGTGTGTGTTACATTACATTCACTAGTAGGAGTGAGAAAAACATCACGGGGTGGTGCGCATTGTATGGGTGTGTGTTACATTACATTCACTAGTAGGAGTGAGAAAAACATCACGGGGTGGTGCGCATTGTATGGGAGTGTGTTACATTACATTCACTAGTAGGAGTGAGAAAAACATCACGGGGTGGTGCGCATTGTATGGGTGTGTGTTACATTAGATTCACTAGTAGGAGTGAGAAATACATCACGGGGTGGTGCGCATTGTATGGGTGTGTGTTACTAGTAGGAGTGAGAAAATCACGGGGTGGTGCGCATTGTATGGGTGTGTGTTACATTACATTCACGAGTAGCAGTCAGAAAAACATCACGGGGTGGTGCGCATTGTATGGGTGTGTGTTACATTACATTCACTAGTAGCAGTGAGAAAAACATCACGGGGTGGTGCGCATTGTATGGGTGTGTGTTACATTACATTCACTAGTAGCAGTGAGAAAAACATCACGGGGTGGTGCGCATTGTATGGGTGTGTGTTACATTAGATTCACTAGTAGCAGTGAGAAAAACATCACGGGGTGGTGCGCAGTGCATGGGTGTGTGTTACATTAGATTCACTAGTAGGAGTGAGAAAAACATCACGGGGTGGTGCGCATTGTATGGGTGTGTGTTACATTACATTCACTAGTAGGAGTGAGAAAAACATCACGGGGTGGTGCGCATTGTATGGGTGTGTGTTACATTACATTCACTAGTAGGAGTGAGAAAAACATCACGGGGTGGTGCGCATTGTATGGGTGTGTGTTGCATTACATTCACTAGTAGGAGTGAGAAAACCATCACGGGGTGGTGCGCATTGTATGGGTGTGTGTTACATTACATTCACTAGTAGGAGTGAGAAAACCATCACGGGGTGGTGCGCATTGTATGGGTGTGTGTTACATTACATTCACTAGTAGGAGTGAGAAAAACATCACGGGGTGGTGCGCATTGTATGGGTGTGTGTTACATTACTTTCACTAGTAGGAGTGAGAAAATCATCACGGGGTGGTGCGCATTGTATGGGTGTGTGCTACATTACATTCACTAGTAGGAGTGAGAAAAACATCACAGGGTGGTGCGCATTGTATGGGTGTGTGTTACATTACATTCACTAGTAGGAGTGAGAAAAACATCACGGGGTGGTGCGCATTGTATGGGTGTGTGTTGCATTACATTCACTAGTAGGAGTGAGAAAACCATCACGGGGTGGTGCGCATTGTATGGGTGTGTGTTACATTACATTCACTAGTAGGAGTGAGAAAAACATCACGGGGTGGTGCGCATTGTATGGGTGTGTGTTACATTACATTCACTAGTAGGAGTGAGAAAAACATCACGGGGTGGTGCGCATTGTATGGGTGTGTGTTACATTACTTTCACTAGTAGGAGTGAGAAAATCATCACGGGGTGGTGCGCATTGTATGGGTGTGTGCTACATTACATTCACTAGTAGGAGTGAGAAAAACATCACGGGGTGGTGCGCATTGTATGGGTGTGTGTTACATTACATTCACTAGTAGGAGTGAGAAAAACATCACGGGGTGGTGCGCATTGTATGGGTGTGTGTTGCATTACATTCACTAGTAGGAGTGAGAAAACCATCACGGGGTGGTGCGCATTGTATGGGTGTGTGTTGCATTACATTCACTAGTAGGAGTGAGAAAAACATCACGGGGTGGTGCGCATAGTATGGGTGTGTGTTACATTACATTCACTAGTAGGAGTGAGAAAAACATCACGGGGTGGTGCGCATTGTATGGGTGTGTGTTACATTACTTTCACTAGTAGGAGTGAGAAAATCATCACGGGGTGGTGCGCATTGTATGGCTGTGTGTTACACTAGATTCACTAGTAGCAGTGAGAAAAACATCACGGGGTGGTGCGCATTGTATGGCTGTGTGTTACATTAGATTCACTAGTAGCAGTGAGAAAAACATCACGGGGTGGTGCGCATTGTATGGGTGTGTGTTACATTAGATTCACTAGTAGGAGTGAGAAAAACATCACGGGGTGGTGCGCATTGTATGGGTGTGAGTTACATTACATTCACTAGTAGGAGTGAGAAAAACATCACGGGGTGGTGCGCATTGTATGGGTGTGTGTTACATTAGATTCACTAGTAGGAGTGAGAAAAACACCACGGGGTGGTGCGCATTGTATGGGTGTGTGTTACATTACATTCTCAAGTAGGAGTGAAAAAACATCACGGGGTGGTGCGCATTGTATGGGTGTGTGTTACATTACATTCACTAGTAGGAGTGAGAAAAACATCACGGGGTGGTGCGCATTGTATGGGTGTGTGTTACATTAGATTCACTAGTAGGAGTGAGAAATACATCACGGGGTGGTGCGCATTGTATGGGTGTGTGTTACTAGTAGGAGTGAGAAAATCACGGGGTGGTGCGCATTGTATGGGTGTGTGTTACATTACATTCACGAGTAGCAGTCAGAAAAACATCACGGGGTGGTGCGCATTGTATGGGTGTGTGTTACATTACATTCACTAGTAGCAGTGAGAAAAACATCACGGGGTGGTGCGCATTGTATGGGTGTGTGTTACATTAGATGCACTAGTAGGAGTGAGAAAAACATCACGGGGTGGTGCGCATTGTATGGGTGTGTGTTACATTACATTCACTAGTAGCAGTGAGAAAAACATCACGGGGTGGTGCGCATTTTATGGGTGTGTGTTACATTACATTCACTAGTAGCAGTGAGAAAAACATCACGGGGTGGTGCGCATTGTATGGGTGTGTGTTACATTACATTCACTAGTAGCAGTGAGAAAAACATCACGGGGTGGTGCGCATTGTATGGGTGTGTGTTACATTAGATTCACTAGTAGCAGTGAGAAAATCATCACGGGTTGGTGCGCATTGTATGGCTGTGTGTTACACTAGATTCACTAGTAGCAGTGAGAAAAACATCACGGGGTGGTGCGCATTGTATGGCTGTGTGTTACATTAGATTCACTAGTAGCAGTGAGAAAAACATCACGGGGTGGTGCGCATTGTATGGGTGTGTGTTACATTACATTCACTAGTAGGAGTGAGAAAAACATCACGGGTTGGTGCGCATTGTATAGGTGTGTGTTACATTACATTCACTAGTAGGAGTGAGAAAAACATCACGGGGTGGTGCGCATTGTATGGGTGTGTGTTACATTACATTCACTAGTAGCAGTGAGAAAAACATCACGGGGTGGTGCGCATTGTATGGGAGTGTGTTACATTACATTCACTAGTAGGAGTGAGAAAATCATCACGGGGTGGTGCGCATTGTATGGGTGTGTGTTACATTAGATTCACTAGTAGGAGTGAGAAATACATCACGGGGTGGTGCGCATTGTATGGGTGTGTGTTACTAGTAGGAGTGAGAAAATCACGGGGTGGTGCGCATTGTATGGGTGTGTGTTACATTACATTCACGAGTAGCAGTCAGAAAAACATCACGGGGTGGTGCGCATTGTATGGGTGTGTGTTACATTACATTCACTAGTAGCAGTGAGAAAAACATCACGGGGTGGTGCGCATTGTATGGGTGTGTGTTACATTACATTCACTAGTAGCAGTGAGAAAAACATCACGGGGTGGTGCGCATTGTATGGGTGTGTGTTACATTAGATTCACTAGTAGCAGTGAGAAAAACATCACGGGGTGGTGCGCATTGTATGGGTGTGTGTTACATTAGATTCACTAGTAGGAGTGAGAAAAACATCACGGGGTGGTGCGCATTGTATGGGTGTGTGTTACATTACATTCACTAGTAGGAGTGAGAAAAACATCACGGGGTGGTGCGCATTGTATGGGTGTGTGTTACATTACATTCACTAGTAGGAGTGAGAAAAACATCACGGGGTGGTGCGCATTGTATGGGTGTGTGTTGCATTACATTCACTAGTAGGAGTGAGAAAACCATCACGGGGTGGTGCGCATTGTATGGGTGTGTGTTACATTACATTCACTAGTAGGAGTGAGAAAAACATCACGGGGTGGTGCGCATTGTATGGGTGTGTGTTACATTACATTCACTAGTAGGAGTGAGAAAAACATCACGGGGTGGTGCGCATTGTATGGGTGTGTGTTACATTACTTTCACTAGTAGGAGTGAGAAAATCATCACGGGGTGGTGCGCATTGTATGGGTGTGTGCTACATTACATTCACTAGTAGGAGTGAGAAAAACATCACGGGGTGGTGCGCATTGTATGGGTGTGTGTTACATTACATTCACTAGTAGGAGTGAGAAAAACATCACGGGGTGGTGCGCATTGTATGGGTGTGTGTTGCATTACATTCACTAGTAGGAGTGAGAAAACCATCACGGGGTGGTGCGCATTGTATGGGTGTGTGTTACATTACATTCACTAGTAGGAGTGAGAAAAACATCACGGGGTGGTGCGCATTGTATGGGTGTGTGTTACATTACATTCACTAGTAGGAGTGAGAAAAACATCACGGGGTGGTGCGCATTGTATGGGTGTGTGTTACATTACTTTCACTAGTAGGAGTGAGAAAATCATCACGGGGTGGTGCGCATTGTATGGGTGTGTGCTACATTACATTCACTAGTAGGAGTGAGAAAAACATCACGGGGTGGTGCGCATTGTATGGGTGTGTGTTACATTACATTCACTAGTAGGAGTGAGAAAAACATCACGGGGTGGTGCGCATTGTATGGGTGTGTGTTGCATTACATTCACTAGTAGGAGTGAGAAAACCATCACGGGCTGGTGCGCATTGTATGGGTGTGTGTTGCATTACATTCACTAGTAGGAGTGAGAAAAACATCACGGGGTGGTGCGCATTGTATGGGTGTGTGTTACATTACATTCACTAGTAGGAGTGAGAAAAACATCACGGGGTGGTGCGCATTGTATGGGTGTGTGTTACATTACTTTCACTAGTAGGAGTGAGAAAATCATCACGGGGTGGTGCGCATTGTATGGCTGTGTGTTACACTAGATTCACTAGTAGCAGTGAGAAAAACATCACGGGGTGGTGCGCATTGTATGGCTGTGTGTTACATTAGATTCACTAGTAGCAGTGAGAAAAACATCACGGGGTGGTGCGCATTGTATGGGTGTGTGTTACATTACATTCACTAGTAGGAGTGAGAAAAACATCACGGGTTGGTGCGCATTGTATAGGTGTGTGTTACATTACATTCACTAGTAGGAGTGAGAAAAACATCACGGGGTGGTGCGCATTGTATGGGTGTGTGTTACATTACATTCACTAGTAGGAGTGAGAAAAACATCACGGGGTGGTGCGCATTGTATGGGAGTGTGTTACATTACATTCACTAGTAGGAGTGAGAAAAACATCACGGGGTGGTGCGCATTGTATGGGTGTGTGTTACATTAGATTCACTAGTAGGAGTGAGAAATACATCACGGGGTGGTGCGCATTGTATGGGTGTGTGTTACTAGTAGGAGTGAGAAAATCACGGGGTGCTGCGCATTGTATGGGTGTGTGTTACATTACATTCACGAGTAGCAGTCAGAAAAACATCACGGGGTGGTGCGCATTGTATGGGTGTGTGTTACATTACATTCACTAGTAGCAGTGAGAAAAACATCACGGGGTGGTGCGCATTGTATGGGTGTGTGTTACATTACATTCACTAGTAGCAGTGAGAAAAACATCACGGGGTGGTGCGCATTGTATGGGTGTGTGTTACATTAGATTCACTAGTAGCAGTGAGAAAAACATCACGGGGTGGTGCGCATTGTATGGGTGTGTGTTACATTAGATTCACTAGTAGGAGTGAGAAAAACATCACGGGGTGGTGCGCATTGTATGGGTGTGTGTTACATTACATTCACTAGTAGGAGTGAGAAAAACATCACGGGGTGGTGCGCATTGTATGGGTGTGTGTTGCATTACATTCACTAGTAGGAGTGAGAAAACCATCACGGGGTGGTGCGCATTGTATGGGTGTGTGTTACATTACATTCACTAGTAGGAGTGAGAAAAACATCACGGGGTGGTGCGCATTGTATGGGTGTGTGTTACATTACATTCACTAGTAGGAGTAAGAAAAACATCACGGGGTGGTGCGCATTGTATGGGTGTGTGTTACATTACTTTCACTAGTAGGAGTGAGAAAATCATCACGGGGTGGTGCGCATTGTATGGGTGTGTGCTACATTACATTCACTAGTAGGAGTGAGAAAAACATCACGGGGTGGTGCGCATTGTATGGGTGTGTGTTGCATTACATTCACTAGTAGGAGTGAGAAAAACATCACGGGGTGGTGCGCATTGTATGGGTGTGTGTTGCATTACATTCACTAGTAGGAGTGAGAAAAACATCACGGGGTGGTGCGCATTGTATGGGTGTGTGTTACATTACATTCACTAGTAGGAGTGAGAAAAACATCACGGGGTGGTGCACATTGTATGGGTGTGTGTTACATTACATTCACTAGTAGGAGTGAGAAAAACATCACGGGGTGGTGCGCATTGTATGGGTGTGTGTTACATTACTTTCACTAGTAGGAGTGAGAAAATCATCACGGGCTGGTGCGCATTGTATGGGTGTGTGCTACATTACATTCACTAGTAGGAGTGAGAAAAACATCACGGGCTGGTGCGCATTGTATGGGTGTGTGTTACATTACATTCACTAGTAGGAGTGAGAAAAACATCACGGGGTGGTGCGCATTGTATGGGTGTGTGTTGCATTACATTCATTAGTAGGAGTGAGAAAACCATCACGTGGTGGTGCGCATTGTATGGGTGTGTGTTGCATTACATTCACTAGTAGGAGTGAGAAAAACATCACGGGGTGGTGCGCATTGTATGGGTGTGTGTTACATTACATTCACTAGTAGGAGTGAGAAAAACATCACGGGGTGGTGCGCATTGTATGGGTGTGTGTTACATTACTTTCACTAGTAGGAGTGAGAAAATCATCAAGGGGTGGTGCGCATTGTATGGGTGTGTGCTACATTACATTCACTAGTAGGAGTGAGAAAAACATCACGGGGTGGTGCTCATTGTATGGGTGTGTGTTACATTACTTTCACTAGTAGGAGTGAGAAAATCATCACGGGGTGGTGCGCATTGTATGGGTGTGTGTTACATTACATTCACTAGTAGGAGTGAGAAAAACATCACGGGGTGGTGCGCATTGTATGGGTGTGTGTTACATTACTTTCACTAGTAGGAGTGAGAAAATCATCACGGGGTGGTGCGCATTGTATGGGTGTGTGTTACATTACATTCAATAGTAGGAGTGAGAAAAACATCACGGGGTGGTGTGCATTGTATGGGTGTGTGTTACATTACATTCACTAGTAGCAGTGAGAAAAACATCACGGGGTGGTGCGCCTTGTATGGGTGTGTGTTACATTAGATTCACTAGTAGAAGTGAGAAAAACATCACAGGGTGGTGCGCATTGTATGGGTGTGTGTTACATTAGATTCACTAGTAGGAGTGAGAAAAACATCACGGGGTGGTGCGCATTGTATGGGTGTGTGTTACTATGGGTGTGTGTTACATTAGATTCACTAGTAGGAGTGAGAAAAACATCACGGGGTGGTACGCATTGTATGGGTGTGTATTACATTAGATTCACTAGTAGGAATGAGAAAAACATCACGGGGTGGTGCGCATTGTATGGGTATGTGTTACATTACATTCACTAGTAGCAGTGAGAAAAATATCACGGGGTGGTGCGCATTGTATGGGTGTGTGTTACATTACATTCACTAGTAGCAGTGAGAAAAACATCACGGTGTGGTGCGCATTGTATGGGTGTGTGTTACATTACATTCACTAGTAGCAGTGAGAAAAACATCACGGTGTGGTGCGCATTGTATGGGTGTGTGTTACATTACATTCACTAATAGGAGTGAGAAAAACATCACCGGGTGGTGCGCATTGTATGGGTGTGTGTTACATTAGATTCACTAGTAGCAGTGAGAAAAACATCACGGGGTGGTGCGCATTGTATGGGTGTGTGTTACATTAGATTCACTAGTAGCAGTGAGAAAAACATCACGGGGTGGTGCGCATTGTATGGGTGTGTGTTACATTAGATTCACTAGTAGCAGTGAGAAAAACATCACGGGGAGGTGCGCATTGTATGGGTGCGTGTTACATTAGATTCACTAGTAGGAGCGAGAAAAACATCACGGGGTGGTGCGCATTGTATGGGTGTGTGTTACATTAGATTCACTAGTAGCAGTGAGAAAAACATCACGGGGTGGTGCGCATTGTTTGGGTCTGTGTTACATTACATTCACTAGTAGGAGTGAGAAAAACATCACGGGGTGGTGCGCATTGTATGGGTGTGTGTTACATTAGAATCACAAGTAGGAGTGAGAAAAACATCACGGGGTGGTACGCATTGTATGGGTGTGTGTTACATTAGATTCACTAGTAGGAGTGAGAAAAACATCACGGGGTGGTGCGCATTGTATGGGTGTGTGTTACATTACATTCACTAGTAGGAGTGAGAAAAACATCACGGGGTGGTGCGCATTGTATGGGTGTGTGTTACATTACATTCACTAGTAGGAGTGAGAAAAACATCACGGGGTGGTGCGCATTGTATGGGTGTGTGTTACATTACATTCACTAGTAGGAGTGAGAAAAACATCACGGGGTGGTGCGCATTGTATGGGTGTGTGTTACATTACATTCACTAGTAGGAGTGAGAAAAACATCACGGGGTGGTGCGCATTGTATGGGTGTGTGTTACATTAGATTCACTAGTAGGAGTGAGAAAAACATCACGGGGTGGTGCGCATTGTATGGGTGTGTGTTACATTAGATTCACTAGTAGGAGTGAGAAAAACATCACGGGGTGGTGCGCATTGTATGGGTGTGTGTTACATTATATTCAATAGTAGGAGTGAGAAAAACATCACGGGGTGGTGCGCATTGTATGGGTGTGTGTTACATTACATTCACTAGTAGGAATGAGAAAAACATCACGGGGTGGTGCGCATTGTATGGGTGTCTGTTACATTACATTCACTAGTAGGAGTGAGAAAAACATCACAGGGTGGTGTGCATTGTACGGGTGTGGGTTACATTACTTTCACTAGTAGGAGTGAGAAAAACATCACGGGGCGGTGCGCATTGTATGGGTGTGTGTTACATTACATTCACTAGTAGGAGTGAGAAAAACATCACGGGGTGGTGCGCATTGTATGGGTGTGTGTTACATTAGATTCACTAGTAGGAGTGAG
The DNA here is from genome assembly GCF_034190915.1 of Cavia porcellus. Lineage (NCBI taxonomy): Eukaryota > Metazoa > Chordata > Mammalia > Rodentia > Caviidae > Cavia > Cavia porcellus. The sequence continues at coordinate 515,515 of NW_026947605.1, forward strand.
AAAAACATCACGGGGTGGTGCGCATTGTATGGGTGTGTGTTACATTAGATTCACTAGTAGGAGTGAGAAAAACATCACAGGGTGGTGCGCCTTGTATGGGTGTGTGTTACATTAGATTCACTAGTAGGAGTGAGAAAAACATCACGGGGTGGTGCGCCTTGTATGGGTGTGTGTTACATTAGATTCACTGGTAGGAGTGAGAAAAACATCACGGGGTGGTGCGCATTGTATGGGTGTGTGTTACATTACATTCACTAGTAGGAGTGAGAAAAACATCACGGGGTGGTGCGCATTGTATGGGTGTGTGTTACATTACATTCACTAGTAGGAGTGAGAAAAACATCACGGGGTGGTGCGCATTATATGGGTGTGGGTTACATTAGATTCACTAGTAGGAGTGAGAAAAACATCACGGGGTGGTGCGCATTGTATGGGTGTGTGTTACATTAGATTCACTAGTAGGAGTGAGAAAAACATCACGGGGTGGTGCGCATTGTATGGGTGTGTGTTACATTACATTCTCAAGTAGGAGTGAGAAAAACATCACGGGGTGGTGCGCATTGTATGGGTGTGTGTTACATTAGATTCACTAGTAGGAGTGAGAAAAACATCACGGGGTGGTGCGCACTGTAAGGGTGTGTGTTACATTACATTCACTAGTAGGAGTGAGAAAAATATCACGGGGTGGTGCGCATTGTATGGGTGTGTGTTACATTAGATTCACTAGTAGGAGTGAGAAAAACATCACGGGGTGGTGCGCATTGTATGGGTGTGTGTTACATTACATTCACTAGTAGAAGTGAGAAAAACATCACGGGGTGGTGCGCATTGTATGGGTGTGTGTTACATTACATTCACTAGTAGCAGTGAGAAAAACATCACGGGGTGGTGCGCATTGTATGGGTGTGTGTTACATTAGATTCACTAGTAGCAGTGAGAAAAACATCACGGGGTGGTGCGCATTGTATGGGTGTGTGTTACATTAGATTCACTAGTAGCAGTGAGAAAAACATCACGGGGTGGTGCGCATTGTATGGGTGTGTGTTACATTAGATTCACTAGTAGCAGTGAGAAAAACATCACGGGGTGGTGCGCATTGTATGGGTGTGTGTTACATTAGATTCACTAGTAGCAGTGAGAAAAACATCACGGGGTGGTGCGCATTGTATGCGTGTGTGTTACATTAGATTCACTAGTAGGAGTGAGAAAAACATCACGGGGTGGTGCGCATTGTACGGGTGTGTGTTACATTACATTCACTAGTAGGAGTGCGAAAAACATCACGGGGTGGTGCGCATTGTACGGGTGTGTGCTACATTACATTAACTAGTAGGAGTGAGAAAAACATCACGGGGTGGTGCGCATTGTATGGGTGTGTGTTACATTACATTCACTAGTAGGAGTGAGAAATACATCACGGGGTGGTGCACATTGTATCGATGTGTGTTACATTACATTCACTAGTAGGAGAGAGAAAAACATCACGGGGTGGTGCGCATTGTATGGGTGTGTGTTACATTACATTCACTAGTAGGAGTGAGAAAAACATCACGGGGTGGTGCGCATTGTATGGGTGTGTGTTACATTAGATTCACTAGTAGGAGTGAGAAAAACATCACGGGGTGGTGAGCATTGTATGGGTGTGTGTTACATTACATTCACTAGTAGGAGTGAGAAAAACATCACGGCATGGTGCGCATTGTATGGGTGTGTGTTACATTAGATTCACTAGTAGGAGTGAGAAAAACATCACGGGGTGGTGCGCATTGTATGGGTGTGTGTTACATTACATTCACTAGTAGGAGTGAGAAAAACATCACGGGGTGGTGCGCATTGTATGGGTGTGTGTTACATTACATTCACTAGTAGGAGTGAGCAAAACATCACGGGGTGGTGCGCATTGTATGGGTGTGTGTTACATTACATTCACTAGTAGGAGTGAGAAAAACATCACGGGGTGGTGAGCATTGTATGGGTGTGTGTTACATTACATTCACTAGTAGGAGTTTGAAAAACATCACGGGGTGGTGCGCATTGTATGGGTGTGGGTTACATTACATTCACTAGTAGGAGTGAGAAAAACATCACGGGGTGGTGCGCATTGTATGGGTGTGTGTTACATTACTTTCACTAGTAGGAGTGAGAAAATCATCACGGGGTGGTGCGCATTGTATGGGTGTGTGTTACATTACATTCACTAGTAGGAGTGAGAAAAACATCACGGGGTGGTGCGCATTGTATGGGTGTGTGTTACATTACATTCACTAGTAGGAGTGAGAAAAACATCACGGGGTGGTGCGCATTGTATGGGTGTGTGTTACATTACTTTCACTAGTAGGAGTGAGAAAATCATCACGGGGTGGTGCGCATTGTATGGGTGTGTGTTACATTACATTCAATAGTAGGAGTGAGAAAAACATCACGGGGTGGTGTGCATTGTATGGGTGTGTGTTACATTACATTCACTAGTAGCAGTGAGAAAAACATCACGGGGTGGTGCGCCTTGTATGGGTGTGTGTTACATTAGATTCACTAGTAGGAGTGAGAAAAACATCACGGGGTGGTGCGCATTGTATGGGTGTGTGTCACATTAGATTCACTAGTAGGAGTGAGAAAAACATCACGGGGTGGTGCGCATTGTATGGGTGTGTGTTACATTAGATTCACTAGTAGGAGTGAGAAAAACATCACGGGGTGGTGCGCATTGTATGGGTGTGTGTTACATTAGATTCACTAGTAGGAGTGAGAAAAACATCACGGGGTGGTGCGCATTTTATGGGTGTGTGTTACATTACATTCACTAGTAGGAGTGAGAAAACATCACGGGGTGGTGCGCATTGTATGGGTGTGTGTTATATTAGCTTCACTAGTAGGAGTGAGAAAAACATCACGGGGTGGTGCGCATTGTATGGGTGTGTGTTACATTAGATTCACTAGTATGAGTGAGAAAAACATCACGGGGTGGTGCACATTGTATGGGTGTGTGTTACATTACATTCTCATGTACGAGTGAGAAAAACATCACGGGGTGGTGCGCATTGCATGGGTGTGTGTTACATTAGATTCAGTAGTAGCAGTGAGAAAAACATCACGGGGTGGTACGCATTGTATGGGTGTGTATTACATTAGATTCACTAGTAGGAGTGAGAAAAACATCACGGGGTGGTGCGCATTGTATGGGTATGTGTTACATTAGATTCACTAGTAGGAGTGAGAAAAACATCACGGGGTGGTGCGCATTGTATGGGTGTGTGTTACATTACATTCACTAGTAGGAGTGAGAAAAACATCACGGGGTGGTGCGCATTGTATGGGTGTGTGTTACATTACATTCACTAGTAGGAGTGAGAAAAACATCACGGGGTGGTGCGCATTGTATGGGTGTGTGTTACATTACATTCACTAGTAGGAGTGAGAAAAACATCACGGGGTGGTGCGCATTGTATGGGTGTGTGTTACATTAGATTCACTAGTAGGAGTGAGAAAAACATCACGGGGTGGTGCGCATTGTATGGGTGTGTGTTACATTAGATTCACTAGTAGGAGTGAGAAAAACATCACGGGGTGGTGCGCATTGTATGGGTGTGTGTTACATTAGATTCACTAGTAGGAGTGAGAAAAACATCACGGGGTGGTGCGCATTGTATGGGTGTGTGTTACATTACATTCACTAGTAGGAGTGAGAAAAACATCACGGGGTGGTGTGCATTGTATGGGTGTGTGTTACATTACATTCACTAGTAGGAGTGAGAAAAACATCACGGGGTGGTGCGCATTGTATGGGTGTGTGTTACATTAGATTCACTAGTAGGAGTGAGAAAAACATCACGGGGTGGTGCGCATTGTATGGGTGTGGGTTACATTACTTTCACTAGTAGGAGTGAGAAAAACATCACGGGGTGGTGCGCATTGTATGGGTGTGTGTTACATTAGATTCACTAGTAGGAGTGAGAAAAACATCACGGGGTGGTGCGCATTGTATGGGTGTGTGTTACATTAGATTCACTAGTAGGAGTGAGAAAAACATCACGGGGTGGTGCGCCTTGTATGGGTGTGTGTTACATTAGATTCACTAGTACGAGTGAGAAAAACATCACGGGGTGGTGCGCCTTGTATGGGTGTGTGTTACATTAGATTCACTAGTAGGAGTGAGAAAAACATCACGGGGTGGTGCGCCTTGTATGGGTGTGTGTTACATTAGATTCACTAGTAGGAGTGAGAAAAACATCACGGGGTGGTGCGCATTGTATGGGTGTGTGTTACATTACATTCACTAGTAGGAGTGAGAAAAACATCACGGGGTGGTGCGCATTGTATGGGTGTGTGTTACATTACATTCAATAGTAGGAGTGAGAAAAACATCACGGGGTGGTGCGCATTGTATGGGTGTGGGTTACATTAGATTCACTAGTAGGAGTGAGAAAAACATCACGGGGTGGTGCGCATTGTATGGGTGTGTGTTACATTAGATTCACTAGTAGGAGTGAGAAAAACATCACGGGGTGGTGCGCATTGTATGGGTGTGTGTTACATTAGATTTACTAGTAGGAGTGAGAAAAACATCACGGGGTGGTGCGCATTGTATGGGTGTGTGTTACATTACATTCTCAAGTAGGAGTGAGAAAAACATCACGGGGTGGTGCGCATTGTATGGGTGTGTGTTACATTAGATTCACTAGTAGGAGTGAGAAAAACATCACGGGGTGGTGCGCATTGTATGGGTGTGTGTTACATTAGATTCACTAGTAGGAGTGAGAAAAATATCACGGGGTTGTGCGCATTGTATGGGTGTGTGTTACATTAGATACACTAGTAGGAGTGAGAAAAACATCACGGGGTGGTGCGCATTGTATGGGTGTGTGTTACATTACATTCACTAGTAGAAGTGAGAAAAACATCACGGGGTGGTGCGCATTGTATGGGTGTGTGTTACATTAGATTCACTAGTAGGAGTGAGAAAAACATCACGGGGTGGTGCGCATTGTATGGGTGTGTGTTACATTAGATTCACGAGTAGCAGTGAGAAAAACATCACGGGGTGGTGCGCATTGTATGGGTGTGTGTTCCATTAGATTCACTAGTAGCAGTGAGAAAAACATAACGGGGTGGTTCGCATTGTATGGGTGTGTGTTACATTAGATTCACTAGTAGCAGTGAGAAAAACATCACGGGGTGGTGTGCATTGTATGGGTGTGTGTTACATTAGATTCACTAGTAGCAGTGAGAAAAACATCACGGGGTGGTTCGCATTGTATGGGTGTGTGTTACATTACATTTACTAGTAGGAGTGAGAAAAACATCACGGGGAGGTGCGCATTGTATGGGTGTGTCTTACATTAGATTCACTAGTAGGAGTGAGAAAAACATACCGGGTTGGTGCGCATTGTATGGGTGTGTGTTACATTAGATTCACTAGTAGGAGTGAGAAAAACATCACGGGGTGGTGCGCATTGTATGGGTGTGTGTTACATTAGATTCACTAGTAGGAGAGAGAAAATCATCACGGGGTGGTGCGCATTGTATGGGTGTGTGTTACATTAGATTCACTAGTAGGAGTGAGAAAAACATCACGGGGTGGTGCGCATTGTATGGGTGTGTGTTACATTAGATTCACTAGTAGGAGTGAGAAAAACATCACGGGGTGGTGCACATTGTATGGGTGTGTGTTACATTACATTCACTAGTAGGAGTGAGAAAAACATCACGGGGTGGTGCGCATTGTATGGGTGTGTGTTACATTACATTCACTAGTAGGAGTGAGAAAAATATCACGGGGTGGAGCGCATTGTATGGGTGTGTGTTACATTAGATGCACTAGTAGGAGTGAGAAAAACATCACGGGGTGGTGCGCATTGTATGGGTGTGTGTTACATTAGATGCACTAGTAGGAGTGAGAAAAACATCACGGGGTGGTGCGCATTGTATGGGTGTGTGTTACATTACATTCACTAGTAGCAGTGAGAAAAACATCACGGGGTGGTGCGCATTGCATGGGTGTGTGTTACATTATATTCACTAGTAGCAGTGAGAAAATCATCACGGGGTGGTGCGCATTGTATGGCTGTGTGTTACACTAGATTCACTAGTAGCAGTGAGAAAAACATCACGGGGTGGTGCGCATTGTATGGCTGTGTGTTACATTAGATTCACTAGTAGCAGTGAGAAAAACATCACGGGGTGGTGCGCATTGTATGGGTGTGTGTTACATTACATTCACTAGTAGGAGTGAGAAAAACATCACGGATTGGTGCGCATTGTATAGGTGTGTGTTACATTACATTCACTAGTAGGAGTGAGAAAAACATCACGGGGTGGTGCGCATTGTATGGGTGTGTGTTACATTACATTCACTAGTAGGAGTGAGAAAAACATCACGGGGTGGTGCGCATTGTATGGGAGTGTGTTACATTACATTCACTAGTAGGAGTGAGAAAAACATCACGGGGTGGTGCGCATTGTATGGGTGTGTGTTACATTAAATTCACTAGTAAGAGTGAGAAATACATCACGGGGTGGTGCGCATTGTATGGGTGTGTGTTACATTAGATTCACTAGTAGGAGTGAGAAAAACATCACGGGGTGGTGCGCATTGTATGGGTGTGTGTTACATTAGATTCACTAGTAGGAGTGAGATGAAAATCACGGGGAGGTGCGCATTGTATGGGTGTGTCTTACATTAGATTCACTAGTAGGAGTGAGAAAAACATCACGGGGTGGTGCGCATTGTATGGGTGTGTGTTACATTAGATTCACTAGTAGCAGTGAGAAAAACATCACGGGGTGGTGCGCATTGTATGGGTGTGTGTTACATTACATTCACTAGTAGGAGTGAGAAAATCACGGGGTGGTGCGCATTGTATGGGTGTGTGTTACATTACATTCACGAGTAGCAGTCAGAAAAACATCACGGGGTGGTGCGCATTGTATGGGTGTGTGTTACATTACATACACTAGTAGCAGTGAGAAAAACATCACGGGGTGGTGCGCATTGTATGCGTGTGTGTTACATTACATTCACTAGTAGCAGTGAGAAAAACATCACGGGGTGGTGCGCATTGTATGGGTGTGTGTTACATTACATTCACTAGTAGGAGTGAGAAAATCACGGGGTGGTGCGCATTGTATGGGTGTGTGTTACATTACATTCACGAGTAGCAGTCAGAAAAACATCACGGGGTGGTGCGCATTGTATGGGTGTGTGTTACATTACATTCACTAGTAGCAGTGAGAAAAACATCACGGGGTGGTGCGCATTGTATGGGTGTGTGTTACATTACATTCACTAGTAGCAGTGAGAAAAACATCACGGGGTGGTGCGCATTGTATGGGTGTGTGTTACATTAGATTCACTAGTAGCAGTGAGAAAAACATCACGGGGTGGTGCGCATTGTATGGGTGTGTGTTACATTAGATTCACTAGTAGCAGGGAGAAAAACATCACGGGGTGGTGCGCATTGTATGGGTGTGTGTTACATTACATTCACTAGTAGCAGTGAGAAAAACATCACGGGGTGGTGCGCATTGTATGGGTGTGTGTTACATTAGCTTCACTAGTAGGAGTGAGAAAAACATCACGGGGTGGTGCGCATTGTATGTGTGTGTGTTACATTACATTCACTAGTAGCAGTGAGAAAAACATCACGGGGTGGTGCGCATTGTATGGGTGTGTGTTACATTAGATTCACTAGTAGCAGTGAGAAAAACATCACGGGGTGGTGCGCATTGTATGGGTGTGTGTTACATTACATTCACTAGTAGCAGTGAGAAAAACATCACGGGGTGGTGCGCCTTGTATGGGTGTGTGTCACATTACATTCACTAGTAGGAGTGAGAAAAACATCACGGGGTGGTGCGCGTTGTATGGGTGTGTGTCACATTAGATTCACTAGTAGGAGTGAGAAAAACATCACGGGGTGGTGCGCCTTGTATGGGTGTGTGTCACATTACATTCACTAGTAGGAGTGAGAAAAACATCACGGGGTGGTGCGCCTTGAATGGGTGTGTGTCACATTACATTCACTAGTAGGAGTGAGAAAAACATCACGGGGTGGTGCGCATTGTATGGGGGTGTGTCACATTACATTCACTAGTAGGAGTGAGAAAAACATCACGGGGTGGTGCGCATTGTATGGGTGTGTGTCACATTAGATTCACTAGTAGGAGTGAGAAAAACATCACGGGGTGGTGCGCATTGTATGGGTGTGTGTCACATTAGATTCACTAGTAGGAGTGAGAAAAACATCACGGGGTGGTGCGCATTGTATGGGTGTGTGTCACATTAGATTCACTAGTAGGAGTGAGAAAAACATCACGGGGTGGTGCGCATTGTATGGGTGTGTGTCACATTAGATTCACTAGTAGGAGTGAGAAAAACATCACGGGGTGGTGCGCATTGTATGGGTGTGTGTCACATTAGATTCACTAGTAGGAGTGAGAAAAACATCACGGGGTGGTGCGCATTGTATGGGTGTGTGTCACATTAGATTCACTAGTAGGAGTGAGAAAAACATCACGGGGTGGTGCGCATTGTATGGGTGTGTGTTACATTACATTCACTAGTAGGAGTGAGAAAAACATCACGGGGTGGTGCGCATTGTATGGGTGTGTGTTACATTACATTCTCTAGTAGGAGTGAGAAAAACATCACGGGGTGGTGCGCATTGTATGGGTGTGTGTTACATTAGATTCACTAGTAGGATTGAGAAAAACATCCGGGGGTGGTGCGCATTGTATGGGTGTGTGTTACATTAGTTTCACTAGTAGGAGTGAGAAAAACATCACGGGGTGGTGCGCATTGTACGGGTGTGTGTTACATTAGATGCACTAGTAGGAGTGAGAAAAACATCACAGGGTGGTGCGCATTGTATGGGTGTGTGTTACATTAGATGCACTAGTAGGAGTGAGAAAAACATCACGGGGTGGTGCGCATTGTATGGGTGTGTGTTACATTACATTCACTAGTAGCAGTGAGAAAAACATCACGGGGTGGTGCGCATTGTATGGGTGTGTGTTACATTACATTCACTAGTAGCAGTGAGAAAAACATCACGGGGTGGTGCGCCTTGTATGGGTGTGTGTTACATTAGATTCACTAGTAGCAGTGAGAAAAACATCACGGGGTGGTGCGCCTTGTATGGGTGTGTGTCACATTACATTCACTAGTAGGAGTGAGAAAAACATCACGGGGTGGTGCGCCTTGTATGGGTGTGTGTCACATTACATTCACTAGTAGGAGTGAGAAAAACATCACGGGGTGGTGCGCATTGTATGGGTGTGTGTTACATTAGATTCACTAGTAGCAGTGAGAAAAACATCACGGGGTGGTGCGCATTGTATGGGTGTGTGTTACATTACATTCACTAGTATGAGTGAGAAAAACATCACGGGGTGGTGCGCATTGTATGGGTGTGTGTTACATTAGATTCACTAGTAGGAGTGAGAAAAACATCACGGGGTGGTGCGCATTGTATGGGTGTGTGTTACATTACATTCACTAGTAGGAGTGAGAAAAACATCACGGGGTGGTGCGCATTGTATGGGTGTGTGTTACATTAGATTCACTAGTAGCAGGGAGAAAAACATCACGGGGTGGTGCGCATTGTATGGGTGTGTGTTACATTACATTCACTAGTAGCAGTGAGAAAAACATCACGGGGTGGTGCGCATTGTATGGGGGTGTGTTACATTACATTCACTAGTAGCAGTGAGAAAAACATCACGGGGTGGTGCGCATTGTATGGGTGTGTGTTACATTACATTCACTAGTAGGAGTGAGAAAAACATCACGGGGTGGTGCGCATTGTATGGGTGTGTGTTACATTAGATTCACTAGTAGCAGTGAGAAAAACATCACGGGGTGGTGCGCATTGTATGGGTGTGTGTTACATTACATTCACTAGTAGCAGTGAGAAAAACATCACGGGGTGGTGCGCCTTGTATGGGTGTGTGTCACATTACATTCACTAGTAGGAGTGAGAAAAACATCACGGGGTGGTGCGCATTGTATGGGTGTGTGTTACATTACATTCTCTAGTAGGAGTGAGAAAAACATCACGGGGTGGTGCGCATTGTATGGGTGTGTGTTACATTAGATTCACTAGTAGGATTGAGAAAAACATCCGGGGGTGGTGCGCATTGTATGGGTGTGTGTTACATTAGTTTCACTAGTAGGAGTGAGAAAAACATCACGGGGTGGTGCGCATTGTACGGGTGTGTGTTACATTAGATGCACTAGTAGGAGTGAGAAAAACATCACGGGGTGGTGCGCATTGTATGGGTGTGTGTTACATTAGATGCACTAGTAGGAGTGAGAAAAACATCAAGGGGTGGTGCGCATTGTATGGGTGTGTGTTACATTACATTCACTAGTAGCAGTGAGAAAAACATCACGGGGTGGTGCGCATTGTATGGGTGTGTGTTACATTACATTCACTAGTAGCAGTGAGAAAAACATCACGGGGTGGTGCGCCTTGTATGGGTGTGTGTTACATTAGATTCACTAGTAGCAGTGAGAAAAACATCACGGGGTGGTGCGCCTTGTATGGGTGTGTGTCACATTACATTCACTAGTAGGAGTGAGAAAAACATCACGGGGTGGTGCGCCTTGTATGGGTGTGTGTCACATTACATTCACTAGTAGGAGTGAGAAAAACATCACGGGGTGGTGCGCATTGTATGGGTGTGTGTTACATTAGATTCACTAGTAGCAGTGAGAAAAACATCACGGGGTGGTGCGCATTGTATGGGTGTGTGTTACATTACATTCACTAGTATGAGTGAGAAAAACATCACGGGGTGGTGCGCATTGTATGGGTGTGTGTTACATTAGATTCACTAGTAGGAGTGAGAAAAACATCACGGGGTGGTGCGCATTGTATGGGTGTGTGTTACATTACATTCACTAGTAGGAGTGAGAAAAACATCACGGGGTGGTGCGCATTGTATGGGTGTGTGTTACATTAGATTCACTAGTAGCAGGGAGAAAAACATCACGGGGTGGTGCGCATTGTATGGGTGTGTGTTACATTACATTCACTAGTAGCAGTGAGAAAAACATCACGGGGTGGTGCGCATTGTATGGGGGTGTGTTACATTACATTCACTAGTAGCAGTGAGAAAAACATCACGGGGTGGTGCGCATTGTATGGGTGTGTGTTACATTACATTCACTAGTAGCAGTGAGAAAAACATCACGGGGTGGTGCGCATTGTATGGGTGTGTGTTACATTAGATTCACTAGTAGCAGTGAGAAAAACATCACGGGGTGGTGCGCATTGTATGGGTGTGTGTTACATTACATTCACTAGTAGCAGTGAGAAAAACATCACGGGGTGGTGCGCCTTGTATGGGTGTGTGTCACATTACATTCACTAGTAGGAGTGAGAAAAACATCACGGGGTGGTGCGCGTTGTATGGGTGTGTGTCACATTAGATTCACTAGTAGGAGTGAGAAAATCACGGGGTGGTGCGCATTGTATGGGTGTGTGTTACATTACATTCACGAGTAGCAGTCAGAAAAACATCACGGGGTGGTGCGCATTGTATGGGTGTGTGTTACATTACATTCACTAGTAGCAGTGAGAAAAACATCACGGGGTGGTGCGCATTGTATGGGTGTGTGTTACATTACATTCACTAGTAGCAGTGAGAAAAACATCACGGGGTGGTGCGCATTGTATGGGTGTGTGTTACATTAGATTCACTAGTAGCAGTGAGAAAAACATCACGGGGTGGTGCGCATTGTATGGGTGTGTGTTACATTAGATTCACTAGTAGGAGTGAGAAAAACATCACGGGGTGGTGCGCATTGTATGGGTGTGTGTTACATTACATTCACTAGTAGGAGTGAGAAAAACATCACGGGGTGGTGCGCATTGTATGGGTGTGTGTTACATTACATTCACTAGTAGGAGTGAGAAAAACATCACGGGGTGGTGCGCATTGTATGGGTGTGTGTTGCATTACATTCACTAGTAGGAGTGAGAAAACCATCACGGGGTGGTGCGCATTGTATGGGTGTGTGTTGCATTACATTCACTAGTAGGAGTGAGAAAAACATCACGGGGTGGTGCGCATTGTATGGGTGTGTGTTACATTACATTCACTAGTAGGAGTGAGAAAAACATCACGGGGTGGTGCGCATTGTATGGTTGTGTGTTACATTACTTTCACTAGTAGGAGTGAGAAAATCATCACGGGGTGGTGCGCATTGTATGGGTGTGTGCTACATTACATTCACTAGTAGGAGTGAGAAAAACATCACGGGGTGGTGCGCATTGTATGGGTGTGTGCTACATTACATTCACTAGTAGGAGTGAGAAAAACATCACGGTGTGGTGCGCATTGTATGGGTGAGTGTTACATTACATTCACTAGTAGGAGTGAGAAAAACATCACGGGGAGGTGCGCATTGTATGGGTGTGTCTTACATTAGATTCACTAGTAGGAGTGAGAAAAACATCACGGGGTGGTGCGCATTGTATGGGTGTGTGTTACATTAGATTCACTAGTAGGAGTGAGAAAAACATCACGGGGTGGTGCGCATTGTATGGGTGTGTGTTACATTAGATTCACTAGTAGGAGAGAGAAAATCATCACGGGGTGGTGCGCATTTTATGGGTGTGTGTTACATTAGATTCACTAGTAGGAGTGAGAAAAACATCACGGGGTGGTGCGCATTGTATGGGTGTGTGTTACATTAGATTCACTAGTAGGAGTGAGAAAAACATCACAGGGTGGTGCGCATTGTATGGGTGTGTGTTACATTACATTCACTAGTAGGAGTGAGAAAAACATCACGGGGTGGAGCGCATTGTATGGGTGTGTGTTACATTAGATGCACTAGTAGGAGTGAGAAAAACATCACGGGGTGGTGCGCATTGTATGGGTGTGTGTTACATTAGATGCACTAGTAGGAGTGAGAAAAACATCACGGGGTGGTGCGCATTGTATGGGTGTGTGTTACATTACATTCACTAGTAGCAGTGAGAAAAACATCACGGGGTGGTGCGCCTTGTATGGGCGTGTGTTACATTAAATTCACTAGTAGGAGTGAGAAAAACATAACGGGGTGGTGGGCCTCGTATGGGCGTGTGTTACATTACATTCACTAGTAGGAGTGAGAAAAACATCACGGGGTGGTGCGCCTCGTATGGGCGTGTGTTACATTACATTCACTAGTAGGAGTGAGAAAAACATCACAGGGTGGTGCGCCTCGTATGGGTGTGTGTTACATTACATTCACTAGTAGGAGTGAGAAAAACATCACGGGGTGGTGCGCCTCGTATGGGTGTGTGTTACATTACATTCACCAGTAGGAGTGAGAAAAACATCACGGGGTGGTGCGCCTTGTATGGGTGTGTGTTACATTACATTCACCAGTAGGAGTGAGAAAAACATCACGGGGTGGTGCGCTTGTATGGGTGTGTGTTACATTAGATTCACTAGTAGGAGTGAGAAAATCATCACAGTGTGGTGCGCATTGTATGGGTGTGTGTTACATTAGATTCACTAGTAGGAGTGAGAAAAACATCACGGGGTGGTGCGCATTGTATGGGTGTGTGTTACATTAGATTCACTAGAAGGAGTGAGAAAAACATCACGGGGTCGTGCGCATTGTATGTGTGTGTGTCTCATTAGATTCCCTAGTAGGAGTGAGAAAAACATCACGGGGTGGTGCGCATTGTATGGGTGTGTGTTACATTACTTTCACTAGTAGCAGTGAGAAAAACATCACGGGGTGGTGCGCATTGTATGAGTGTGTGTTACATTACATTCACTAGTAGCAGTGAGAAAAACATCACGGGGTCGTGCGCATTGTATGGGTGTGTGTTACATTACATTCACTAGTAGGAGTGAGAAAAACATCAAGGGGTGGTGCGCCTTGTATGGGTGTGTGTTACATTAGATTCACTAGTAGGAGTGAGAAAAACATCACGGGGTGGTGCGCACTGTATGGGTGTGTGTTACATTAGATTCACTGGTAGCAGTGAGAAAAACATCACGGGGTGGTGCGCATTGTATGGGTGTGTGTTACATTAGATTCACTGGTAGCAGTGAGAAAAACATCACGGGGTGGTGCGCATTGTTTGGGTGTGTGTTACATTAGATTCACTAGTAGCAGTGAGAAAAACATCTCGGGGTGGTGCGCATTGTATGGGTGTGTGTTACATTAGATTCACTAGTAGCAGTGAGAAAAACATCACGGGGTGGTGCGCATTGTATGGGTGTGTGTTACATTAGATTCACTAGTAGGAGTGAGAAAAACATCACGGGGTAGTGCGCATTGTATGGGTGTGTGTTACATTAGATTCACTAGTAGCAGTGAGAAAAACATCACGGGGTGGTGCGCATTGTATGGGTGTGTGTTACATTAGATTCACTAGTAGCAGTGAGAAAAACATCACGGGGTAGTGCGCATTGTATGGGTGTGTGTTACATTACATTCACTAGTAGCAGTGAGAAAAACATCACGGGGTGGTGCGCATTGTATGGGTGTGTGTTACATTAGATTCACTAGTAGCAGTGAGAAAAACATCACGGGGTGGTGCGCCTTGTATGGGTGTGTGTTACATTACATTCACTAGTAGCAGTGAGAAAAACAGCACGGGGTGGTGCCCATTGTATGGGTGTGTGTTACATTAGATTCACTAGTAGCAGTGAGAAAAACATCACTGGGTGGTGCGCATTGTATGGGTGTGTGTTACATTACATTCACTAGTAGCAGTGAGAAAAACATCACGGGGTGGTGCGCATTGTATGGGCGTGTGTTACATTAGATTCACTAGTAGCAGTGAGAAAAACATCACGGGGTGGTGCGCATTGTATGGGTGTGTGTTAAATTACATTCACTAGTAGCAGTGAGAAAAACATCACGGGGTGGTGCGCATTCTATGGGTGTGTGTTACATTAGATTCACTAGTAGCAGTGAGAAAAACATCACGGGGTGGTGCGCCTTGTATGGGTGTGTGTTACATTAGATTCACTAGTAGGAGTGAGAAAAACATCACGGGGAGTTGCGCATTGTATGGGTGTGTGTTACATTACATTCACCAGTAGGAGTGAGAAAAACATCACGGGGTGGTGCGCCTTGTATGGGTGTGTGTTACATTAGATTCACTAGTAGGAGTGAGAAAAACATCACGGGGAGGTGCGCATTGTATGGGTGTGTGTTACATTAGATTCACTAGTAGGAGTGAGAAAATCATCACGGGGTGGTGCGCATTGTATGGGTGTGTGTTACATTAGATTCACTAGTAGGAGTGAGAAAAACATCACGGGGTGGTGCGCATTGTATGGGTGTGTGTTACATTAGATTCACTAGTAGGAGTGAGAAAAACATCACGGGGTGGTGCGCATTGTATGGGTGTGTGTTACATTACATTCTCTAGTAGGAGTGAGAAAAACATCACGGGGTGGTTCGCATTGTATGGGTGTGTGTTACATTAGATTCACTAGTAGGAGTGAGAAAAACATCACGGGGTGCTGCGCATTGTATGGGTGTGTGTTACATTACATTCACTACTAGGAGTGAGAAAAACATCACGGGGTGGTGCGCCTTGTATGGGCGTGTGTTACATTAGATTCACTAGTAGCAGTGAGAAAAACATCACGGGGTGGTGCGCATTGTATGGGTGTGTGTTACATTACATTCACTAGTAGCAGTGAGAAAAACATCACGGGGTGGTGCGCATTGTATGGGTGTGTGTTACATTAGATTCACTAGTAGCAGTGAGAAAAACATCACGGGGTGGTGCGCCTTGTATGGGTGTGTGTTACATTACATTCACTAGTAGAAGTGAGAAAAACATCACGGGGTGGTGCGCATTGTATGGGTGTGTGTTACATTACATTCACTAGTAGCAGTGAGAAAAACATCACGGGGTGGTGCGCATTGTATGGGTGTGTGTTACATTACATTCACTAGTAGCAGTGAGAAAAACATCACGGGGTGGTGCGCATTGTATGGGTGTGTGTTACATTAGATTCACTAGTAGCAGTGAGAAAAACATCACGGGGTGGTGCGCCCTGTATGGGTGTGTGTTACGTTAGATTCACTAGTAGCAGTGAGAAAAACATCACGGGGTGGTGCGCATTCTATGGGTGTGTGTTACATTAGATTCACTAGTAGCAGTGAGAAAAACATCACGGGGTGGTGCGCATTGTATGGGTGTGTGTTACATTAGATTCACTAGTAGGAGTGAGAAAAACATCACGGGGAGTTGCGCATTTTATTGGTGTGTGTTACATTAGATTCACTAGTAGGAGTGAGAAAAACATCACGGGGTGGTGCGCATTGTATGGGTGTGTGTCACATTAGATTCACTAGTAGGAGTGAGAAAAACATCACGGGGTGGTGCGCATTGTATGGGTGTGTGTTACATTAGATTCACTAGTAGGAGGGAGAAAAACATCACGGGGTGGTGCGCATTTTATGGGTGTGTGTTACATTAGGTTCACTAGTAGCAGTGAGAAAAACATCACGGGGTGGTGCGCATTGTATGGGTGTGTGTTACATTACATTCACTAGTAGCAGTGAGAAAAACATCACGGGGTGGTGCGCATTGTATGGGTGTGTGTTACATCAGATTCACTAGTAGCAGTGAGAAAAACATCACGGGGTGGTGCGCATTGTATGGGTGTGTGTTACATTACATTCACTAGTAGGAGTGATCAAAACATCATGGGGTGGTGCGCCTTGTATGGGTGTGTGTTACATTACATTCACTAGTAGGAGTGAGAAAAACATCACGGGGTGGTGCGCATTGTATGGGTGTGTGTTACATTAGATTCACTAGTAGGAGTGAGAAAAACATCACGGGGTGGTGCGCCTTGTATGGGTGTGTGTTACATTAGATTCACTAGTAGGAGTGAGAAAAACATCACGGGGTGGTGCGCACTGTATGGGTTTGTGTTACATTAGATTCACTAGTAGCAGTGAGAAAAACATCACGGGGTGGTGCGCATTGTATGGGTGTGTGTTACATCAGATTCACTAGTAGCAGTGAGAAAAACATCACGGGGTGGTGCGCATTGTATGGGTGTGTGTTACATTACATTCACTAGTAGGAGTGATCAAAACATCATGGGGTGGTGCGCCTTGTATGGGTGTGTGTTACATTACATTCACTAGTAGGAGTGAGAAAAACATCACGGGGTGGTGCGCATTGTATGGGTGTGTGTTACATTAGATTCACTAGTAGGAGTGAGAAAAACATCACGGGGTGGTGCGCCTTGTATGGGTGTGTGTTACATTAGATTCACTAGTAGGAGTGAGAAAAACATCACGGGGTGGTGCGCACTGTATGGGTTTGTGTTACATTAGATTCACTAGTAGCAGTGAGAAAAACATCACGGGGTGGTGCGCATTGTATGGGTGTGTGTTACATCAGATTCACTAGTAGCAGTGAGAAAAACATCACGGGGTGGTGCGCATTGTATGGGTGTGTGTTACATTAGATTCACTAGTAGCAGTGAGAAAAACATCACGGGGTGGTGCCCATTGTATGGGTTTGTGTTACATTAGATTCACTAGTAGCAGTGAGAAAAACATCACGGGGTGGTGCGCATTGTATGGGTGTGTGTTACATTACATTCACTAGTAGCCGTGAGAAAAACATCACGGGGTGGTGCGCATTGTATGGGTGTGTGTTACATTACATTCACTAGTAGCAGTGAGAAAAACATCACGGGGTGGTGCGCATTGTATGGGTGTGTGTTACATTACATTCAATAGTAGCAGTGAGAAAAACATCACGGGGTGGTGCGCATTGTATGGGTGTGTGTTACATTAGATTCACTAGTAGGAGTGAGAAAAACATCACGGGGTGGTGCGCATTGTATGGGTGTGTGTTACATTACATTCTCTAGTAGGAGTGAGAAAAACATCACGGGGTGGTTCGCATTGTATGGGTGTGTGTTACATTAGATTCACTAGTAGGAGTGAGAAAAACATCACGGGGTGCTGCGCATTGTATGGGTGTGTGTTACATTACATTCACTACTAGGAGTGAGAAAAACATCACGGGGTGGTGCGCCTTGTATGGGCGTGTGTTACATTAGATTCACTAGTAGCAGTGAGAAAAACATCACGGGGTGGTGCGCATTGTATGGGTGTGTGTTACATTACATTCACTAGTAGCAGTGAGAAAAACATCACGGGGTGGTGCGCATTGTATGGGTGTGTGTTACATTAGATTCACTAGTAGCAGTGAGAAAAACATCACGGGGTGGTGCGCCTTGTATGGGTGTGTGTTACATTACATTCACTAGTAGAAGTGAGAAAAACATCACGGGGTGGTGCGCATTGTATGGGTGTGTGTTACATTACATTCACTAGTAGCAGTGAGAAAAACATCACGGGGTGGTGCGCATTGTATGGGTGTGTGTTACATTACATTCACTAGTAGCAGTGAGAAAAACATCACGGGGTGGTGCGCATTGTATGGGTGTGTGTTACATTAGATTCACTAGTAGCAGTGAGAAAAACATCACGGGGTGGTGCGCATTGTATGGGTGTGTGTTACGTTAGATTCACTAGTAGCAGTGAGAAAAACATCACGGGGTGGTGCGCATTCTATGGGTGTGTGTTACATTAGATTCACTAGTAGCAGTGAGAAAAACATCACGGGGTGGTGCGCATTGTATGGGTGTGTGTTACATTAGATTCACTAGTAGGAGTGAGAAAAACATCACGGGGAGTTGCGCATTTTATTGGTGTGTGTTACATTAGATTCACTAGTAGGAGTGAGAAAAACATCACGGGGTGGTGCGCATTGTATGGGTGTGTGTCACATTAGATTCACTAGTAGGAGTGAGAAAAACATCACGGGGTGGTGCGCATTGTATGGGTGTGTGTTACATTAAATTCACTAGTAGGAGGGAGAAAAACATCACGGGGTGGTGCGCATTTTATGGGTGTGTGTTACATTAGGTTCACTAGTAGCAGTGAGAAAAACATCACGGGGTGGTGCGCATTGTATGGGTGTGTGTTACATTAGATTCACTAGTAGCAGTGAGAAAAACATCACGGGGTGGTGCGCATTGTATGGGTGTGTGTTACATCAGATTCACTAGTAGCAGTGAGAAAAACATCACGGGGTGGTGCGCATTGTATGGGTGTGTGTTACATTACATTCACTAGTAGGAGTGATCAAAACATCATGGGGTGGTGCGCCTTGTATGGGTGTGTGTTACATTACATTCACTAGTAGGAGTGAGAAAAACATCACGGGGTGGTGCGCATTGTATGGGTGTGTGTTACATTAGATTCACTAGTAGGAGTGAGAAAAACATCACGGGGTGGTGCGCCTTGTATGGGTGTGTGTTACATTAGATTCACTAGTAGGAGTGAGAAAAACATCACGGGGTGGTGCGCACTGTATGGGTTTGTGTTACATTAGATTCACTAGTAGCAGTGAGAAAAACATCACGGGGTGGTGCGCATTGTATGGGTGTGTGTTACATCAGATTCACTAGTAGCAGTGAGAAAAACATCACGGGGTGGTGCGCATTGTATGGGTGTGTGTTACATTAGATTCACTAGTAGCAGTGAGAAAAACATCACGGGGTGGTGCCCATTGTATGGGTTTGTGTTACATTAGATTCACTAGTAGCAGTGAGAAAAACATCACGGGGTGGTGCGCATTGTATGGGTGTGTGTTACATTACATTCACTAGTAGCAGTGAGAAAAACATCACGGGGTGGTGCGCATTGTATGGGTGTGTGTTACATTACATTCAATAGTAGCAGTGAGAAAAACATCACGGGGTGGTGCGCATTGTATGGGTGTGTGTTACATTAGATTCACTAGTAGCAGTGACAAAAATATCACGGGGTGGTGCGCATTGTATGGGTGTGTGTTACATTACATTCACTAGTAGCAGTGAGAAAAACATCACGGGGTGGTGCGCATTGTATGGGTGTGTGTTACATTACATTCACTAGTAGCAGTGAGAAAAGCATCACGGAGTGGTGCGCATTGTATGGGTGTGTGTTACATTACATTCACTAGTAGGAGTGAGAAAAACATCACGGGGTGGTGCGCCTCGTATGGGTGTGTGTTACATTACATTCACTAGTAGGAGTGAGAAAAACATCACGGGGTGGTGCGCCTTGTATGGGTGTGTGTTACATTACATTCACCAGTAGGAGTGAGAAAAACATCACGGGGTGGTGCGCCTTGTATGGGTGTGTGTTACATTACATTCACCAGTAGGAGTGAGAAAAACATCACGGGGTGGTGCGCGTTGTATTTGTGTGTGTTACATTAGATTCACCAGTAGGAGTGAGAAAAACATCACGGGGTGGTGCGCTTGTATGGGTGTGTGTTACATTAGATTCACTAGTAGGAGTGAGAAAATCATCACGGGGTGGGGCGCATTGTATGGGTGTGTGTTACATTAGATTCACTAGTAGGAGTGAGAAAAATATCACGGGGTGGTGCGCATTGTATGGGTGTGTGTTACATTAGATTCACTAGTAGGAGTGAGAAAAACATCACGGGGTGGTGCGCATTGTATGGGTGGGTGTTACATTAGATTCACTAGTAGCAGTGAGAAAAACATCACGGGGTGGTGCGCATTGTATGGGTCTGTGTTACATTAGATTCACTAGTAGGAGTGGGAAAAACATCACGGGGTGGTGCGCATTGTATGGGTGTGTGTCACATTAGATTCACTAGTAGGAGTGAGAAAAACATCACGCGGTGGTGCGCATTGTATGTGTGTCTGTCTCATTAGATTCCCTAGTAGGAGTGAGAAAAACATCACGGGGTGGTGCGCATTGTACGGGTGTGTGTTACATTACTTTCACTAGTAGCAGTGAGAAAAACATCACGGGGTGGTGCGCATTGTATGGGTGTGTGTTACATTACATTCACTAGTAGCAGTGAGAAAAACATCACGGGGTGGTGCGCATTGTATGAGTGTGTGTTACATTACATTCACTAGTAGCAGTGAGAAAAACATCACGGGGTGGTGCGCATTGTATGGGTGTGTGTTACATTACTTTCACTAGTAGCAGTGAGAAAAACATCACGGGGTGGTGCGCATTGTATGAGTGTGTGTTACATTACATTCACTAGTAGCAGTGAGAAAAACATCACGGGGTGGTGCGCATTGTATGGGTGTGTGTAACATTAGACTCACTAGTAGCAGTGAGAAAAACATCACGGGGTGGTGCGCATTGTATGGGTGTGTGTTACATTACATTCACTAGTAGGAGTGAGAAAAACATCACGGGGTGGTGCGCCTTGTATGGGTGTGTGTTACATTAGATTCACTAGTAGGAGTGAGAAAAACATCACGGGGTGGTGCGCACTGTATGGGTGTGTGTTACATTAGATTCACTGGTAGCAGTGAGAAAAACATCACGGGGTGGTGCGCATTGTATGGGTGTGTGTTACATTAGATTCACTGGTAGCAGTGAGAAAAACATCACGGGGTGGTGCGTATTGGTGGGTGTGTGTTACATTAGATTCACTAGTAGCAGTGAGAAAAACATCTCGGGGTGGTGCGCATTGTATGGGTGTGTGTTACATTAGATTCACTAGTAGCAGTGAGAAAAACATCACGGGGTGGTGCGCATTGTATGGGTGTGTGTTACATTAGATTCACTAGTAGGAGTGAGAAAAACATCACGGGGTGGTGCGCATTGTATGGGTGTGTGTTACATTAGATTCACTAGTAGCAGTGAGAAAAACATCACGGGGTGGTGCGCATTGTATGGGTGTGTGTTACATTAGATTCACTAGTAGCAGTGAGAAAAACATCACGGGGTGGTGCGCATTGTATGGGTGTGTGTTACATTACATTCACTAGTAGCAGTGAGAAAAACATCACGGGGTGGTGCGCATTGTATGGGTGTGTGTTACATTAGATTCACTAGTAGCAGTGAGAAAAACATCACGGGGTGGTGCGCCTTGTATGGGTGTGTGTTACATTACATTCACTAGTAGCAGTGAGAAAAACAGCACGGGGTGGTGCGCATTGTATGGGTGTGTGTTACATTAGATTCACTAGTAGCAGTGAGAAAAACATCACGGGGTGGTGCGCATTGTATGGGTGTGTGTTACATTACATTCACTAGTAGCAGTGAGAAAAACATCACGGTGTGGTGCGCATTGTATGGGCGTGTGTTACATTAGATTCAGTAGTAGCAGTGAGAAAAACATCACGGGGTGGTGCGCATTGTATGGGTGTGTGTTACATTAGATTCACTAGTAGCAGTGAGAAAAACATCACGGGGTGGTGCGCATTCTATGGGTGTGTGTTACATTAGATTCACTAGTAGCAGTGAGAAAAACATCACGGGGTGGTGCGCATTGTATGGGTGTGTGTTACATTAGATTCACTAGTAGGAGTGAGAAAAACATCACGGGGAGTTGCGCATTTTATTGGTGTGTGTTACATTAGATTCACTAGTAGGAGTGAGAAAAACATCACGGGGTGGTGCGCATTGTATGGGTGTGTGTCACATTAGATTCACTAGTAGGAGTGAGAAAAACATCACGGGGTGGTGCGCATTGTATGGGTGTGTGTTACATTAGATTCACTAGTAGGAGGGAGAAAAACATCACGGGGTGGTGCGCATTTTATGGGTGTGTGTTACATTAGGTTCACTAGTAGCAGTGAGAAAAACATCACGGGGTGGTGCGCATTGTATGGGTGTGTGTTACATTACATTCACTAGTAGCAGTGAGAAAAACATCACGGGGTGGTGCGCATTGTATGGGTGTGTGTTACATCAGATTCACTAGTAGCAGTGAGAAAAACATCACGGGGTGGTGCGCATTGTATGGGTGTGTGTTACATTACATTCACTAGTAGGAGTGATCAAAACATCATGGGGTGGTGCGCCTTGTATGGGTGTGTGTTACATTACATTCACTAGTAGGAGTGAGAAAAACATCACGGGGTGGTGCGCATTGTATGGGTGTGTGTTACATTAGATTCACTAGTAGGAGTGAGAAAAACATCACGGGGTGGTGCGCCTTGTATGGGTGTGTGTTACATTAGATTCACTAGTAGGAGTGAGAAAAACATCACGGGGTGGTGCGCACTGTATGGGTTTGTGTTACATTAGATTCACTAGTAGCAGTGAGAAAAACATCACGGGGTGGTGCGCATTGTATGGGTGTGTGTTACATCAGATTCACTAGTAGCAGTGAGAAAAACATCACGGGGTGGTGCGCATTGTATGGGTGTGTGTTACATTACATTCACTAGTAGGAGTGATCAAAACATCATGGGGTGGTGCGCCTTGTATGGGTGTGTGTTACATTACATTCACTAGTAGGAGTGAGAAAAACATCACGGGGTGGTGCGCATTGTATGGGTGTGTGTTACATTAGATTCACTAGTAGGAGTGAGAAAAACATCACGGGGTGGTGCGCCTTGTATGGGTGTGTGTTACATTAGATTCACTAGTAGGAGTGAGAAAAACATCACGGGGTGGTGCGCCTTGTATGGGTGTGTGTTACATTACATTCACTAGTAGCAGTGAGAAAAACAGCACGGGGTGGTGCGCATTGTATGGGTGTGTGTTACATTAGATTCACTAGTAGCAGTGAGAAAAACATCACGGGGTGGTGCGCATTGTATGGGTGTGTGTTACATTACATTCACTAGTAGCAGTGAGAAAAACATCACGGTGTGGTGCGCATTGTATGGGCGTGTGTTACATTAGATTCACTAGTAGCAGTGAGAAAAACATCACGGGGTGGTGCGCATTGTATGGGTGTGTGTTACATTAGATTCACTAGTAGCAGTGAGAAAAACATCACGGGGTGGTGCGCATTCTATGGGTGTGTGTTACATTAGATTCACTAGTAGCAGTGAGAAAAACATCACGGGGTGGTGCGCATTGTATGGGTGTGTGTTACATTAGATTCACTAGTAGGAGTGAGAAAAACATCACGGGGAGTTGCGCATTTTATTGGTGTGTGTTACATTAGATTCACTAGTAGGAGTGAGAAAAACATCACGGGGTGGTGCGCATTGTATGGGTGTGTGTCACATTAGATTCACTAGTAGGAGTGAGAAAAACATCACGGGGTGGTGCGCATTGTATGGGTGTGTGTTACATTAGATTCACTAGTAGGAGGGAGAAAAACATCACGGGGTGGTGCGCATTTTATGGGTGTGTGTTACATTAGGTTCACTAGTAGCAGTGAGAAAAACATCACGGGGTGGTGCGCATTGTATGGGTGTGTGTTACATTACATTCACTAGTAGCAGTGAGAAAAACATCACGGGGTGGTGCGCATTGTATGGGTGTGTGTTACATCAGATTCACTAGTAGCAGTGAGAAAAACATCACGGGGTGGTGCGCATTGTATGGGTGTGTGTTACATTACATTCACTAGTAGGAGTGATCAAAACATCATGGGGTGGTGCGCCTTGTATGGGTGTGTGTTACATTACATTCACTAGTAGGAGTGAGAAAAACATCACGGGGTGGTGCGCATTGTATGGGTGTGTGTTACATTAGATTCACTAGTAGGAGTGAGAAAAACATCACGGGGTGGTGCGCCTTGTATGGGTGTGTGTTACATTAGATTCACTAGTAGGAGTGAGAAAAACATCACGGGGTGGTGCGCACTGTATGGGTTTGTGTTACATTAGATTCACTAGTAGCAGTGAGAAAAACATCACGGGGTGGTGCGCATTGTATGGGTGTGTGTTACATCAGATTCACTAGTAGCAGTGAGAAAAACATCACGGGGTGGTGCGCATTGTATGGGTGTGTGTTACATTACATTCACTAGTAGGAGTGATCAAAACATCATGGGGTGGTGCGCCTTGTATGGGTGTGTGTTACATTACATTCACTAGTAGGAGTGAGAAAAACATCACGGGGTGGTGCGCATTGTATGGGTGTGTGTTACATTAGATTCACTAGTAGGAGTGAGAAAAACATCACGGGGTGGTGCGCCTTGTATGGGTGTGTGTTACATTAGATTCACTAGTAGGAGTGAGAAAAACATCACGGGGTGGTGCGCACTGTATGGGTTTGTGTTACATTAGATTCACTAGTAGCAGTGAGAAAAACATCACGGGGTGGTGCGCATTGTATGGGTGTGTGTTACATCAGATTCACTAGTAGCAGTGAGAAAAACATCACGGGGTGGTGCGCATTGTATGGGTGTGTGTTACATTAGATTCACTAGTAGCAGTGAGAAAAACATCACGGGGTGGTGCCCATTGTATGGGTTTGTGTTACATTAGATTCACTAGTAGCAGTGAGAAAAACATCACGGGGTGGTGCGCATTGTATGGGTGTGTGTTACATTACATTCACTAGTAGCAGTGAGAAAAACATCACGGGGTGGTGCGCATTGTATGGGTGTGTGTTACATTACATTCACTAGTAGCAGTGAGAAAAACATCACGGGGTGGTGCGCATTGTATGGGTGTGTGTTACATTACATTCAATAGTAGCAGTGAGAAAAACATCACGGGGTGGTGCGCATTGTATGGGTGTGTGTTACATTAGATTCACTAGTAGGAGTGAGAAAAACATCACGGGGTGGTGCGCATTGTATGGGTGTGTGTTACATTACATTCTCTAGTAGGAGTGAGAAAAACATCACGGGGTGGTTCGCATTGTATGGGTGTGTGTTACATTAGATTCACTAGTAGGAGTGAGAAAAACATCACGGGGTGCTGCGCATTGTATGGGTGTGTGTTACATTACATTCACTACTAGGAGTGAGAAAAACATCACGGGGTGGTGCGCCTTGTATGGGCGTGTGTTACATTAGATTCACTAGTAGCAGTGAGAAAAACATCACGGGGTGGTGCGCATTGTATGGGTGTGTGTTACATTACATTCACTAGTAGCAGTGAGAAAAACATCACGGGGTGGTGCGCATTGTATGGGTGTGTGTTACATTAGATTCACTAGTAGCAGTGAGAAAAACATCACGGGGTGGTGCGCCTTGTATGGGTGTGTGTTACATTACATTCACTAGTAGAAGTGAGAAAAACATCACGGGGTGGTGCGCATTGTATGGGTGTGTGTTACATTACATTCACTAGTAGCAGTGAGAAAAACATCACGGGGTGGTGCGCATTGTATGGGTGTGTGTTACATTACATTCACTAGTAGCAGTGAGAAAAACATCACGGGGTGGTGCGCATTGTATGGGTGTGTGTTACATTAGATTCACTAGTAGCAGTGAGAAAAACATCACGGGGTGGTGCGCATTGTATGGGTGTGTGTTACGTTAGATTCACTAGTAGCAGTGAGAAAAACATCACGGGGTGGTGCGCATTCTATGGGTGTGTGTTACATTAGATTCACTAGTAGCAGTGAGAAAAACATCACGGGGTGGTGCGCATTGTATGGGTGTGTGTTACATTAGATTCACTAGTAGGAGTGAGAAAAACATCACGGGGAGTTGCGCATTTTATTGGTGTGTGTTACATTAGATTCACTAGTAGGAGTGAGAAAAACATCACGGGGTGGTGCGCATTGTATGGGTGTGTGTCACATTAGATTCACTAGTAGGAGTGAGAAAAACATCACGGGGTGGTGCGCATTGTATGGGTGTGTGTTACATTAAATTCACTAGTAGGAGGGAGAAAAACATCACGGGGTGGTGCGCATTTTATGGGTGTGTGTTACATTAGGTTCACTAGTAGCAGTGAGAAAAACATCACGGGGTGGTGCGCATTGTATGGGTGTGTGTTACATTAGATTCACTAGTAGCAGTGAGAAAAACATCACGGGGTGGTGCGCATTGTATGGGTGTGTGTTACATCAGATTCACTAGTAGCAGTGAGAAAAACATCACGGGGTGGTGCGCATTGTATGGGTGTGTGTTACATTACATTCACTAGTAGGAGTGATCAAAACATCATGGGGTGGTGCGCCTTGTATGGGTGTGTGTTACATTACATTCACTAGTAGGAGTGAGAAAAACATCACGGGGTGGTGCGCATTGTATGGGTGTGTGTTACATTAGATTCACTAGTAGGAGTGAGAAAAACATCACGGGGTGGTGCGCCTTGTATGGGTGTGTGTTACATTAGATTCACTAGTAGGAGTGAGAAAAACATCACGGGGTGGTGCGCACTGTATGGGTTTGTGTTACATTAGATTCACTAGTAGCAGTGAGAAAAACATCACGGGGTGGTGCGCATTGTATGGGTGTGTGTTACATCAGATTCACTAGTAGCAGTGAGAAAAACATCACGGGGTGGTGCGCATTGTATGGGTGTGTGTTACATTAGATTCACTAGTAGCAGTGAGAAAAACATCACGGGGTGGTGCCCATTGTATGGGTTTGTGTTACATTAGATTCACTAGTAGCAGTGAGAAAAACATCACGGGGTGGTGCGCATTGTATGGGTGTGTGTTACATTACATTCACTAGTAGCAGTGAGAAAAACATCACGGGGTGGTGCGCATTGTATGGGTGTGTGTTACATTACATTCAATAGTAGCAGTGAGAAAAACATCACGGGGTGGTGCGCATTGTATGGGTGTGTGTTACATTAGATTCACTAGTAGCAGTGACAAAAACATCACGGGGTGGTGCGCATTGTATGGGTGTGTGTTACATTACATTCACTAGTAGCAGTGAGAAAAACATCACGGGGTGGTGCGCATTGTATGGGTGTGTGTTACATTACATTCACTAGTAGCAGTGAGAAAAGCATCACGGAGTGGTGCGCATTGTATGGGTGTGTGTTACATTACATTCACTAGTAGGAGTGAGAAAAACATCACGGGGTGGTGCGCCTCGTATGGGTGTGTGTTACATTACATTCACTAGTAGGAGTGAGAAAAACATCACGGGGTGGTGCGCCTTGTATGGGTGTGTGTTACATTACATTCACCAGTAGGAGTGAGAAAAACATCACGGGGTGGTGCGCCTTGTATGGGTGTGTGTTACATTACATTCACCAGTAGGAGTGAGAAAAACATCACGGGGTGGTGCGCGTTGTATTTGTGTGTGTTACATTAGATTCACCAGTAGGAGTGAGAAAAACATCACGGGGTGGTGCGCTTGTATGGGTGTGTGTTACATTAGATTCACTAGTAGGAGTGAGAAAATCATCACGGGGTGGGGCGCATTGTATGGGTGTGTGTTACATTAGATTCACTAGTAGGAGTGAGAAAAATATCACGGGGTGGTGCGCATTGTATGGGTGTGTGTTACATTAGATTCACTAGTAGGAGTGAGAAAAACATCACGGGGTGGTGCGCATTGTATGGGTGGGTGTTACATTAGATTCACTAGTAGCAGTGAGAAAAACATCACGGGGTGGTGCGCATTGTATGGGTCTGTGTTACATTAGATTCACTAGTAGGAGTGGGAAAAACATCACGGGGTGGTGCGCATTGTATGGGTGTGTGTCACATTAGATTCACTAGTAGGAGTGAGAAAAACATCACGCGGTGGTGCGCATTGTATGTGTGTCTGTCTCATTAGATTCCCTAGTAGGAGTGAGAAAAACATCACGGGGTGGTGCGCATTGTACGGGTGTGTGTTACATTACTTTCACTAGTAGCAGTGAGAAAAACATCACGGGGTGGTGCGCATTGTATGGGTGTGTGTTACATTACATTCACTAGTAGCAGTGAGAAAAACATCACGGGGTGGTGCGCATTGTATGAGTGTGTGTTACATTACATTCACTAGTAGCAGTGAGAAAAACATCACGGGGTGGTGCGCATTGTATGGGTGTGTGTTACATTACTTTCACTAGTAGCAGTGAGAAAAACATCACGGGGTGGTGCGCATTGTATGAGTGTGTGTTACATTACATTCACTAGTAGCAGTGAGAAAAACATCACGGGGTGGTGCGCATTGTATGGGTGTGTGTAACATTAGACTCACTAGTAGCAGTGAGAAAAACATCACGGGGTGGTGCGCATTGTATGGGTGTGTGTTACATTACATTCACTAGTAGGAGTGAGAAAAACATCACGGGGTGGTGCGCCTTGTATGGGTGTGTGTTACATTAGATTCACTAGTAGGAGTGAGAAAAACATCACGGGGTGGTGCGCACTGTATGGGTGTGTGTTACATTAGATTCACTGGTAGCAGTGAGAAAAACATCACGGGGTGGTGCGCATTGTATGGGTGTGTGTTACATTAGATTCACTGGTAGCAGTGAGAAAAACATCACGGGGTGGTGCGTATTGGTGGGTGTGTGTTACATTAGATTCACTAGTAGCAGTGAGAAAAACATCTCGGGGTGGTGCGCATTGTATGGGTGTGTGTTACATTAGATTCACTAGTAGGAGTGAGAAAAACATCACGGGGTGGTGCGCATTGTATGGGTGTGTGTTACATTAGATTCACTAGTAGCAGTGAGAAAAACATCACGGGGTGGTGCGCATTGTATGGGTGTGTGTTACATTAGATTCACTAGTAGCAGTGAGAAAAACATCACGGGGTGGTGCGCATTGTATGGGTGTGTGTTACATTACATTCACTAGTAGCAGTGAGAAAAACATCACGGGGTGGTGCGCATTGTATGGGTGTGTGTTACATTAGATTCACTAGTAGCAGTGAGAAAAACATCACGGGGTGGTGCGCCTTGTATGGGTGTGTGTTACATTACATTCACTAGTAGCAGTGAGAAAAACAGCACGGGGTGGTGCGCATTGTATGGGTGTGTGTTACATTAGATTCACTAGTAGCAGTGAGAAAAACATCACGGGGTGGTGCGCATTGTATGGGTGTGTGTTACATTACATTCACTAGTAGCAGTGAGAAAAACATCACGGTGTGGTGCGCATTGTATGGGCGTGTGTTACATTAGATTCACTAGTAGCAGTGAGAAAAACATCACGGGGTGGTGCGCATTGTATGGGTGTGTGTTACATTAGATTCACTAGTAGCAGTGAGAAAAACATCACGGGGTGGTGCGCATTCTATGGGTGTGTGTTACATTAGATTCACTAGTAGCAGTGAGAAAAACATCACGGGGTGGTGCGCATTGTATGGGTGTGTGTTACATTAGATTCACTAGTAGGAGTGAGAAAAACATCACGGGGAGTTGCGCATTGTATGGGTGTGTGTTACATTACATTCACCAGTAGGAGTGAGAAAAACATCACGGGGTGGTGCGCCTTGTATGGGTGTGTGTTACATTAGATTCACTAGTAGGAGTGAGAAAAACATCACGGGGTGGTGCGCATTGTATGGGTGTGTGTTACATTAGATTCACTAGTAGGAGTGAGAAAATCATCACGGGGTGGTGCGCATTGTATGGGTGTGTGTTACATTAGATTCACTAGTAGGAGTGAGAAAAACATCACGGGGTGGTGCGCATTGTATGGGTGTGTGTTACATTAGATTCACTAGTAGGAGTGAGAAAAACATCACGGGGTGGTGCGCATTGTATGGGTGTGTGTTACATTACATTCTCTAGTAGGAGTGAGAAAAACATCACGGGGTGGTTCGCATTGTATGGGTGTGTGTTACATTAGATTCACTAGTAGGAGTGAGAAAAACATCACGGGGTGCTGCGCATTGTATGGGTGTGTGTTACATTACATTCTCTAGTAGGAGTGAGAAAAACATCACGGGGTGGTTCGCATTGTATGGGTGTGTTACATTACATTCACTAGTAGGAGTGAGAAAAACATCACGGGGTGCTGCGCATTGTATGGGTGTGTGTTACATTACATTCACTACTAGGAGTGAGAAAAACATCACGGGGTGGTGCGCCTTGTATGGGCGTGTGTTACATTTGATTCACTAGTAGCAGTGAGAAAAACATCACGGGGTGGTGCGCCTTGTATGGTCGTGTGTTACATTAAATTCACTAGTAGGAGTGAGAAAAACATAACGGGGTGGTGGGCCTCGTATGGGCGTGTGTTACATTACATTCACTAGTAGGAGTGAGAAAAACATCACGGGGTGGTGCGCCTCGTATGGGCGTGTGTTACATTACATTCACTAGTAGGAGTGAGAAAAACATCACAGGGTGGTGCGCCTCGTATGGGTGTGTGTTACATTACATTCACTAGTAGGAGTGAGAAAAACATCACGGGGTGGTGCGCCTCGTATGGGTGTGTGTTACATTACATTCACCAGTAGGAGTGAGAAAAACATCACGGGGTGGTGCGCCTTGTATGGGTGTGTGTTACATTACATTCACCAGTAGGAGTGAGAAAAACATCACGGGGTGGTGCGCTTGTATGGGTGTGTGTTACATTAGATTCACTAGTAGGAGTGAGAAAATCATCACAGTGTGGTGCGCATTGTATGGGTGTGTGTTACATTAGATTCACTAGTAGGAGTGAGAAAAACATCACGGGGTGGTGCGCATTGTATGGGTGTGTGTTACATTAGATTCACTAGTAGGAGTGAGAAAAACATCACGGGGTGGTGCGCATTGTATGGGTGTGTGTTACATTAGATTCACTAGAAGGAGTGAGAAAAACATCACGGGGTCGTGCGCATTGTATGTGTGTGTGTTACATTAGATTCACTAGTAGCAGTGAGAAAAACATCACGGGGTGGTGCACATTGTATGGGTCTGTGTTACATTAGATTCACTAGTAGCAGTGAGAAAAACATCACGGGGTGGTGCGCATTGTATGGGTGTGTGTCACATTAGATTCACTAGTAGGAGTGAGAAAAACATCACGCAGTGGTGCGCATTGTATGTGTGTGTGTCTCATTAGATTCCCTAGTAGGAGTGAGAAAAACATCACGGGGTGGTGCCCATTGTATGGGTGTGTGTTACATTACTTTCACTAGTAGCAGTGAGAAAAACATCACGGGGTGGTGCGCATTGTATGAGTGTGTGTTACATTACATTCACTAGTAGCAGTGAGAAAAACATCACGGGTTCGTGCGCATTGTATGGGTGTGTGTTACATTACATTCACTAGTAGGAGTGAGAAAAACATCACGGGGTGGTGCGCCTTGTATGGGTGTGTGTTACATTAGATTCACTAGTAGGAGTGACAAAAACATCACGGGGTGGTGCGCACTGTATGGGTGTGTGTTACATTAGATTCACTGGTAGCAGTGAGAAAAACATCACGGGGTGGTGCGCATTGTATGGGTGTGTGTTACATTAGATTCACTGGTAGCAGTGAGAAAAACATCACGGGGTGGTGCGCATTGTTTGGGTGTGTGTTACATTAGATTCACTAGTAGCAGTGAGAAAAACATCTCGGGGTGGTGCGCATTGTATGGGTGTGTGTTACATTAGATTCACTAGTAGCAGTGAGAAAAACATCACGGGGTGGTGCGCATTGTATGGGTGTGTGTTACATTAGATTCACTAGTAGGAGTGAGAAAAACATCACGGGGTGGTGCGCATTGTATGGGTGTGTGTTACATTACATTCACTAGTAGCAGTGAGAAAAACATCACGGGGTGGTGCGCATTGTATGGGTGTGTGTTACATTACATTCACTAGTAGCAGTGAGAAAAACATCACGGATTGGTGCGCATTGTATGGGTGTGTGTTACATTACATTCACTAGTAGCAGTGAGAAAAACATCACGGGGTGGTGCGCATTGTATGGGTGTGTGTTACATTAGATTCACTAGTAGCAGTGAGAAAAACATCACGGGGTGGTGCGCCTTGTATGGGTGTGTGTTACATTACATTCACTAGTAGCAGTGAGAAAAACAGCACGGGGTGGTGCCCATTGTATGGGTGTGTGTTACATTAGATTCACTAGTAGCAGTGAGAAAAACATCACGGGGTGGTGCGCATTGTATGGGTGTGTGTTACATTACATTCACTAGTAGCAGTGAGAAAAACATCACGGGGTGGTGCGCATTGTATGGGCGTGTGTTACATTAGATTCACTAGTAGCAGTGAGAAAAACATCACGGGGTGGTGCGCATTGTATGGGTGTGTGTTAAATTACATTCACTAGTAGCAGTGAGAAAAACATCACGGGGTGGTGCGCATTCTATGGGTGTGTGTTACATTAGATTCACTAGTAGCAGTGAGAAAAACATCACGGGGTGGTGCGCCTTGTATGGGTGTGTGTTACATTAGATTCACTAGTAGGAGTGAGAAAAACATCACGGGGAGTTGCGCATTGTATGGGTGTGTGTTACATTACATTCACCAGTAGGAGTGAGAAAAACATCACGGGGTGGTGCGCCTTGTATGGGTGTGTGTTACATTAGATTCACTAGTAGGAGTGAGAAAAACATCACGGGGTGGTGCGCATTGTATGGGTGTGTGTTACATTAGATTCACTAGTAGGAGTGAGAAAATCATCACGGGGTGGTGCGCATTGTATGGGTGTGTGTTACATTACATTCTCTAGTAGGTGTGAGAAAAACATCACGGGGTGGTTCGCATTGTATGGGTGTGTGTTACATTAGATTCACTAGTAGGAGTGAGAAAAACATCACGGGGTGCTGGGCATTGTATGGGTGTGTGTTACATTACATTCACTACTAGGAGTGAGAAAAACATCACGGGGTGGTGCGCCTTGTATGGGCGTGTGTTACATTAGATTCACTAGTAGCAGTGAGAAAAACATCACGGGGTGGTGCGCATTGTATGGGTGTGTGTTACATTACATTCACTAGTAGCAGTGAGAAAAACATCACGGGGTGGTGCGCATTGTATGGGTGTGTGTTACATTAGATTCACTAGTAGCAGTGAGAAAAACATCACGGGGTGGTGCACCTTGTATGGGTGTGTGTTACATTACATTCACTAGTAGAAGTGAGAAAAACATCACGGGGTGGTGCGCATTGTATGGGTGTGTGTTACATTACATTCACTAGTAGCAGTGAGAAAAACATCACGGGGTGGTGCGCATTGTATGGGTGTGTGTTACATTACATTCACTAGTAGCAGTGAGAAAAACATCACGGGGTGGTGCGCATTGTATGGGTGTGTGTTACATTAGATTCACTAGTAGCAGTGAGAAAAACATCACGGGGTGGTGCGCCCTGTATGGGTGTGTGTTACGTTAGATTCACTAGTAGCAGTGAGAAAAACATCACGGGGTGGTGCGCATTCTATGGGTGTGTGTTACATTAGATTCACTAGTAGCAGTGAGAAAAACATCACGGGGTGGTGCGCATTGTATGGGTGTGTGTTACATTAGATTCACTAGTAGGAGTGAGAAAAACATCACGGGGAGTTGCGCATTTTATTGGTGTGTGTTACATTAGATTCACTAGTAGGAGTGAGAAAAACATCACGGGGTGGTGCGCATTGTATGGGTGTGTGTCACATTAGATTCACTAGTAGGAGTGAGAAAAACATCACGGGGTGGTGCGCATTGTATGGGTGTGTGTTACATTAGATTCACTAGTAGGAGGGAGAAAAACATCACGGGGTGGTGCGCATTTTATGGGTGTGTGTTACATTAGGTTCACTAGTAGCAGTGAGAAAAACATCACGGGGTGGTGCGCATTGTATGGGTGTGTGTTACATTACATTCACTAGTAGCAGTGAGAAAAACATCACGGGGTGGTGCGCATTGTATGGGTGTGTGTTACATCAGATTCACTAGTAGCAGTGAGAAAAACATCACGGGGTGGTGCGCATTGTATGGGTGTGTGTTACATTACATTCACTAGTAGGAGTGATCAAAACATCATGGGGTGGTGCGCCTTGTATGGGTGTGTGTTACATTACATTCACTAGTAGGAGTGAGAAAAACATCACGGGGTGGTGCGCCTTGTATGGGTGTGTGTTACATTAGATTCACTAGTAGGAGTGAGAAAAACATCACGGGGTGGTGCGCACTGTATGGGTGTGTGTTACATTAGATTCACTGGTAGCAGTGAGAAAAACATCACGGGGTGGTGCGCATTGTATGGGTGTGTGTTACATTAGATTCACTGGTAGCAGTGAGAAAAACATCACGGGGTGGTGCGCATTGTTTGGGTGTGTGTTACATTAGATTCACTAGTAGCAGTGAGAAAAACATCTCGGGGTGGTGCGCATTGTATGGGTGTGTGTTACATTAGATTCACTAGTAGCAGTGAGAAAAACATCACGGGGTGGTGCGCATTGTATGGGTGTGTGTTACATTAGATTCACTAGTAGGAGTGAGAAAAACATCACGGGGTGGTGCGCATTGTATGGGTGTGTGTTACATTACATTCACTAGTAGCAGTGAGAAAAACATCACGGGGTGGTGCGCATTGTATGGGTGTGTGTTACATTACATTCACTAGTAGCAGTGAGAAAAACATCACGGGGTGGTGCGCATTGTATGGGTGTGTGTTACATTACATTCACTAGTAGCAGTGAGAAAAACATCACGGGGTGGTGCGCATTGTATGGGTGTGTGTTACATTAGATTCACTAGTAGCAGTGAGAAAAACATCACGGGGTGGTGCGCCTTGTATGGGTGTGTGTTACATTACATTCACTAGTAGCAGTGAGAAAAACAGCACGGGGTGGTGCCCATTGTATGGGTGTGTGTTACATTAGATTCACTAGTAGCAGTGAGAAAAACATCACGGGGTGGTGCGCATTGTATGGGTGTGTGTTACATTACATTCACTAGTAGCAGTGAGAAAAACATCACGGGGTGGTGCGCATTGTATGGGCGTGTGTTACATTAGATTCACTAGTAGCAGTGAGAAAAACATCACGGGGTGGTGCGCATTGTATGGGTGTGTGTTAAATTACATTCACTAGTAGCAGTGAGAAAAACATCACGGGGTGGTGCGCATTCTATGGGTGTGTGTTACGTTAGATTCACTAGTAGCAGTGAGAAAAACATCACGGGGTGGTGCGCCTTGTATGGGTGTGTGTTACATTAGATTCACTAGTAGGAGTGAGAAAAACATCACGGGGAGTTGCGCATTGTATGGGTGTGTGTTACATTACATTCACCAGTAGGAGTGAGAAAAACATCACGGGGTGGTGCGCCTTGTATGGGTGTGTGTTACATTAGATTCACTAGTAGGAGTGAGAAAAACATCACGGGGTGGTGCGCATTGTATGGGTGTGTGTTACATTAGATTCACTAGTAGGAGTGAGAAAATCATCACGGGGTGGTGCGCATTGTATGGGTGTGTGTTACATTAGATTCACTAGTAGGAGTGAGAAAAACATCACGGGGTGGTGCGCATTGTATGGGTGTGTGTTACATTAGATTCACTAGTAGGAGTGAGAAAAACATCACGGGGTGGTGCGCATTGTATGGGTGTGTGTTACATTACATTCTCTAGTAGGTGTGAGAAAAACATCACGGGGTGGTTCGCATTGTATGGGTGTGTGTTACATTAGATTCACTAGTAGGAGTGAGAAAAACATCACGGGGTGCTGGGCATTGTATGGGTGTGTGTTACATTACATTCACTACTAGGAGTGAGAAAAACATCACGGGGTGGTGCGCCTTGTATGGGCGTGTGTTACATTAGATTCACTAGTAGCAGTGAGAAAAACATCACGGGGTGGTGCGCATTGTATGGGTGTGTGTTACATTACATTCACTAGTAGCAGTGAGAAAAACATCACGGGGTGGTGCGCATTGTATGGGTGTGTGTTACATTAGATTCACTAGTAGCAGTGAGAAAAACATCACGGGGTGGTGCACCTTGTATGGGTGTGTGTTACATTACATTCACTAGTAGAAGTGAGAAAAACATCACGGGGTGGTGCGCATTGTATGGGTGTGTGTTACATTACATTCACTAGTAGCAGTGAGAAAAACATCACGGGGTGGTGCGCATTGTATGGGTGTGTGTTACATTACATTCACTAGTAGCAGTGAGAAAAACATCACGGGGTGGTGCGCATTGTATGGGTGTGTGTTACATTAGATTCACTAGTAGCAGTGAGAAAAACATCACGGGGTGGTGCGCCCTGTATGGGTGTGTGTTACGTTAGATTCACTAGTAGCAGTGAGAAAAACATCACGGGGTGGTGCGCATTCTATGGGTGTGTGTTACATTAGATTCACTAGTAGCAGTGAGAAAAACATCACGGGGTGGTGCGCATTGTATGGGTGTGTGTTACATTAGATTCACTAGTAGGAGTGAGAAAAACATCACGGGGAGTTGCGCATTTTATTGGTGTGTGTTACATTAGATTCACTAGTAGGAGTGAGAAAAACATCACGGGGTGGTGCGCATTGTATGGGTGTGTGTCACATTAGATTCACTAGTAGGAGTGAGAAAAACATCACGGGGTGGTGCGCCTTGTATGGGTGTGTGTTACATTAGATTCACTAGTAGCAGTGAGAAAAACATCACGGGGTGGTGCGCATTGTATGGGTGTGTGTTACATTACATTCACTAGTAGCAGTGAGAAAAACATCACGGGGTGGTGCGCATTGTATGGGTGTGTGTTACATCAGATTCACTAGTAGCAGTGAGAAAAACATCACGGGGTGGTGCGCATTGTATGGGTGTGTGTTACATTACATTCACTAGTAGGAGTGATCAAAACATCATGGGGTGGTGCGCCTTGTATGGGTGTGTGTTACATTACATTCACTAGTAGGAGTGAGAAAAACATCACGGGGTGGTGCGCATTGTATGGGTGTGTGTTACATTAGATTCACTAGTAGGAGTGAGAAAAACATCACGGGGTGGTGCGCCTTGTATGGGTGTGTGTTACATTAGATTCACTAGTAGGAGTGAGAAAAACATCACGGGGTGGTGCGCACTGTATGGGTTTGTGTTACATTAGATTCACTAGTAGCAGTGAGAAAAACATCACGGGGTGGTGCGCATTGTATGGGTGTGTGTTACATCAGATTCACTAGTAGCAGTGAGAAAAACATCACGGGGTGGTGCGCATTGTATGGGTGTGTGTTACATTAGATTCACTAGTAGCAGTGAGAAAAACATCACGGGGTGGTGCCCATTGTATGGGTTTGTGTTACATTAGATTCACTAGTAGCAGTGAGAAAAACATCACGGGGTGGTGCGCATTGTATGGGTGTGTGTTACATTACATTCACTAGTAGCAGTGAGAAAAACATCACGGGGTGGTGCGCATTGTATGGGTGTGTGTTACATTACATTCACTAGTAGCAGTGAGAAAAACATCACGGGGTGGTGCGCATTGTATGGGTGTGTGTTACATTACATTCAATAGTAGCAGTGAGAAAAACATCACGGGGTGGTGCGCATTGTATGGGTGTGTGTTACATTAGATTCACTAGTAGCAGTGAGAAAAACATCACCGGGTGGTGCGCATTGTATGGGTGTGTGTTACATTAGATTCACTAGTAGCAGTGAGAAAAACATCACGGGGTGGTGCGCATTGTATGGGTGTGTGTTACATTAGATTCACTAGTAGCAGTGAGAAAAACATCACGGGGTGGTGCGCATTGTATGGGTGTGTGCTACATTAGATTCACTAGTAGCAGTGAGAAAAACATCACGGGGAGTTGCGCATTGTATGGGTGTGTGTTACATTAGATTCACTAGTAGGAGTGAGAAAAACATCACGGGGTGTTGCGCATTGTATGGGTGTGTGTCACATTAGATTCACTAGTAGGAGTGAGAAAAACATCACGGGGTGGTGCGCATTGTATGTGTGTGTGTCTCATTAGATTCCTCAGTAGAGGTGAGAAAAACATCACGGGGTGGTGCGCATTGTATGGGTGGTGTCACATTATATTCACTAGTAGCAGTGAGAAAAACATCACGGGGTGGTGCGCATTTTATGGGTGTGTGTCACATTAGATTCACTAGTAGCAGTGAGAAAAACATCACGGCGTGGTGCCCATTGTATGGGTGTGTGTCACATTAGATTCACTAGTAGCAGTGAGAAAAACATCACGGGGTGGTGCGCATTGTATGGGTGTGTGTTACATTACATTCACTAGTAGCAGTGAGAAAAACATCACGGGGTGGTGCGCATTGTATGGGTGTGTGTTACATTACATTCACTAGTAGCAGTGAGAAAAACATCACGGGGTGGTGCGCATTGTATGGGTGTGTGTTACATTACATTCACTAGTAGCAGTGAGAAAAGCATCACGGAGTGGTGCGCATTGTATGGGTGTGTGTTACATTACATTCACTAGTAGGAGTGAGAAAAACATCACGGGGTGGTGCGCATTGTATGGGTGTGTGTTACATTACATTCACTAGAAGGAGTGAGAAAAACATCACGGGGTGGTGCGCATTGTATGGGTGTGTGTTACATTACATTCACTAGTAGGAGTGAGAAAAACATCACGGGGTGGTGCGCATTGTATGGGTGTGTGTTACATTACATTCACTAGTAGGAGTGAGAAATACATCACGGGGTGGTGCGCATTGTATGGGTGTGTGTTACATTACATTCACTACTAGGAGTGAGAAAAACATCACGGGGTGGTGCGCCTTGTATGGGTGTGTGTTACATTAGATTCACTACTAGGAGTGAGAAAAACATCACGGGGTGGTGCGCCTTGTATGGGTGTGTGTTACATTAGATTCACTAGCAGCAGTGAGAAAAACATCACGGGGTGGTGCGCCTTGTATGGGTGTGTGTTACATTAGATTCACTAGTAGCAGTGAGAAAAACATCACGGGGTGGTGCGCCTTGTATGGGTGTGTGTTACATTACATTCACTAGTAGCAGTGAGAAAAACATCACGGGGTGGTGCGCCTTGTAGGGCTGTGTGTCACATTAGATTCACTAGTAGCAGTGAGAAAAACATCACGGGGTGGTGCGCCTTGTATGGGTGTGTGTTACATTAGATTCACTAGTAGCAGTGAGAAAAACATCACGGGGTGGTGTGCATTGTATGGGTGTGTGTCACATTAGATTCACTAGTAGGAGTGAGAAAAACATCACGGGGTGGTGCGCATTTTATGGGTGTGTGTCACATTAGATTCACTAGTAGGAGGGAGAAAAACATCACGGGGTGGTGCGCATTGTATGGGTGTGTGTCACATTACATTCACTAGTAGCAGTGAGAAAAACATCACGGGGTGGTGCGCATTGTATGGGTGTGTGTCACATTAGATTCACTAGTAGCAGTGAGAAAAACATCAC
Source organism: Cavia porcellus (assembly GCF_034190915.1). NCBI lineage: Eukaryota > Metazoa > Chordata > Mammalia > Rodentia > Caviidae > Cavia > Cavia porcellus. The sequence goes on from NW_026947605.1 coordinate 555,439, forward strand.
GGGGTGGTGCGCATTGTATGGGTGTGTGTTACATTACATTCACTAGTAGGAGCGAGAAAAACATCACGGGGTGGTGCGCCTTGTATGGGTGTGTGTTACATTACATTCACTAGTAGGAGTGAGAAAAACATCACGGGGTGGTGCGCCTTGTATGGGTGTGTGTTACATTAGATTCACTAGTAGCAGTGAGAAAAACATCACGGGGTGGTGCACCTTGTATGGGTGTGTGTTACATTACATTCACTAGTAGAAGTGAGAAAAACATCACGGGGTGGTGCGCATTGTATGGGTGTGTGTTACATTACATTCACTAGTAGCAGTGAGAAAAACATCACGGGGTGGTGCGCATTGTATGGGTGTGTGTTACATTACATTCACTAGTAGCAGTGAGAAAAACATCACGGGGTGGTGCGCATTGTATGGGTGTGTGTTACATTAGATTCACTAGTAGCAGTGAGAAAAACATCACGGGGTGGTGCGCCCTGTATGGGTGTGTGTTACGTTAGATTCACTAGTAGCAGTGAGAAAAACATCACGGGGTGGTGCGCATTGTATGGGTGTGTGTTACATTAGATTCACTAGTAGCAGTGAGAAAAACATCACGGGGTGGTGCGCATTGTATGGGTGTGTGTCACATTAGATTCACTAGTAGGAGTGAGAAAAACATCACGGGGTGGTGCGCATTGTATGGGTGTGTGTTACATTAGATTCACTAGTAGGAGGGAGAAAAACATCACGGGGTGGTGCGCATTTTATGGGTGTGTGTTACATTAGGTTCACTAGTAGCAGTGAGAAAAACATCACGGGGTGGTGCGCATTGTATGGGTGTGTGTTACATTACATTCACTAGTAGCAGTGAGAAAAACATCACGGGGTGGTGCGCATTGTATGGGTGTGTGTTACATCAGATTCACTAGTAGCAGTGAGAAAAACATCACGGGGTGGTGCGCATTGTATGGGTGTGTGTTACATTACATTCACTAGTAGGAGTGATCAAAACATCATGGGGTGGTGCGCCTTGTATGGGTGTGTGTTACATTACATTCACTAGTAGGAGTGAGAAAAACATCACGGGGTGGTGCGCATTGTATGGGTGTGTGTTACATTAGATTCACTAGTAGGAGTGAGAAAAACATCACGGGGTGGTGCGCCTTGTATGGGTGTGTGTTACATTAGATTCACTAGTAGGAGTGAGAAAAACATCACGGGGTGGTGCGCACTGTATGGGTTTGTGTTACATTAGATTCACTAGTAGCAGTGAGAAAAACATCACGGGGTGGTGCGCATTGTATGGGTGTGTGTTACATCAGATTCACTAGTAGCAGTGAGAAAAACATCACGGGGTGGTGCGCATTGTATGGGTGTGTGTTACATTAGATTCACTAGTAGCAGTGAGAAAAACATCACGGGGTGGTGCCCATTGTATGGGTTTGTGTTACATTAGATTCACTAGTAGCAGTGAGAAAAACATCACGGGGTGGTGCGCATTGTATGGGTGTGTGTTACATTACATTCACTAGTAGCAGTGAGAAAAACATCACGGGGTGGTGCGCATTGTATGGGTGTGTGTTACATTACATTCACTAGTAGCAGTGAGAAAAACATCACGGGGTGGTGCGCATTGTATGGGTGTGTGTTACATTACATTCAATAGTAGCAGTGAGAAAAACATCACGGGGTGGTGCGCATTGTATGGGTGTGTGTTACATTAGATTCACTAGTAGCAGTGAGAAAAACATCACCGGGTGGTGCGCATTGTATGGGTGTGTGTTACATTAGATTCACTAGTAGCAGTGAGAAAAACATCACGGGGTGGTGCGCATTGTATGGGTGTGTGTTACATTAGATTCACTAGTAGCAGTGAGAAAAACATCACGGGGTGGTGCGCATTGTATGGGTGTGTGCTACATTAGATTCACTAGTAGCAGTGAGAAAAACATCACGGGGAGTTGCGCATTGTATGGGTGTGTGTTACATTAGATTCACTAGTAGGAGTGAGAAAAACATCACGGGGTGGTGCGCATTGTATGGGTGTGTGTCACATTAGATTCACTAGTAGGAGTGAGAAAAACATCACGGGGTGGTGCGCATTGTATGTGTGTGTGTCTCATTAGATTCCTCAGTAGAGGTGAGAAAAACATCACGGGGTGGTGCGCATTGTATGGGTGGTGTCACATTATATTCACTAGTAGCAGTGAGAAAAACATCACGGGGTGGTGCGCATTTTATGGGTGTGTGTCACATTAGATTCACTAGTAGCAGTGAGAAAAACATCACGGCGTGGTGCCCATTGTATGGGTGTGTGTCACATTAGATTCACTAGTAGCAGTGAGAAAAACATCACGGGGTGGTGCGCATTGTATGGGTGTGTGTTACATTACATTCACTAGTAGCAGTGAGAAAAACATCACGGGGTGGTGCGCATTGTATGGGTGTGTGTTACATTACATTCACTAGTAGCAGTGAGAAAAACATCACGGGGTGGTGCGCATTGTATGGGTGTGTGTTACATTACATTCACTAGTTGCAGTGAGAAAAGCATCACGGAGTGGTGCGCATTGTATGGGTGTGTGTTACATTACATTCACTAGTAGGAGTGAGAAAAACATCACGGGGTGGTGCGCATTGTATGGGTGTGTGTTACATTACATTCACTAGAAGGAGTGAGAAAAACATCACGGGGTGGTGCGCATTGTATGGGTGTGTGTTACATTACATTCACTAGTAGGAGTGAGAAAAACATCACGGGGTGGTGCGCATTGTATGGGTGTGTGTTACATTACATTCACTAGTAGGAGTGAGAAATACATCACGGGGTGGTGCGCATTGTATGGGTGTGTGTTACATTACATTCACTACTAGGAGTGAGAAAAACATCACGGGGTGGTGCGCCTTGTATGGGTGTGTGTCACATTAGATTCACTAGTAGCAGTGAGAAAAACATCACGGGGTGGTGCGCATTGTATGGGTGTGTGTTACATTACATTCACTAGTAGGAGCGAGAAAAACATCACGGGGTGGTGCGCCTTGTATGGGTGTGTGTTACATTACATTCACTAGTAGGAGTGAGAAAAACATCACGGGGTGGTGCGCCTTGTATGGGTGTGTGTTACATTAGATTCACTAGTAGCAGTGAGAAAAACATCACGGGGTGGTGCACCTTGTATGGGTGTGTGTTACATTACATTCACTATTAGAAGTGAGAAAAACATCACGGGGTGGTGCGCATTGTATGGGTGTGTGTTACATTACATTCACTAGTAGCAGTGAGAAAAACATCACGGGGTGGTGCGCATTGTATGGGTGTGTGTTACATTACATTCACTAGTAGCAGTGAGAAAAACATCACGGGGTGGTGCGCATTGTATGGGTGTGTGTTACATTAGATTCACTAGTAGCAGTGAGAAAAACATCACGGGGTGGTGCGCCCTGTATGGGTGTGTGTTACGTTAGATTCACTAGTAGCAGTGAGAAAAACATCACGGGGTGGTGCGCATTCTATGGGTGTGTGTTACATTAGATTCACTAGTAGCAGTGAGAAAAACATCACGGGGTGGTGCGCATTGTATGGGTGTGTGTTACATTAGATTCACTAGTAGGAGTGAGAAAAACATCACGGGGAGTTGCGCATTTTATTGGTGTGTGTTACATTAGATTCACTAGTAGGAGTGAGAAAAACATCACGGGGTGGTGCGCATTGTATGGGTGTGTGTCACATTAGATTCACTAGTAGGAGTGAGAAAAACATCACGGGGTGGTGCGCATTGTATGGGTGTGTGTTACATTAGATTCACTAGTAGGAGGGAGAAAAACATCACGGGGTGGTGCGCATTTTATGGGTGTGTGTTACATTAGGTTCACTAGTAGCAGTGAGAAAAACATCACGGGGTGGTGCGCATTGTATGGGTGTGTGTTACATTACATTCACTAGTAGCAGTGAGAAAAACATCACGGGGTGGTGCGCATTGTATGGGTGTGTGTTACATCAGATTCACTAGTAGCAGTGAGAAAAACATCACGGGGTGGTGCGCATTGTATGGGTGTGTGTTACATTACATTCACTAGTAGGAGTGATCAAAACATCATGGGGTGGTGCGCCTTGTATGGGTGTGTGTTACATTACATTCACTAGTAGGAGTGAGAAAAACATCACGGGGTGGTGCGCCTTGTATGGGTGTGTGTTACATTAGATTCACTAGTAGGAGTGAGAAAAACATCACGGGGTGGTGCGCACTGTATGGGTGTGTGTTACATTAGATTCACTGGTAGCAGTGAGAAAAACATCACGGGGTGGTGCGCATTGTATGGGTGTGTGTTACATTAGATTCACTGGTAGCAGTGAGAAAAACATCACGGGGTGGTGCGCATTGTTTGGGTGTGTGTTACATTAGATTCACTAGTAGCAGTGAGAAAAACATCTCGGGGTGGTGCGCATTGTATGGGTGTGTGTTACATTAGATTCACTAGTAGCAGTGAGAAAAACATCACGGGGTGGTGCGCATTGTATGGGTGTGTGTTACATTACATTCACTAGTAGCAGTGAGAAAAACATCACGGGGTGGTGCGCATTGTATGGGTGTGTGTTACATTACATTCACTAGTAGCAGTGAGAAAAACATCACGGGGTGGTGCGCATTGTATGGGTGTGTGTTACATTACATTCACTAGTAGCAGTGAGAAAAACATCACGGGGTGGTGCGCATTGTATGGGTGTGTGTTACATTAGATTCACTAGTAGCAGTGAGAAAAACATCACGGGGTGGTGCGCCTTGTATGGGTGTGTGTTACATTACATTCACTAGTAGCAGTGAGAAAAACAGCACGGGGTGGTGCCCATTGTATGGGTGTGTGTTACATTAGATTCACTAGTAGCAGTGAGAAAAACATCACGGGGTGGTGCGCATTGTATGGGTGTGTGTTACATTACATTCACTAGTAGCAGTGAGAAAAACATCACGGGGTGGTGCGCATTGTATGGGCGTGTGTTACATTAGATTCACTAGTAGCAGTGAGAAAAACATCACGGGGTGGTGCGCATTGTATGGGTGTGTGTTAAATTACATTCACTAGTAGCAGTGAGAAAAACATCACGGGGTGGTGCGCATTCTATGGGTGTGTGTTACGTTAGATTCACTAGTAGCAGTGAGAAAAACATCACGGGGTGGTGCGCCTTGTATGGGTGTGTGTTACATTAGATTCACTAGTAGGAGTGAGAAAAACATCACGGGGAGTTGTGCATTGTATGGGTGTGTGTTACATTACATTCACCAGTAGGAGTGAGAAAAACATCACGGGGTGGTGCGCCTTGTATGGGTGTGTGTTACATTAGATTCACTAGTAGGAGTGAGAAAAACATCACGGGGTGGTGCGCATTGTATGGGTGTGTGTTACATTAGATTCACTAGTAGGAGTGAGAAAATCATCACGGGGTGGTGCGCATTGTATGGGTGTGTGTTACATTAGATTCACTAGTAGGAGTGAGAAAAACATCACGGGGTGGTGCGCATTGTATGGGTGTGTGTTACATTAGATTCACTAGTAGGAGTGAGAAAAACATCACGGGGTGGTGCGCATTGTATGGGTGTGTGTTACATTACATTCTCTAGTAGGTGTGAGAAAAACATCACGGGGTGGTTCGCATTGTATGGGTGTGTGTTACATTAGATTCACTAGTAGGAGTGAGAAAAACATCACGGGGTGCTGCGCATTGTATGGGTGTGTGTTACATTACATTCACTACTAGGAGTGAGAAAAACATCACGGGGTGGTGCGCCTTGTATGGGCGTGTGTTACATTAGATTCACTAGTAGCAGTGAGAAAAACATCACGGGGTGGTGCGCATTGTATGGGTGTGTGTTACATTACATTCACTAGTAGCAGTGAGAAAAACATCACGGGGTGGTGCGCATTGTATGGGTGTGTGTTACATTAGATTCACTAGTAGCAGTGAGAAAAACATCACGGGGTGGTGCACCTTGTATGGGTGTGTGTTACATTACATTCACTAGTAGAAGTGAGAAAAACATCACGGGGTGGTGCGCATTGTATGGGTGTGTGTTACATTACATTCACTAGTAGCAGTGAGAAAAACATCACGGGGTGGTGCGCATTGTATGGGTGTGTGTTACATTACATTCACTAGTAGGAGTGAGAAAAACATCACGGGGAGTTGCGCATTTTATTGGTGTGTGTTACATTAGATTCACTAGTAGGAGTGAGAAAAACATCACGGGGTGGTGCGCATTGTATGGGTGTGTGTCACATTAGATTCACTAGTAGGAGTGAGAAAAACATCACGGGGTGGTGCGCATTGTATGGGTGTGTGTTACATTAGATTCACTAGTAGGAGGGAGAAAAACATCACGGGGTGGTGCGCATTTTATGGGTGTGTGTTACATTAGGTTCACTAGTAGCAGTGAGAAAAACATCACGGGGTGGTGCGCATTGTATGGGTGTGTGTTACATTACATTCACTAGTAGAAGTGAGAAAAACATCACGGGGTGGTGCGCATTGTATGGGTGTGTGTTACATTACATTCACTAGTAGCAGTGAGAAAAACATCACGGGGTGGTGCGCATTGTATGGGTGTGTGTTACATTACATTCACTAGTAGGAGTGAGAAAAACATCACGGGGAGTTGCGCATTTTATTGGTGTGTGTTACATTAGATTCACTAGTAGGAGTGAGAAAAACATCACGGGGTGGTGCGCATTGTATGGGTGTGTGTCACATTAGATTCACTAGTAGGAGTGAGAAAAACATCACGGGGTGGTGCGCATTGTATGGGTGTGTGTTACATTAGATTCACTAGTAGGAGGGAGAAAAACATCACGGGGTGGTGCGCATTTTATGGGTGTGTGTTACATTAGGTTCACTAGTAGCAGTGAGAAAAACATCACGGGGTGGTGCGCATTGTATGGGTGTGTGTTACATTACATTCACTAGTAGCAGTGAGAAAAACATCACGGGGTGGTGCGCATTGTATGGGTGTGTGTTACATCAGATTCACTAGTAGCAGTGAGAAAAACATCACGGGGTGGTGCGCATTGTATGGGTGTGTGTTACATTACATTCACTAGTAGGAGTGATCAAAACATCATGGGGTGGTGCGCCTTGTATGGGTGTGTGTTACATTACATTCACTAGTAGGAGTGAGAAAAACATCACGGGGTGGTGCGCATTGTATGGGTGTGTGTTACATTAGATTCACTAGTAGGAGTGAGAAAAACATCACGGGGTGGTGCGCCTTGTATGGGTGTGTGTTACATTAGATTCACTAGTAGGAGTGAGAAAAACATCACGGGGTGGTGCGCACTGTATGGGTTTGTGTTACATTAGATTCACTAGTAGCAGTGAGAAAAACATCACGGGGTGGTGCGCATTGTATGGGTGTGTGTTACATCAGATTCACTAGTAGCAGTGAGAAAAACATCACGGGGTGGTGCGCATTGTATGGGTGTGTGTTACATTAGATTCACTAGTAGCAGTGAGAAAAACATCACGGGGTGGTGCCCATTGTATGGGTTTGTGTTACATTAGATTCACTAGTAGCAGTGAGAAAAACATCACGGGGTGGTGCGCATTGTATGGGTGTGTGTTACATTACATTCACTAGTAGCAGTGAGAAAAACATCACGGGGTGGTGCGCATTGTATGGGTGTGTGTTACATTACATTCACTAGTAGCAGTGAGAAAAACATCACGGGGTGGTGCGCATTGTATGGGTGTGTGTTACATTACATTCAATAGTAGCAGTGAGAAAAACATCACGGGGTGGTGCGCATTGTATGGGTGTGTGTTACATTAGATTCACTAGTAGCAGTGAGAAAAACATCACCGGGTGGTGCGCATTGTATGGGTGTGTGTTACATTAGATTCACTAGTAGCAGTGAGAAAAACATCACGGGGTGGTGCGCATTGTATGGGTGTGTGTTACATTAGATTCACTAGTAGCAGTGAGAAAAACATCACGGGGTGGTGCGCATTGTATGGGTGTGTGCTACATTAGATTCACTAGTAGCAGTGAGAAAAACATCACGGGGAGTTGCGCATTGTATGGGTGTGTGTTACATTAGATTCACTAGTAGGAGTGAGAAAAACATCACGGGGTGTTGCGCATTGTATGGGTGTGTGTCACATTAGATTCACTAGTAGGAGTGAGAAAAACATCACGGGGTGGTGCGCATTGTATGTGTGTGTGTCTCATTAGATTCCTCAGTAGAGGTGAGAAAAACATCACGGGGTGGTGCGCATTGTATGGGTGGTGTCACATTATATTCACTAGTAGCAGTGAGAAAAACATCACGGGGTGGTGCGCATTTTATGGGTGTGTGTCACATTAGATTCACTAGTAGCAGTGAGAAAAACATCACGGCGTGGTGCCCATTGTATGGGTGTGTGTCACATTAGATTCACTAGTAGCAGTGAGAAAAACATCACGGGGTGGTGCGCATTGTATGGGTGTGTGTTACATTACATTCACTAGTAGCAGTGAGAAAAACATCACGGGGTGGTGCGCATTGTATGGGTGTGTGTTACATTACATTCACTAGTAGCAGTGAGAAAAACATCACGGGGTGGTGCGCATTGTATGGGTGTGTGTTACATTACATTCACTAGTAGCAGTGAGAAAAGCATCACGGAGTGGTGCGCATTGTATGGGTGTGTGTTACATTACATTCACTAGTAGGAGTGAGAAAAACATCACGGGGTGGTGCGCATTGTATGGGTGTGTGTTACATTACATTCACTAGAAGGAGTGAGAAAAACATCACGGGGTGGTGCGCATTGTATGGGTGTGTGTTACATTACATTCACTAGTAGGAGTGAGAAAAACATCACGGGGTGGTGCGCATTGTATGGGTGTGTGTTACATTACATTCACTAGTAGGAGTGAGAAATACATCACGGGGTGGTGCGCATTGTATGGGTGTGTGTTACATTACATTCACTACTAGGAGTGAGAAAAACATCACGGGGTGGTGCGCCTTGTATGGGTGTGTGTTACATTAGATTCACTACTAGGAGTGAGAAAAACATCACGGGGTGGTGCGCCTTGTATGGGTGTGTGTTACATTAGATTCACTAGCAGCAGTGAGAAAAACATCACGGGGTGGTGCGCCTTGTATGGGTGTGTGTTACATTAGATTCACTAGTAGCAGTGAGAAAAACATCACGGGGTGGTGCGCCTTGTATGGGTGTGTGTTACATTACATTCACTAGTAGCAGTGAGAAAAACATCACGGGGTGGTGCGCCTTGTAGGGCTGTGTGTCACATTAGATTCACTAGTAGCAGTGAGAAAAACATCACGGGGTGGTGCGCCTTGTATGGGTGTGTGTTACATTAGATTCACTAGTAGCAGTGAGAAAAACATCACGGGGTGGTGTGCATTGTATGGGTGTGTGTCACATTAGATTCACTAGTAGGAGTGAGAAAAACATCACGGGGTGGTGCGCATTGTATGGGTGTGTGTTACATTACATTCACTAGTAGCAGTGAGAAAAACATCACGGGGTGGTGCGCATTGTATGGGTGTGTGTTACATTAGATTCACTAGTAGCAGTGAGAAAAACATCACGGGGTGGTGTGCATTGTATGGGTGTGTGTCACATTAGATTCACTAGTAGCAGTGAGAAAAACATCACGGGGTGGTGCGCATTGTATGGGTGTGTGTTACATTACATTCACTAGTAGCAGTGAGAAAAACATCACGGGGTGGTGCGCATTGTATGGGTGTGTGTTACATTAGATTCACTAGTAGCAGTGAGAAAAACATCACGGGGTGGTGCGCCCTGTATGGGTGTGTGTTACGTTAGATTCACTAGTAGCAGTGAGAAAAACATCACGGGGTGGTGCGCATTCTATGGGTGTGTGTTACATCAGATTCACTAGTAGCAGTGAGAAAAACATCACGGGGTGGTGCGCATTGTATGGGTGTGTGTTACATTAGATTCACTAGTAGGAGTGAGAAAAACATCACGGGGAGTTGCGCATTTTATTGGTGTGTGTTACATTAGATTCACTAGTAGGAGTGAGAAAAACATCACGGGGTGGTGCGCATTGTATGGGTGTGTGTCACATTAGATTCACTAGTAGGAGTGAGAAAAACATCACGGGGTGGTGCGCACTGTATGGGTGTGTGTTACATTAGATTCACTGGTAGCAGTGAGAAAAACATCACGGGGTGGTGCGCATTGTATGGGTGTGTGTTACATTAGATTCACTGGTAGCAGTGAGAAAAACATCACGGGGTGGTGCGCATTGTATGGGTGTGTGTTACATCAGATTCACTAGTAGCAGTGAGAAAAACATCACGGGGTGGTGCGCATTGTATGGGTGTGTGTTACATTACATTCACTAGTAGGAGTGATCAAAACATCATGGGGTGGTGCGCCTTGTATGGGTGTGTGTTACATTACATTCACTAGTAGGAGTGAGAAAAACATCACGGGGTGGTGCGCCTTGTATGGGTGTGTGTTACATTAGATTCACTAGTAGGAGTGAGAAAAACATCACGGGGTGGTGCGCACTGTATGGGTGTGTGTTACATTAGATTCACTGGTAGCAGTGAGAAAAACATCACGGGGTGGTGCGCATTGTATGGGTGTGTGTTACATTAGATTCACTGGTAGCAGTGAGAAAAACATCACGGGGTGGTGCGCATTGTTTGGGTGTGTGTTACATTAGATTCACTAGTAGCAGTGAGAAAAACATCTCGGGGTGGTGCGCATTGTATGGGTGTGTTTTACATTAGATTCACTAGTAGCAGTGAGAAAAACATCACGGGGTGGTGCGCATTGTATGGGTGTGTGTTACATTAGATTCACTAGTAGGAGTGAGAAAAACATCACGGGGTGGTGCGCATTGTATGGGTGTGTGTTACATTACATTCACTAGTAGCAGTGAGAAAAACATCACGGGGTGGTGCGCATTGTATGGGTGTGTGTTACATTACATTCACTAGTAGCAGTGAGAAAAACATCACGGGGTGGTGCGCATTGTATGGGTGTGTGTTACATTACATTCACTAGTAGCAGTGAGAAAAACATCACGGGGTGGTGCGCATTGTATGGGTGTGTGTTACATTAGATTCACTAGTAGCAGTGAGAAAAACATCACGGGGTGGTGCGCCTTGTATGGGTGTGTGTTACATTACATTCACTAGTAGCAGTGAGAAAAACAGCACGGGGTGGTGCCCATTGTATGGGTGTGTGTTACATTAGATTCACTAGTAGCAGTGAGAAAAACATCACGGGGTGGTGCGCATTGTATGGGTGTGTGTTACATTACATTCACTAGTAGCAGTGAGAAAAACATCACGGGGTGGTGCGCATTGTATGGGCGTGTGTTACATTAGATTCACTAGTAGCAGTGAGAAAAACATCACGGGGTGGTGCGCATTGTATGGGTGTGTGTTAAATTACATTCACTAGTAGCAGTGAGAAAAACATCACGGGGTGGTGCGCATTCTATGGGTGTGTGTTACGTTAGATTCACTAGTAGCAGTGAGAAAAACATCACGGGGTGGTGCGCCTTGTATGGGTGTGTGTTACATTAGATTCACTAGTAGGAGTGAGAAAAACATCACGGGGAGTTGCGCATTGTATGGGTGTGTGTTACATTACATTCACCAGTAGGAGTGAGAAAAACATCACGGGGTGGTGCGCCTTGTATGGGTGTGTGTTACATTAGATTCACTAGTAGGAGTGAGAAAAACATCACGGGGTGGTGCGCATTGTATGGGTGTGTGTTACATTAGATTCACTAGTAGGAGTGAGAAAATCATCACGGGGTGGTGCGCATTGTATGGGTGTGTGTTACATTAGATTCACTAGTAGGAGTGAGAAAAACATCACGGGGTGGTGCGCATTGTATGGGTGTGTGTTACATTAGATTCACTAGTAGGAGTGAGAAAAACATCACGGGGTGGTGCGCATTGTATGGGTGTGTGTTACATAACATTCTCTAGTAGGTGTGAGAAAAACATCACGGGGTGGTTCGCATTGTATGGGTGTGTGTTACATTAGATTCACTAGTAGGAGTGAGAAAAACATCACGGGGTGCTGCGCATTGTATGGGTGTGTGTTACATTACATTCACTACTAGGAGTGAGAAAAACATCACGGGGTGGTGCGCCTTGTATGGGCGTGTGTTACATTAGATTCACTAGTAGCAGTGAGAAAAACATCACGGGGTGGTGCGCATTGTATGGGTGTGTGTTACATTACATTCACTAGTAGCAGTGAGAAAAACATCACGAGGTGGTGCGCATTGTATGGGTGTGTGTTACATTAGATTCACTAGTAGCAGTGAGAAAAACATCACGGGGTGGTGCACCTTGTATGGGTGTGTGTTACATTACATTCACTAGTAGAAGTGAGAAAAACATCACGGGGTGGTGCGCATTGTATGGGTGTGTGTTACATTACATTCACTAGTAGCAGTGAGAAAAACATCACGGGGTGGTGCGCATTGTATGGGTGTGTGTTACATTACATTCACTAGTAGGAGTGAGAAAAACATCACGGGGAGTTGCGCATTTTATTGGTGTGTGTTACATTAGATTCACTAGTAGGAGTGAGAAAAACATCACGGGGTGGTGCGCATTGTATGGGTGTGTGTCACATTAGATTCACTAGTAGGAGTGAGAAAAACATCACGGGGTGGTGCGCATTGTATGGGTGTGTGTTACATTAGATTCACTAGTAGGAGGGAGAAAAACATCACGGGGTGGTGCGCATTTTATGGGTGTGTGTTACATTAGGTTCACTAGTAGCAGTGAGAAAAACATCACGGGGTGGTGCGCATTGTATGGGTGTGTGTTACATTACATTCACTAGTAGCAGTGAGAAAAACATCACGGGGTGGTGCGCATTGTATGGGTGTGTGTTACATCAGATTCACTAGTAGCAGTGAGAAAAACATCACGGGGTGGTGCGCATTGTATGGGTGTGTGTTACATTACATTCACTAGTAGGAGTGATCAAAACATCATGGGGTGGTGCGCCTTGTATGGGTGTGTGTTACATTACATTCACTAGTAGGAGTGAGAAAAACATCACGGGGTGGTGCGCATTGTATGGGTGTGTGTTACATTAGATTCACTAGTAGGAGTGAGAAAAACATCACGGGGTGGTGCGCCTTGTATGGGTGTGTGTTACATTAGATTCACTAGTAGGAGTGAGAAAAACATCACGGGGTGGTGCGCACTGTATGGGTTTGTGTTACATTAGATTCACTAGTAGCAGTGAGAAAAACATCACGGGGTGGTGCGCATTGTATGGGTGTGTGTTACATCAGATTCACTAGTAGCAGTGAGAAAAACATCACGGGGTGGTGCGCATTGTATGGGTGTGTGTTACATTAGATTCACTAGTAGCAGTGAGAAAAACATCACGGGGTGGTGCCCATTGTATGGGTTTGTGTTACATTAGATTCACTAGTAGCAGTGAGAAAAACATCACGGGGTGGTGCGCATTGTATGGGTGTGTGTTACATTACATTCACTAGTAGCAGTGAGAAAAACATCACGGGGTGGTGCGCATTGTATGGGTGTGTGTTACATTACATTCACTAGTAGCAGTGAGAAAAACATCACGGGGTGGTGCGCATTGTATGGGTGTGTGTTACATTACATTCAATAGTAGCAGTGAGAAAAACATCACGGGGTGGTGCGCATTGTATGGGTGTGTGTTACATTAGATTCACTAGTAGCAGTGAGAAAAACATCACCGGGTGGTGCGCATTGTATGGGTGTGTGTTACATTAGATTCACTAGTAGCAGTGAGAAAAACATCACGGGGTGGTGCGCATTGTATGGGTGTGTGTTACATTAGATTCACTAGTAGCAGTGAGAAAAACATCACGGGGTGGTGCGCATTGTATGGGTGTGTGCTACATTAGATTCACTAGTAGCAGTGAGAAAAACATCACGGGGAGTTGCGCATTGTATGGGTGTGTGTTACATTAGATTCACTAGTAGGAGTGAGAAAAACATCACGGGGTGTTGCGCATTGTATGGGTGTGTGTCACATTAGATTCACTAGTAGGAGTGAGAAAAACATCACGGGGGTGGTGCGCATTGTATGTGTGTGTGTCTCATTAGATTCCTCAGTAGAGGTGAGAAAAACATCACGGGGTGGTGCGCATTATATGGGTGGTGTCACATTATATTCACTAGTAGCAGTGAGAAAAACATCACGGGGTGGTGCGCATTTTATGGGTGTGTGTCACATTAGATTCACTAGTAGCAGTGAGAAAAACATCACGGCGTGGTGCCCATTGTATGGGTGTGTGTCACATTAGATTCACTAGTAGCAGTGAGAAAAACATCACGGGGTGGTGCGCATTGTATGGGTGTGTGTTACATTACATTCACTAGTAGCAGTGAGAAAAACATCACGGGGTGGTGCGCATTGTATGGGTGTGTGTTACATTACATTCACTAGTAGCAGTGAGAAAAACATCACGGGGTGGTGCGCATTGTATGGGTGTGTGTTACATTACATTCACTAGTAGCAGTGAGAAAAGCATCACGGAGTGGTGCGCATTGTATGGGTGTGTGTTACATTACATTCACTAGTAGGAGTGAGAAAAACATCACGGGGTGGTGCGCATTGTATGGGTGTGTGTTACATTACATTCACTAGAAGGAGTGAGAAAACATCACGGGGTGGTGCGCATTGTATGGGTGTGTGTTACATTACATTCACTAGTAGGAGTGAGAAAAACATCACGGGGTGGTGCGCATTGTATGGGTGTGTGTTACATTACATTCACTAGTAGGAGTGAGAAATACATCACGGGGTGGTGCGCATTGTATGGGTGTGTGTTACATTACATTCACTACTAGGAGTGAGAAAACATCACGGGGTGGTGCGCCTTGTATGGGTGTGTGTACATTAGATTCACTACTAGGAGTGAGAAAAACATCACGGGGTGGTGCGCCTTGTATGGGTGTGTGTTACATTAGATTCACTAGCAGCAGTGAGAAAAACATCACGGGGTGGTGCGCCTTGTATGGGTGTGTGTTACATTAGATTCACTAGTAGCAGTGAGAAAAACATCACGGGGTGGTGCGCCTTGTATGGGTGTGTGTTACATTACATTCACTAGTAGCAGTGAGAAAAACATCACGGGGTGGTGCGCCTTGTAGGGCTGTGTGTCACATTAGATTCACTAGTAGCAGTGAGAAAAACATCACGGGGTGGTGCGCCTTGTATGGGTGTGTGTTACATTAGATTCACTAGTAGCAGTGAGAAAAACATCACGGGGTGGTGTGCATTGTATGGGTGTGTGTCACATTAGATTCACTAGTAGGAGTGAGAAAAACATCACGGGGTGGTGCGCATTGTATGGGTGTGTGTCACATTAGATTCACTAGTAGGAGGGAGAAAAACATCACGGGGTGGTGCGCATTGTATGGGTGTGTGTCACATTACATTCACTAGTAGCAGTGAGAAAAACATCACGGGGTGGTGCGCATTGTATGGGTGTGTGTCACATTAGATTCACTAGTAGCAGTGAGAAAAACATCACGGGGTGGTGCGCATTGTATGGGTGTGTGTTACATTACATTCACTAGTAGGAGCGAGAAAAACATCACGGGGTGGTGCGCCTTGTATGGGTGTGTGTTACATTACATTCACTAGTAGGAGTGAGAAAAACATCACGGGGTGGTGCGCCTTGTATGGGTGTGTGTTACATTAGATTCACTAGTAGCAGTGAGAAAAACATCACGGGGTGGTGCACCTTGTACGGGTGTGTGTTACATTACATTCACTAGTAGAAGTGAGAAAAACATCACGGGGTGGTGCGCATTGTATGGGTGTGTGTTACATTACATTCACTAGTAGCAGTGAGAAAAACATCACGGGGTGGTGCGCATTGTATGGGTGTGTGTTACATACATTCACTAGTAGCAGTGAGAAAAACATCACGGGGTGGTGCGCATTGTATGGGTGTGTGTTACATTAGATTCACTAGTAGCAGTGAGAAAAACATCACGGGGTGGTGCGCCCTGTATGGGTGTGTGTTACGTTAGATTCACTAGTAGCAGTGAGAAAAACATCACGGGGTGGTGCGCATTCTATGGGTGTGTGTTACATTAGATTCACTAGTAGCAGTGAGAAAACATCACGGGGTGGTGCGCATTGTATGGGTGTGTGTACATTAGATTCACTAGTAGGAGTGAGAAAAACATCACGGGGAGTTGCGCATTTTATTGGTGTGTGTTACATTAGATTCACTAGTAGGAGTGAGAAAAACATCACGGGGTGTGCGCATTGTATGGGTGTGTGTCACATTAGATTCACTAGTAGGAGTGAGAAAAACATCACGGGGTGGTGCGCATTGTATGGGTGTGTGTTACATTAGATTCACTAGTAGGAGGGAGAAAAACATCACGGGGTGGTGCGCATTTAATGGGTGTGTGTTACATTAGGTTCACTAGTAGCAGTGAGAAAAACATCACGGGGTGGTGCGCATTGTATGGGTGTGTGTTACATTACATTCACTAGTAGCAGTGAGAAAAACATCACGGGGTGGTGCGCATTGTATGGGTGTGTGTTACATCAGATTCACTAGTAGCAGTGAGAAAAACATCACGGGGTGGTGCGCATTGTATGGGTGTGTGTTACATTACATTCACTAGTAGGAGTGATCAAAACATCATGGGGTGGTGCGCCTTGTATGGGTGTGTGTTACATTACATTCACTAGTAGGAGTGAGAAAAACATCACGGGGTGGTGCGCATTGTATGGGTGTGTGTTACATTAGATTCACTAGTAGGAGTGAGAAAAACATCACGGGGTGGTGCGCCTTGTATGGGTGTGTGTTACATTAGATTCACTAGTAGGAGTGAGAAAAACATCACGGGGTGGTGCGCACTGTATGGGTTTGTGTTACATTAGATTCACTAGTAGCAGTGAGAAAAACATCACGGGGTGGTGCGCATTGTATGGGTGTGTGTTACATCAGATTCACTAGTAGCAGTGAGAAAACATCACGGGGTGGTGCGCAATGTATGGGTGTGTGTTACATTAGATTCACTAGTAGCAGTGAGAAAAACATCACGGGGTGGTGCCCATTGTATGGGTTTGTGTTACATTAGATTCACTAGTAGCAGTGAGAAAAACATCACGGGGTGGTGCGCATTGTATGGGTGTGTGTTACATTACATTCACTAGTAGCAGTGAGAAAAACATCACGGGGTGGTGCGCATTGTATGGGTGTGTGTTACATTACATTCACTAGTAGCAGTGAGAAAAACATCACGGGGTGGTGCGCATTGTATGGGTGTGTGTTACATTACATTCAATAGTAGCAGTGAGAAAAACATCACGGGGTGGTGCGCATTGTATGGGTGTGTGTTACATTAGATTCACTAGTAGCAGTGAGAAAAACATCACCGGGTGGTGCGCATTGTATGGGTGTGTGTTACATTAGATTCACTAGTAGCAGTGAGAAAAACATCACGGGGTGGTGCGCATTGTATGGGTGTGTGTTACATTACATTCACTAGTAGCAGTGAGAGAAAACATCACGGGGTGGTGCGCATTGTATGGGTGTGTGCTACATTAGATTCACTAGTAGCAGTGAGAAAAACATCACGAGGAGTTGCGCATTGTATGGGTGTGTGTTACATTAGATTCACTAGTAGGAGTGAGAAAAACATCACGGGGTGGTGCGCATTGTATGGGTGTGTGTCACATTAGATTCACTAGTAGGAGTGAGAAAACATCACAGGGTGGTGCGCATTGTATGTGTGTGTGTCTCATTAGATTCCTCAGTAGAGGTGAGAAAAACATCACGGGGTGGTGCGCATTGTATGGGTGGTGTCACATTATATTCACTAGTAGCAGTGAGAAAAACATCACGGGGTGGTGCGCATTTATGGGTGTGTGTCACATTAGATTCACTAGTAGCAGTGAGAAAAAACATCACGGCGTGGTGCCCATTGTATGGGTGTGTGTCACATTAGATTCACTAGTAGCAGTGACAAAAACATCACGGGGTGGTGCGCATTGTATGGGTGTGTGTTACATTACATTCACTAGTAGCAGTGAGAAAAACATCACGGGGTGGTGCGCATTGTATGGGTGTGTGTTACATTACATTCACTAGTAGCAGTGAGAAAAACATCACGGGGTGGTGCGCATTGTATGGGTGTGTGTTACATTACATTCACTAGTAGCAGTGAGAAAAGCATCACGGAGTGGTGCGCATTGTATGGGTGTGTGTTACATTACATTCACTAGTAGGAGTGAGAAAAACATCACGGGGTGGTGCGCATTGTATGGGTGTGTGTTACATTACATTCACTAGAAGGAGTGAGAAAAACATCACGGGGGTGGTGCGCATTGTATGGGTGTGTGTACATTACATTCACTAGTAGGAGTGAGAAAAACATCACGGGGTGGTGCGCATTGTATGGGTGTGTGTTACATTACATTCACTAGTAGGAGTGAGAAATACATCACGGGGTGGTGCGCATTGTATGGGTGTGTGTTACATTACATTCACTACTAGGAGTGAGAAAAACATCACGGGGTGGTGCGCCTTGTATGGGTGTGTGTCACATTAGATTCACTAGTAGCAGTGAGAAAAACATCACGGGGTGGTGCGCATTGTATGGGTGTGTGTTACATTACATTCACTAGTAGGAGCGAGAAAAACATCACGGGGTGGTGCGCCTTGTATGGGTGTGTGTTACATTACATTCACTAGTAGGAGTGAGAAAAACATCACGGGGTGGTGCGCCTTGTATGGGTGTGTGTTACATTAGATTCACTAGTAGCAGTGAGAAAAACATCACGGGGTGGTGCACCTTGTATGGGTGTGTGTTACATTACATTCACTAGTAGAAGTGAGAAAAACATCACGGGGTGGTGCGCATTGTATGGGTGTGTGTTACATTACATTCACTAGTAGCAGTGAGAAAAACATCACGGGGTGGTGCGCATTGTATGGGTGTGTGTTACATTACATTCACTAGTAGCAGTGAGAAAAACATCACGGGGTGGTGCGCCTTGTATGGGTGTGTGTTACATTAGATTCACTACTAGGAGTGAGAAAAACATCACGGGGTGGTGCGCCTTGTATGGGTGTGTGTTACATTAGATTCACTAGCAGCAGTGAGAAAAACATCACGGGGTGGTGCGCCTTGTATGGGTGTGTGTTACATTAGATTCACTAGTAGCAGTGAGAAAAACATCACGGGGTGGTGCGCCTTGTATGGGTGTGTGTTACATTACATTCACTAGTAGCAGTGAGAAAAACATCACGGGGTGGTGCGCTTTGTAGGGCTGTGTGTCACATTAGATTCACTAGTAGCAGTGAGAAAAACATCACGGGGTGGTGCGCCTTGTATGGGTGTGTGTTACATTAGATTCACTACTAGGAGTGAGAAAAACATCACGGGGTGGTGCGCCTTGTATGGGTGTGTGTTACATTAGATTCACTAGCAGCAGTGAGAAAAACATCACGGGGTGGTGCGCCTTGTATGGGTGTGTGTTACATTAGATTCACTAGTAGCAGTGAGAAAAACATCACGGGGTGGTGCGCCTTGTATGGGTGTGTGTTACATTACATTCACTAGTAGCAGTGAGAAAAACATCACGGGGTGGTGCGCCTTGTAGGGCTGTGTGTCACATTAGATTCACTAGTAGCAGTGAGAAAAACATCACGGGGTGGTGCGCCTTGTATGGGTGTGTGTTACATTAGATTCACTAGTAGCAGTGAGAAAAACATCACGGGGTGGTGTGCATTGTATGGGTGTGTGTCACATTAGATTCACTAGTAGGAGTGAGAAAAACATCACGGGGTGGTGCGCATTGTATGGGTGTGTGTCACATTAGATTCACTAGTAGGAGGGAGAAAAACATCACGGGGTGGTGCGCATTGTATGGGTGTGTGTCACATTACATTCACTAGTAGCAGTGAGAAAAACATCACGGGGTGGTGCGCATTGTATGGGTGTGTGTCACATTAGATTCACTAGTAGCAGTGAGAAAAACATCACGGGGTGGTGCGCATTGTATGGGTGTGTGTTACATTACATTCACTAGTAGGAGCGAGAAAAACATCACGGGGTGGTGCGCATTGTATGGGTGTGTGTTACATTACATTCACTAGTAGGAGTGAGAAAAACATCACGGGGTGGTGCGCCTTGTATGGGTGTGTGTTACATTAGATTCACTAGTAGCAGTGAGAAAAACATCACGGGGTGGTGCACCTTGTACGGGTGTGTGTTACATTACATTCACTAGTAGAAGTGAGAAAAACATCACGGGGTGGTGCGCATTGTATGGGTGTGTGTTACATTACATTCACTAGTAGCAGTGAGAAAAACATCACGGGGTGGTGCGCATTGTATGGGTGTGTGTTACATTACATTCACTAGTAGCAGTGAGAAAAACATCACGGGGTGGTGCGCATTGTATGGGTGTGTGTTACATTAGATTCACTAGTAGCAGTGAGAAAAACATCACGGGGTGGTGCGCCCTGTATGGGTGTGTGTTACGTTAGATTCACTAGTAGCAGTGAGAAAAACATCACGGGGTGGTGCGCATTCTATGGGTGTGTGTTACATTAGATTCACTAGTAGCAGTGAGAAAAACATCACGGGGTGGTGCGCATTGTATGGGTGTGTGTTACATTAGATTCACTAGTAGGAGTGAGAAAAACATCACGGGGAGTTGCGCATTTTATTGGTGTGTGTTACATTAGATTCACTAGTAGGAGTGAGAAAAACATCACGGGGTGGTGCGCATTGTATGGGTGTGTGTCACATTAGATTCACTAGTAGGAGTGAGAAAAACATCACGGGGTGGTGCGCATTGTATGGGTGTGTGTTACATTAGATTCACTAGTAGGAGGGAGAAAAACATCACGGGGTGGTGCACATTTAATGGGTGTGTGTTACATTAGGTTCACTAGTAGCAGTGAGAAAAACATCACGGGGTGGTGCGCATTGTATGGGTGTGTGTTACATTACATTCACTAGTAGCAGTGAGAAAAACATCACGGGGTGGTGCGCATTGTATGGGTGTGTGTTACATCAGATTCACTAGTAGCAGTGAGAAAAACATCACGGGGTGGTGCGCATTGTATGGGTGTGTGTTACATTACATTCACTAGTAGGAGTGATCAAAACATCATGGGGTGGTGCGCCTTGTATGGGTGTGTGTTACATTACATTCACTAGTAGGAGTGAGAAAAACATCACGGGGTGGTGCGCATTGTATGGGTGTGTGTTACATTAGATTCACTAGTAGGAGTGAGAAAAACATCACGGGGTGGTGCGCCTTGTATGGGTGTGTGTTACATTAGATTCACTAGTAGGAGTGAGAAAAACATCACGGGGTGGTGCGCACTGTATGGGTTTGTGTTACATTAGATTCACTAGTAGCAGTGAGAAAAACATCACGGGGTGGTGCGCATTGTATGGGTGTGTGTTACATCAGATTCACTAGTAGCAGTGAGAAAAACATCACGGGGTGGTGCGCAATGTATGGGTGTGTGTTACATTAGATTCACTAGTAGCAGTGAGAAAAACATCACGGGGTGGTGCCCATTGTATGGGTTTGTGTTACATTAGATTCACTAGTAGCAGTGAGAAAAACATCACGGGGTGGTGCGCATTGTATGGGTGTGTGTTACATTACATTCACTAGTAGCAGTGAGAAAAACATCACGGGGTGGTGCGCATTGTATGGGTGTGTGTTACATTACATTCACTAGTAGCAGTGAGAAAAACATCACGGGGTGGTGCGCATTGTATGGGTGTGTGTTACATTACATTCAATAGTAGCAGTGAGAAAAACATCACGGGGTGGTGCGCATTGTATGGGTGTGTGTTACATTAGATTCACTAGTAGCAGTGAGAAAAACATCACCGGGTGGTGCGCATTGTATGGGTGTGTGTTACATTAGATTCACTAGTAGCAGTGAGAAAAACATCACGGGGTGGTGCGCATTGTATGGGTGTGTGTTACATTACATTCACTAGTAGCAGTGAGAAAAACATCACGGGGTGGTGCGCATTGTATGGGTGTGTGCTACATTAGATTCACTAGTAGCAGTGAGAAAAACATCACGAGGAGTTGCGCATTGTATGGGTGTGTGTTACATTAGATTCACTAGTAGGAGTGAGAAAAACATCACGGGGTGGTGCGCATTGTATGGGTGTGTGTCACATTAGATTCACTAGTAGGAGTGAGAAAAACATCACGGGGTGGTGCGCATTGTATGTGTGTGTGTCTCATTAGATTCCTCAGTAGAGGTGAGAAAAACATCACGGGGTGGTGCGCATTGTATGGGTGGTGTCACATTATATTCACTAGTAGCAGTGAGAAAAACATCACGGGGTGGTGCGCATTTTATGGGTGTGTGTCACATTAGATTCACTAGTAGCAGTGAGAAAAACATCACGGCGTGGTGCCCATTGTATGGGTGTGTGTCACATTAGATTCACTAGTAGCAGTGACAAAAACATCACGGGGTGGTGCGCATTGTATGGGTGTGTGTTACATTACATTCACTAGTAGCAGTGAGAAAAACATCACGGGGTGGTGCGCATTGTATGGGTGTGTGTTACATTACATTCACTAGTAGCAGTGAGAAAAACATCACGGGGTGGTGCGCATTGTATGGGTGTGTGTTACATTACATTCACTAGTAGCAGTGAGAAAAGCATCACGGAGTGGTGCGCATTGTATGGGTGTGTGTTACATTACATTCACTAGTAGGAGTGAGAAAAACATCACGGGGTGGTGCGCATTGTATGGGTGTGTGTTACATTACATTCACTAGAAGGAGTGAGAAAAACATCACGGGGTGGTGCGCATTGTATGGGTGTGTGTTACATTACATTCACTAGTAGGAGTGAGAAAAACATCACGGGGTGGTGCGCATTGTATGGGTGTGTGTTACATTACATTCACTAGTAGGAGTGAGAAATACATCACGGGGTGGTGCGCATTGTATGGGTGTGTGTTACATTACATTCACTACTAGGAGTGAGAAAAACATCACGGGGTGGTGCGCCTTGTATGGGTGTGTGTCACATTAGATTCACTAGTAGCAGTGAGAAAAACATCACGGGGTGGTGCGCATTGTATGGGTGTGTGTTACATTACATTCACTAGTAGGAGCGAGAAAAACATCACGGGGTGGTGCGCCTTGTATGGGTGTGTGTTACATTACATTCACTAGTAGGAGTGAGAAAAACATCACGGGGTGGTGCGCCTTGTATGGGTGTGTGTTACATTAGATTCACTAGTAGCAGTGAGAAAAACATCACGGGGTGGTGCACCTTGTATGGGTGTGTGTTACATTACATTCACTAGTAGAAGTGAGAAAAACATCACGGGGTGGTGCGCATTGTATGGGTGTGTGTTACATTACATTCACTAGTAGCAGTGAGAAAAACATCACGGGGTGGTGCGCATTGTATGGGTGTGTGTTACATTACATTCACTAGTAGCAGTGAGAAAAACATCACGGGGTGGTGCGCATTGTATGGGTGTGTGTTACATTACATTCACTAGTAGCAGTGAGAAAAACATCACGGGGTGGTGCGCATTGTATGGGTGTGTGTTACATTACATTCAATAGTAGCAGTGAGAAAAACATCACGGGGTGGTGCGCATTGTATGGGTGTGTGTTACATTAGATTCACTAGTAGCAGTGAGAAAAACATCACCGGGTGGTGCGCATTGTATGGGTGTGTGTTACATTAGATTCACTAGTAGCAGTGAGAAAAACATCACGGGGTGGTGCGCATTGTATGGGTGTGTGTTACATTAGATTCACTAGTAGCAGTGAGAAAAACATCACGGGGTGGTGCGCATTGTATGGGTGTGTGCTACATTAGATTCACTAGTAGCAGTGAGAAAAACATCACGGGGAGTTGCGCATTGTATGGGTGTGTGTTACATTAGATTCACTAGTAGGAGTGAGAAAAACATCACGGGGTGTTGCGCATTGTATGGGTGTGTGTCACATTAGATTCACTAGTAGGAGTGAGAAAAACATCACGGGGTGGTGCGCATTGTATGTGTGTGTGTCTCATTAGATTCCTCAGTAGAGGTGAGAAAAACATCACGGGGTGGTGCGCATTATATGGGTGGTGTCACATTATATTCACTAGTAGCAGTGAGAAAAACATCACGGGGTGGTGCGCATTTTATGGGTGTGTGTCACATTAGATTCACTAGTAGCAGTGAGAAAAACATCACGGCGTGGTGCCCATTGTATGGGTGTGTGTCACATTAGATTCACTAGTAGCAGTGAGAAAAACATCACGGGGTGGTGCGCATTGTATGGGTGTGTGTTACATTACATTCACTAGTAGCAGTGAGAAAAACATCACGGGGTGGTGCGCATTGTATGGGTGTGTGTTACATTACATTCACTAGTAGCAGTGAGAAAAACATCACGGGGTGGTGCGCATTGTATGGGTGTGTGTTACATTACATTCACTAGTAGCAGTGAGAAAAGCATCACGGAGTGGTGCGCATTGTATGGGTGTGTGTTACATTACATTCACTAGTAGGAGTGAGAAAAACATCACGGGGTGGTGCGCATTGTATGGGTGTGTGTTACATTACATTCACTAGAAGGAGTGAGAAAAACATCACGGGGTGGTGCGCATTGTATGGGTGTGTGTTACATTACATTCACTAGTAGGAGTGAGAAAAACATCTCGGGGTGGTGCGCATTGTATGGGTGTGTGTTACATTACATTCACTAGTAGGAGTGAGAAATACATCACGGGGTGGTGCGCATTGTATGGGTGTGTGTTACATTACATTCACTACTAGGAGTGAGAAAAACATCACGGGGTGGTGCGCCTTGTATGGGTGTGTGTTACATTAGATTCACTACTAGGAGTGAGAAAAACATCACGGGGTGGTGCGCCTTGTATGGGTGTGTGTTACATTAGATTCACTAGCAGCAGTGAGAAAAACATCACGGGGTGGTGCGCCTTGTATGGGTGTGTGTTACATTAGATTCACTAGTAGCAGTGAGAAAAACATCACGGGGTGGTGCGCCTTGTATGGGTGTGTGTTACATTACATTCACTAGTAGCAGTGAGAAAAACATCACGGGGTGGTGCGCCTTGTAGGGCTGTGTGTCACATTAGATTCACTAGTAGCAGTGAGAAAAACATCACGGGGTGGTGTGCATTGTATGGGTGTGTGTCACATTAGATTCACTAGTAGGAGTGAGAAAAACATCACGGGGTGGTGCGCATTGTATGGGTGTGTGTCACATTAGATTCACTAGTAGGAGGGAGAAAAACATCACGGGGTGGTGCGCATTGTATGGGTGTGTGTCACATTACATTCACTAGTAGCAGTGAGAAAAACATCACGGGGTGGTGCGCATTGTATGGGTGTGTGTCACATTAGATTCACTAGTAGCAGTGAGAAAAACATCACGGGGTGGTGCGCATTGTATGGGTGTGTGTTACATTACATTCACTAGTAGGAGCGAGAAAAACATCACGGGGTGGTGCGCCTTGTATGGGTGTGTGTTACATTACATTCACTAGTAGGAGTGAGAAAAACATCACGGGGTGGTGCGCCTTGTATGGGTGTGTGTTACATTAGATTCACTAGTAGCAGTGAGAAAAACATCACGGGGTGGTGCACCTTGTACGGGTGTGTGTTACATTACATTCACTAGTAGAAGTGAGAAAAACATCACGGGGTGGTGCGCATTGTATGGGTGTGTGTTACATTACATTCACTAGTAGCAGTGAGAAAAACATCACGGGGTGGTGCGCATTGTATGGGTGTGTGTTACATTACATTCACTAGTAGCAGTGAGAAAAACATCACGGGGTGGTGCGCATTGTATGGGTGTGTGTTACATTAGATTCACTAGTAGCAGTGAGAAAAACATCACGGGGTGGTGCGCCCTGTATGGGTGTGTGTTACGTTAGATTCACTAGTAGCAGTGAGAAAAACATCACGGGGTGGTGCGCATTCTATGGGTGTGTGTTACATTAGATTCACTAGTAGCAGTGAGAAAAACATCACGGGGTGGTGCGCATTGTATGGGTGTGTGTTACATTAGATTCACTAGTAGGAGTGAGAAAAACATCACGGGGAGTTGCGCATTTTATTGGTGTGTGTTACATTAGATTCACTAGTAGGAGTGAGAAAAACATCACGGTGTGGTGCGCATTGTATGGGTGTGTGTCACATTAGATTCACTAGTAGGAGTGAGAAAAACATCACGGGGTGGTGCGCATTGTATGGGTGTGTGTTACATTAGATTCACTAGTAGGAGGGAGAAAAACATCACGGGGTGGTGCGCATTTAATGGGTGTGTGTTACATTAGGTTCACTAGTAGCAGTGAGAAAAACATCACGGGGTGGTGCGCATTGTATGGGTGTGTGTTACATTACATTCACTAGTAGCAGTGAGAAAAACATCACGGGGTGGTGCGCATTGTATGGGTGTGTGTTACATCAGATTCACTAGTAGCAGTGAGAAAAACATCACGGGGTGGTGCGCATTGTATGGGTGTGTGTTACATTACATTCACTAGTAGGAGTGATCAAAACATCATGGGGTGGTGCGCCTTGTATGGGTGTGTGTTACATTACATTCACTAGTAGGAGTGAGAAAAACATCACGGGGTGGTGCGCATTGTATGGGTGTGTGTTACATTAGATTCACTAGTAGGAGTGAGAAAAACATCACGGGGTGGTGCGCCTTGTATGGGTGTGTGTTACATTAGATTCACTAGTAGGAGTGAGAAAAACATCACGGGGTGGTGCGCACTGTATGGGTTTGTGTTACATTAGATTCACTAGTAGCAGTGAGAAAAACATCACGGGGTGGTGCGCATTGTATGGGTGTGTGTTACATCAGATTCACTAGTAGCAGTGAGAAAAACATCACGGGGTGGTGCGCATTGTATGGGTGTGTGTTACATTAGATTCACTAGTAGCAGTGAGAAAAACATCACGGGGTGGTGCCCATTGTATGGGTTTGTGTTACATTAGATTCACTAGTAGCAGTGAGAAAAACATCACGGGGTGGTGCGCATTGTATGGGTGTGTGTTACATTACATTCACTAGTAGCAGTGAGAAAAACATCACGGGGTGGTGCGCATTGTATGGGTGTGTGTTACATTACATTCACTAGTAGCAGTGAGAAAAACATCACGGGGTGGTGCGCATTGTATGGGTGTGTGTTACATTACATTCAATAGTAGCAGTGAGAAAAACATCACGGGGTGGTGCGCATTGTATGGGTGTGTGTTACATTAGATTCACTAGTAGCAGTGAGAAAAACATCACCGGGTGGTGCGCATTGTATGGGTGTGTGTTACATTAGATTCACTAGTAGCAGTGAGAAAAACATCACGGGGTGGTGCGCATTGTATGGGTGTGTGTTACATTACATTCACTAGTAGCAGTGAGAAAAACATCACGGGGTGGTGCGCATTGTATGGGTGTGTGCTACATTAGATTCACTAGTAGCAGTGAGAAAAACATCACGAGGAGTTGCGCATTGTATGGGTGTGTGTTACATTAGATTCACTAGTAGGAGTGAGAAAAACATCACGGGGTGGTGCGCATTGTATGGGTGTGTGTCACATTAGATTCACTAGTAGGAGTGAGAAAAACATCACGGGGTGGTGCGCATTGTATGTGTGTGTGTCTCATTAGATTCCTCAGTAGAGGTGAGAAAAACATCACGGGGTGGTGCGCATTGTATGGGTGGTGTCACATTATATTCACTAGTAGCAGTGAGAAAAACATCACGGGGTGGTGCGCATTTTATGGGTGTGTGTCACATTAGATTCACTAGTAGCAGTGAGAAAAACATCACGGCGTGGTGCCCATTGTATGGGTGTGTGTCACATTAGATTCACTAGTAGCAGTGAGAAAAACATCACGGGGTGGTGCGCATTGTATGGGTGTGTGTTACATTACATTCACTAGTAGCAGTGAGAAAAACATCACGGGGTGGTGCGCATTGTATGGGTGTGTGTTACATTACATTCACTAGTAGCAGTGAGAAAAACATCACGGGGTGGTGCGCATTGTATGGGTGTGTGTTACATTACATTCACTAGTAGCAGTGAGAAAAGCATCACGGAGTGGTGCGCATTGTATGGGTGTGTGTTACATTACATTCACTAGTAGGAGTGAGAAAAACATCACGGGGTGGTGCGCATTGTATGGGTGTGTGTTACATTACATTCACTAGAAGGAGTGAGAAAAACATCACGGGGTGGTGCGCATTGTATGGGTGTGTGTTACATTACATTCACTAGTAGGAGTGAGAAAAACATCACGGGGTGGTGCGCATTGTATGGGTGTGTGTTACATTACATTCACTAGTAGGAGTGAGAAATACATCACGGGGTGGTGCGCATTGTATGGGTGTGTGTTACATTACATTCACTACTAGGAGTGAGAAAAACATCACGGGGTGGTGCGCCTTGTATGGGTGTGTGTCACATTAGATTCACTAGTAGCAGTGAGAAAAACATCACGGGGTGGTGCGCATTGTATGGGTGTGTGTTACATTACATTCACTAGTAGGAGCGAGAAAAACATCACGGGGTGGTGCGCCTTGTATGGGTGTGTGTTACATTACATTCACTAGTAGGAGTGAGAAAAACATCACGGGGTGGTGCGCCTTGTATGGGTGTGTGTTACATTAGATTCACTAGTAGCAGTGAGAAAAACATCACGGGGTGGTGCACCTTGTATGGGTGTGTGTTACATTACATTCACTAGTAGAAGTGAGAAAAACATCACGGGGTGGTGCGCATTGTATGGGTGTGTGTTACATTACATTCACTAGTAGCAGTGAGAAAAACATCACGGGGTGGTGCGCATTGTATGGGTGTGTGTTACATTACATTCACTAGTAGCAGTGAGAAAAACATCACGGGGTGGTGCGCATTGTATGGGTGTGTGTTACATTAGATTCACTAGTAGCAGTGAGAAAAACATCACGGGGTGGTGCGCATTGTATGGGTGTGTGTCACATTACATTCACTAGTAGCAGTGAGAAAAACATCACGGGGTGGTGCGCATTGTATGGGTGTGTGTTACATTAGATTCACTGGTAGCAGTGAGAAAAACATCACGGGGTGGTGCGCATTGTATGGGTGTGTGTTACATTAGATTCACTAGTAGGAGTGAGAAAAACATCACGGGGTGGTGCGCCTTGTATGGGTGTGTGTTACATTACATTCACTAGTAGGAGTGAGAAAAACATCACGGGGTGGTGCGCCTTGTATGGGTGTGTGTTACATTAGATTCACTAGTAGGAGTGAGAAAAACATCACGGGGTGGTGCGCCTTGTATGGGTGTGTGTTACATTAGATTCACTAGTAGGAGTGAGAAAAACATCACGGGGTGGTGCGCACTGTATGGGTGTGTGTTACATTAGATTCACTAGTAGGAGTGAGAAAAACATCACGGGGTGGTGCGCACTGTATGGGTGTGTGTTACATTAGATTCACTGGTAGCAGTGAGAAAAACATCACGGGGTGGTGCGCATTGTATGGGTGTGTGTTACATTAGATTCACTGGTAGCAGTGAGAAAAACATCACGAGGTGGTGCGCATTGTATGGGTGTGTGTTACATTAGATTCACTAGTAGCAGTGAGAAAAACATCACGGGGTGGTGCGCATTGTATGGGTGTGTGTTACATTAGATTCACTAGTAGCAGTGAGAAAAACATCACGGGGTGGTGCGCATTGTATGTGTGTGTGTTACATTACATTCACTAGTAGGAGTGAGAAAAACATCACGGGGTGGTGCGCATTGTATGGGTGTGTGTTACATTACATTCACTAGAAGGAGTGAGAAAAACATCACGGGGTGGTGCGCATTGTATGGGTGTGTGTTACATTACATTCACTAGTAGGAGTGAGAAAAACATCACGGGGTGGTGCGCATTGTATGGGTGTGTGTTACATTACATTCACTAGTAGGAGTGAGAAATACATCACGGGGTGGTGCGCATTGTATGGGTGTGTGTTACATTACATTCACTACTAGGAGTGAGAAAAACATCACGGGGTGGTGCGCCTTGTATGGGTGTGTGTTACATTAGATTCACTACTAGGAGTGAGAAAAACATCACGGGGTGGTGCGCCTTGTATGGGTGTGTGTTACATTAGATTCACTAGCAGCAGTGAGAAAAACATCACGGGGTGGTGCGCCTTGTATGGGTGTGTGTTACATTAGATTCACTAGTAGCAGTGAGAAAACCATCACGGGGTGGTGCGCCTTGTAGGGCTGTGTGTCACATTAGATTCACTAGTAGCAGTGAGAAAAACATCACGGGGTGGTGCGCCTTGTATGGGTGTGTGTTACATTAGATTCACTAGTAGCAGTGAGAAAAACATCTCGGGGTGGTGTGCATTGTATGGGTGTGTGTCACATTAGATTCACTAGTAGGAGTGAGAAAAACATCACGGGGTGGTGCGCATTGTATGGGTGTGTGTCACATTAGATTCACTAGTAGGAGGGAGAAAAACATCACGGGGTGGTGCGCATTGTATGGGTGTGTGTCACATTAGATTCACTAGTAGCAGTGAGAAAAACATCACGGGGTGGTGCGCATTGTATGGGTGTGTGTCACATTACATTCACTAGTAGCAGTGAGAAAAACATCACGGGGTGGTGCGCATTGTATGGGTGTGTGTTACATTAGATTCACTAGTAGCAGTGAGAAAAACATCACGGGGTGGTGCGCATTGTATGGGTGTGTGTTACATTACATTCACCAGTAGGAGTGAGAAAAACAGCACGGGGTGGTGCGCATTGTATGGGTGTGTGTTACATTACATTCACTAGTAGCAGTGAGAAAAACATCACGGGGTGGTGCGCATTGTATGGGTGTGTGTTACATTAGATTCACTGGTAGCAGTGAGAAAAACATCACGGGGTGGTGCGCATTGTATGGGTGTGTGTTACATTAGATTCACTGGTAGCAGTGAGAAAAACATCACGGGGTGGTGCGCATTGTATGGGTGTGTGTTACATTACATTCACTAGTAGCAGTGAGAAAAACATCGCGGGGTGGTGCGCATTGTATGGGTGTGTGTTACATTACATTCACTAGTAGGAGTGAGAAAAACATCACGGGGTGGAGCGCATTGTATGGGTGTGTGTTACATTACATTCACTAGTAGGAGTGAGAAAAACATCACGGGGTGGTGCGCATTGTATGGGTGTGTGTTACATTACATTCACTAGTAGGAGTGAGAAAAACATCACGGGGTGGTGCGCATTGTATGGGTGTGTGTTACATTAGATTCACTAGTAGGAGTGAGAAAAACATCACGGGGTGGTGCGCATTGTATGGGTGTGTGTTACATTACATTCACTAGTAGCAGTGAGAAAAACATCACGGGGTGGTGCGCATTGTATGTGTGTGTGTTACATTACATTCACTAGTAGGAGTGAGAAAAACATCACGGGGTGGTGCGCATTGTATGGGTGTGTGTTACATTACATTCACTAGAAGGAGTGAGAAAAACATCACGGGGTGGTGCGCATTGTATGGGTGTGTGTTACATTACATTCACTAGTAGGAGTGAGAAAAACATCACGGGGTGGTGCGCATTGTATGGGTGTGTGTTACATTACATTCACTAGTAGGAGTGAGAAATACATCACGGGGTGGTGCGCATGTATGGGTGTGTGTTACATTACATTCACTACTAGGAGTGAGAAAAACATCACGGGGTGGTGCGCCTTGTATGGGTGTGTGTTACATTAGATTCACTACTAGGAGTGAGAAAAACATCACGGGGTGGTGCGCCTTGTATGGGTGTGTGTTACATTAGATTCACTAGCAGCAGTGAGAAAAACATCACGGGGTGGTGCGCCTTGTATGGGTGTGTGTTACATTAGATTCACTAGTAGCAGTGAGAAAAACATCACGGGGTGGTGCGCCTTGTATGGGTGTGTGTTACATTAGATTCACTAGTAGCAGTGAGAAAAACATCATGGGGTGGTGCGCCTTGTAGGGCTGTGTGTCACATTAGATTCACTAGTAGCAGTGAGAAAAACATCATGGGGTGGTGCGCCTTGTATGGGTGTGTGTTACATTAGATTCACTAGTAGCAGTGAGAAAAACATCACGGGGTGGTGTGCATTGTATGGGTGTGTGTCACATTAGATTCACTAGTAGGAGTGAGAAAAACATCACGGGGTGGTGCGCATTGTATGGGTGTGTGTCACATTAGATTCACTAGTAGGAGGGAGAAAAACATCACGGGGTGGTGCGCATTGTATGGGTGTGTGTCACATTACATTCACTAGTAGCAGTGAGAAAAACATCACGGGGTGGTGCGCATTGTATGGGTGTGTGTCACATTAGATTCACTAGTAGCAGTGAGAAAAACATCACGGGGTGGTGCGCATTGTATGGGTGTGTGTTACATTACATTCACTAGTAGCAGTGAGAAAAACATCACGGGGTGGTGCGCCTTGTATGGGTGTGTGTTACATTACATTCACTAGTAGGAGTGAGAAAAACATCACGGGGTGGTGCGCCTTGTATGGGTGTGTGTTACATTACATTCACTAGTAGGAGTGAGAAAAACATCACGGGGTGGTGCGCCTTGTATGGGTGTGTGTTACATTAGATTCACTAGTAGGAGTGAGAAAAACATCACGGGGTGGTGCGCCTTGTATGGGTGTGTGTTACATTAGATTCACTAGTAGGAGTGAGAAAAACATCACGGGGTGGTGCGCACTGTATGGGTGTGTGTTACATTAGATTCACTAGTAGGAGTGAGAAAAACATCACGGGGTGGTGCGCATTGTATGGGTGTGTGTTACATTAGATTCACTAGTAGCAGTGAGAAAAACATCACGGGGTGGTGCCCATTGTATGGGTGTGTGTCACATTAGATTCACTAGTAGCAGTGAGAAAAACATCACGGGGTGGTGCGCATTGTATGGGTGTGTGTTACATTAGATTCACTAGTAGCAGTGAGAAAAACATCACGGGGTGGTGCGCAATTTATGGGTGTGTGTCACATTACATTCACTAGTAGCAGTGAGAAAAACATCACGGGGTGGTGCGCATTGTATGGGTGTGTGTTACATTACATTCACTAGTAGCAGTGAGAAAAACATCACGGGGTGGTGCGCATTGTATGGGTGTGTGTTACATTACATTCACTAGTAGGAGTGAGAAAAACATCACGGGGTGGAGCGCATTGTATGGGTGTGTGTTACATTACATTCACTAGTAGGAGTGAGAAAAACATCATGGGGTGGTGCGCATTGTATGGGTGTGTGTTACATTACATTCACTAGTAGGAGTGAGAAAAACATCACGGGGTGGTGCGCATTGTATGGGTGTGTGTTACATTAGATTCACTAGTAGGAGTGAGAAAAACATCACGGGGTGGTGCGCATTGTATGGGTGTGTGTTACATTACATTCACTAGTAGCAGTGAGAAAAACATCACGGGGTGGTGCGCATTGTATGGGTGTGTGTTACATTAGATTCACTAGTAGGAGTGAGAAAAACATCACGGGGTGGTGCCCATTGTATGGGTGTGTGTTACATTAGATTCACTAGTAGGAGTGAGAAAAACATCACGGGGTGGTGCGCATTGTATGGGTGTGTGTTACATTAGATTCACTAGTAGGAGTGAGAAAAACATCACGGGGTGGTGCGCATTGTATGGGTGTGTGTTACATTACATTCACTAGTAGCAGTGAGAAAAACATCACGGGGTGGTGCGCATTGTATGGGTGTGTGTTACATTAGATTCACTAGTAGCAGTGAGAAAAACATCACGGGGTGGTGCGCATTGTATGTGTGTGTGTTACATTACATTCACTAGTAGGAGTGAGAAAAACATCACGGGGTGGTGCGCATTGTATGGGTGTGTGTTACATTACATTCACTAGAAGGAGTGAGAAAAACATCACGGGGTGGTGCGCATTGTATGGGTGTGTGTTACATTACATTCACTAGTAGGAGTGAGAAAAACATCACGGGGTGGTGCGCATTGTATGGGTGTGTGTTACATTACATTCACTAGTAGGAGTGAGAAATACATCACGGGGTGGTGCGCATTGTATGGGTGTGTGTTACATTACATTCACTACTAGGAGTGAGAAAAACATCACGGGGTGGTGCGCCTTGTATGGGTGTGTGTTACATTAGATTCACTACTAGGAGTGAGAAAAACATCACGGGGTGGTGCGCCTTGTATGGGTGTGTGTTACATTAGATTCACTAGCAGCAGTGAGAAAAACATCACGGGGTGGTGCGCCTTGTATGGGTGTGTGTTACATTAGATTCACTAGTAGCAGTGAGAAAAACATCACGGGGTGGTGCGCCTTGTATGGGTGTGTGTTACATTAGATTCACTAGTAGCAGTGAGAAAAACATCACGGGGTGGTGCGCCTTGTAGGGCTGTGTGTCACATTAGATTCACTAGTAGCAGTGAGAAAAACATCACGGGGTGGTGCGCCTTGTATGGGTGTGTGTTACATTAGATTCACTAGTAGCAGTGAGAAAAACATCACGGGGTGGTGTGCATTGTATGGGTGTGTGTCACATTAGATTCACTAGTAGGAGTGAGAAAAACATCACGGGGTGGTGCGCATTGTATGGGTGTGTGTCACATTAGATTCACTAGTAGGAGGGAGAAAAACATCACGGGGTGGTGCGCATTGTATGGGTGTGTGTCACATTAGATTCACTAGTAGCAGTGAGAAAAACATCACGGGGTGGTGCGCATTGTATGGGTGTGTGTTACATTACATTCACTAGTAGCAGTGAGAAAAACATCACGGGGTGGTGCGCATTGTATGGGTGTGTGTTACATTAGATTCACTAGTAGCAGTGAGAAAAACATCACGGGGTGGTGCGCATTGTATGGGTGTGTGTTACATTACATTCACCAGTAGGAGTAAGAAAAACAGCACGGGGTGGTGCGCATTGTATGGGTGTGTGTTACATTACATTCACTAGTAGGAGTGAGAAAAACATCACGGGGTGGTGCGCATTGTATGGGTGTGTGTTACATTACATTCACTAGTAGGAGTGAGAAAAACATCACGGGGTGGTGCGCATTGTATGGGTGTGTGTTACATTAGATTCACTAGTAGGAGTGAGAAAAACATCACGGGGTGGTGCGCATTGTATGGGTGTGTGTTACATTACATTCACTAGTAGCAGTGAGAAAAACATCACGGGGTGGTGCGCATTGTAGGGGTGTGTGTTACATTAGATTCACTAGTAGGAGTGAGAAAAACATCACGGGGTGGTGCGCATTGTATGGGTGTGTGTTACATTAGATTCACTAGTAGGAGTGAGAAAAACATCACGGGGTGGTGCGCATTGTATGGGTGTGTGTTACATTAGATTCACTAGTAGGAGTGAGAAAAACATCACGGGGTGGTGCGCATTGTATGGGTGTGTGTTACATTACATTCACTAGTAGCAGTGAGAAAAACATCACGGGGTGGTGCGCATTGTATGGGTGTGTGTTACATTAGATTCACTAGTAGCAGTGAGAAAAACATCACGGGGTGGTGCGCATTGTATGTGTGTGTGTTACATTACATTCACTAGTAGGAGTGAGAAAAACATCACGGGGTGGTGCGCATTGTATGGGTGTGTGTTACATTACATTCACTAGAAGGAGTGAGAAAAACATCACGGGGTGGTGCGCATTGTATGGGTGTGTGTTACATTACATTCACTAGTAGGAGTGAGAAAAACATCACGGGGTGGTGCGCATTGTATGGGTGTGTGTTACATTACATTCACTAGTAGCAGTGAGAAAAACATCACGGGGTGGTGCGCATTGTATGTGTGTGTGTTACATTACATTCACTAGTAGGAGTGAGAAAAACATCACGGGGTGGTGTGCATTGTATGGGTGTGTGTTACATTACATTCACTAGAAGGAGTGAGAAAAACATCACGGGGTGGTGCGCATTGTATGGGTGTGTGTTACATTACATTCACTAGTAGGAGTGAGAAAAACATCACGGGGTGGTGCGCATTGTATGGGTGTGTGTTACATTACATTCACTAGTAGGAGTGAGAAATACATCACGGGGTGGTGCGCATGTGTGGGTGTGTGTTACATTACATTCACTACTAGGAGTGAGAAAAACATCACGGGGTGGTGCGCCTTGTATGGGTGTGTGTTACATTAGATTCACTACTAGGAGTGAGAAAAACATCACGGGGTGGTGCGCCTTGTATGGGTGTGTGTTACATTAGATTCACTAGCAGCAGTGAGAAAAACATCACGGGGTGGTGCGCCTTGTATGGGTGTGTGTTACATTAGATTCACTAGTAGCAGTGAGAAAAACATCACGGGGTGGTGCGCCTTGTATGGGTGTGTGTTACATTAGATTCACTAGTAGCAGTGAGAAAAACATCATGGGGTGGTGCGCCTTGTAGGGCTGTGTGTCACATTAGATTCACTAGTAGCAGTGAGAAAAACATCACGGGGTGGTGCGCCTTGTATGGGTGTGTGTTACATTAGATTCACTAGTAGCAGTGAGAAAAACATCACGGGGTGGTGTGCATTGTATGGGTGTGTGTCACATTAGATTCACTAGTAGGAGTGAGAAAAACATCACGGGGTGGTGCGCATTGTATGGGTGTGTGTCACATTAGATTCACTAGTAGGAGGGAGAAAAACATCACGGGGTGGTGCGCATTGTATGGGTGTGTGTCACATTACATTCACTAGTAGCAGTGAGAAAAACATCACGGGGTGGTGCGCATTGTATGGGTGTGTGTCACATTAGATTCACTAGTAGCAGTGAGAAAAACATCACGGGGTGGTGCGCATTGTATGGGTGTGTGTTACATTACATTCACTAGTAGCAGTGAGAAAAATATCACGGGGTGGTGCGCCTTGTATGGGTGTGTGTTACATTACATTCACTAGTAGGAGTGAGAAAAACATCACGGGGTGGTGCGCCTTGTATGGGTGTGTGTTACATTACATTCACTAGTAGGAGTGAGAAAAACATCACGGGGTGGTGCGCCTTGTATGGGTGTGTGTTACATTAGATTCACTAGTAAGAGTGAGAAAAACATCACGGGGTGGTGCGCCTTGTATGGGTGTGTGTTACATTAGATTCACTAGTAGGAGTGAGAAAAACATCACGGGGTGGTGCGCACTGTATGGGTGTGTGTTACATTAGATTCACTAGTAGGAGTGAGAAAAACATCACGGGGTGGTGCGCACTGTATGGGTGTGTGTTACATTAGATTCACTAGTAGGAGTGAGAAAAACATCACGGGGTGGTGCGCATTGTATGGGTGTGTGTTACATTAGATTCACTAGTAGCAGTGAGAAAAACATCACGGGGTGGTGCCCATTGTATGGGTGTGTGTCACATTAGATTCACTAGTAGCAGTGAGAAAAACATCACGGGGTGGTGCGCATTGTATGGGTGTGTGTCACATTACATTCACTAGTAGCAGTGAGAAAAACATCACGGGGCGGTGCGCAATTTATGGGTGTGTGTCACATTACATTCACTAGTAGCAGTGAGAAAAACATCACGGGGTGGTGCGCATTGTATGGGTGTGTGTTACATTACATTCACTAGTAGCAGTGAGAAAAACATCACGGGGTGGTGCGCATTGTATGGGTGTGTGTTACATTACATTCACTAGTAGGAGTGAGAAAAACATCACGGGGTGGAGCGCATTGTATGGGTGTGTGTTACATTACATTCACTAGTAGGAGTGAGAAAAACATCACGGGGTGGTGCGCATTGTATGGGTGTGTGTTACATTACATTCACTAGTAGGAGTGAGAAAAACATCACGGGGTGGTGCGCATTGTATGGGTGTGTGTTACATTAGATTCACTAGTAGCAGTGAGAAAAACATCACGGGGTGGTGCGCATTGTATGGGTGTGTGTTACATTACATTCACTAGTAGCAGTGAGAAAAACATCACGGGGTGGTGCGCATTGTATGGGTGTGTGTTACATTAGATTCACTAGTAGGAGTGAGAAAAACATCACGGGGTGGTGCGCATTGTATGGGTGTGTGTTACATTAGATTCACTAGTAGGAGTGAGAAAAACATCACGGGGTGGTGCGCATTGTATGGGTGTGTGTTACATTACATTCACTAGTAGCAGTGAGAAAAACATCACGGGGTGGTGCGCATTGTATGGGTGTGTGTTACATTAGATTCACTAGTAGCAGTGAGAAAAACATCACGGGGTGGTGCGCATTGTATGTGTGTGTGTTACATTACATTCACTAGTAGGAGTGAGAAAAACATCACGGGGTGGTGCGCATTGTATGGGTGTGTGTTACATTACATTCACTAGAAGGAGTGAGAAAAACATCACGGGGTGGTGCGCATTGTATGGGTGTGTGTTACATTACATTCACTAGTAGGAGTGAGAAAAACATCACGGGGTGGTGCGCATTGTATGGGTGTGTGTTACATTACATTCACTAGTAGGAGTGAGAAATACATCACGGGGTGGTGCGCATTGTATGGGTGTGTGTTACATTACATTCACTACTAGGAGTGAGAAAAACATCACGGGGTGGTGCGCCTTGTATGGGTGTGTGTTACATTAGATTCACTACTAGGAGTGAGAAAAACATCACGGGGTGGTGCGCCTTGTATGGGTGTGTGTTACATTAGATTCACTAGCAGCAGTGAGAAATACATCACGGGGTGGTGCGCCTTGTATGGGTGTGTGTTACATTAGATTCACTAGTAGCAGTGAGAAAAACATCACGGGGTGGTGCGCCTTGTATGGGTGTGTGTTACATTAGATTCACTAGTAGCAGTGAGAAAAACATCACGGGGTGGTGCGCCTTGTAGGGCTGTGTGTCACATTAGATTCACTAGTAGCAGTGAGAAGAACATCACGGGGTGGTGCGCCTTGTATGGGTGTGTGTTACATTAGATTCACTAGTAGCAGTGAGAAAAACATCACGGGGTGGTGTGCATTGTATGGGTGTGTGTCACATTAGATTCACTAGTAGGAGTGAGAAAAACATCACGGGGTGGTGCGCATTGTATGGGTGTGTGTCACATTAGATTCACTAGTAGGAGGGAGAAAAACATCACGGGGTGGTGCGCATTGTATGGGTGTGTGTCACATTAGATTCACTAGTAGCAGTGAGAAAAACATCACGGGGTGGTGCGCATTGTATGGGTGTGTGTTACATTACATTCACTAGTAGCAGTGAGAAAAACATCACGGGGTGGTGCGCATTGTATGGGTGTGTGTTACATTAGATTCACTAGTAGCAGTGAGAAAAACATCACGGGGTGGTGCGCATTGTATGGGTGTGTGTTACATTACATTCACCAGTAGGAGTAAGAAAAACAGCACGGGGTGGTGCGCATTGTATGGGTGTGTGTTACATTACATTCACTAGTAGGAGTGAGAAAAACATCACGGGGTGGTGCGCATTGTATGGGTGTGTGTTACATTACATTCACTAGTAGGAGTGAGAAAAACATCACGGGGTGGTGCGCATTGTATGGGTGTGTGTTACATTAGATTCACTAGTAGGAGTGAGAAAAACATCACGGGGTGGTGCGCATTGTATGGGTGTGTGTTACATTACATTCACTAGTGACAGTGAGAAAAACATCACGGGGTGGTGCGCATTGTAGGGGTGTGTGTTACATTAGATTCACTAGTAGGAGTGAGAAAAACATCACGGGGTGGTGCGCATTGTATGGGTGTGTGTTACATTAGATTCACTAGTAGGAGTGAGAAAAACATCACGGGGTGGTGCGCATTGTATGGGTGTGTGTTACATTAGATTCACTAGTAGGAGTGAGAAAAACATCACGGGGTGGTGCGCATTGTATGGGTGTGTGTTACATTACATTCACTAGTAGCAGTGAGAAAAACATCACGGGGTGGTGCGCATTGTATGGGTGTGTGTTACATTAGATTCACTAGTAGCAGTGAGAAAAACATCACGGGGTGGTGCGCATTGTATGTGTGTGTGTTACATTACATTCACTAGTAGGAGTGAGAAAAACATCACGGGGTGGTGCGCATTGTATGGGTGTGTGTTACATTACATTCACTAGAAGGAGTGAGAAAAACATCACGGGGTGGTGCGCATTGTATGGGTGTGTGTTACATTACATTCACTAGTAGGAGTGAGAAAAACATCACGGGGTGGTGCGCATTGTATGGGTGTGTGTTACATTACATTCACTAGTAGGAGTGAGAAATACATCACGGGGTGGTGCGCATTGTATGGGTGTGTGTTACATTACATTCACTACTAGGAGTGAGAAAAACATCACGGGGTGGTGCGCCTTGTATGGGTGTGTGTTACATTAGATTCACTACTAGGAGTGAGAAAAACATCACGGGGTGGTGCGCCTTGTATGGGTGTGTGTTACATTAGATTCACTAGCAGCAGTGAGAAAAACATCACGGGGTGGTGCGCCTTGTATGGGTGTGTGTTACATTAGATTCACTAGTAGCAGTGAGAAAAACATCACGGGGTGGTGCGCCTTGTATGGGTGTGTGTTACATTAGATTCACTAGTAGCAGTGAGAAAAACATCACGGGGTGGTGCGCCTTGTAGGGCTGTGTGTCACATTAGATTCACTAGTAGCAGTGAGAAAAACATCACGCGGTGGTGCGCCTTGTATGGGTGTGTGTTACATTAGATTCACTAGTAGCAGTGAGAAAAACATCACGGGGTGGTGTGCATTGTATGGGTGTGTGTCACATTAGATTCACTAGTAGGAGTGACAAAAACATCACGGGGTGGTGCGCATTGTATGGGTGTGTGTCACATTAGATTCACTAGTAGGAGTGACAAAAACATCACGGGGTGGTGCGCATTGTATGGGTGTGTGTTACATTAGATTCACTAGTAGCAGTGAGAAAAACATCACGGGGTGGTGCGCATTGTATGTGTGTGTGTTACATTACATTCACTAGTAGCAGTGAGAAAAACATCACGGGGTGGTGTGCATTGTATGGGTGTGTGTCACATTAGATTCACTAGTAGGAGTGAGAAAAACATCACGGGGTGGTGCGCATTGTATGGGTGTGTGTCACATTAGATTCACTAGTAGGAGGGAGAAAAACATCACGGGGTGGTGCGCATTGTATGGGTGTGTGTCACATTACATTTACTAGTAGCAGTGAGAAAAACATCACGGGGTGGTGCGCATTGTATGGGTGTGTGTCACATTAGATTCACTAGTAGCAGTGAGAAAAACATCACGGGGTGGTGCGCATTGTATGGGTGTGTGTTACATTACATTCACTAGTAGGAGCGAGAAAAACATCACGGGGTGGTGCGCCTTGTATGGGTGTGTGTTACATTACATTCACTAGTAGGAGTGAGAAAAACATCACGGGGTGGTGCGCCTTGTATGGGTGTGTGTTACATTAGATTCACTAGTAGGAGTGAGAAAAACATCACGGGGTGGTGCGCCTTGTATGG
Source organism: Cavia porcellus (assembly GCF_034190915.1). NCBI lineage: Eukaryota > Metazoa > Chordata > Mammalia > Rodentia > Caviidae > Cavia > Cavia porcellus. The sequence continues at coordinate 596,917 of NW_026947605.1, forward strand.
GTGTGTGTTACATTAGATTCACTAGTAGGAGTGAGAAAAACATCACGGGGTGGTGCGCACTGTATGGGTGTGTGTTACATTAGATTCACTAGTAGGAGTGAGAAAAACATCACGGGGTGGTGCGCACTGTATGGGTGTGTGTTACATTAGATTCACTGGTAGCAGTGAGAAAAACATCACGGGGTGGTGCGCATTGTATGGGTGTGTGTTACATTAGATTCACTGGTAGCAGTGAGAAAAACATCACGAGGTGGTGCGCATTGTATGGGTGTGTGTTACATTAGATTCACTAGTAGCAGTGAGAAAAACATCACGGGGTGGTGCGCATTGTATGGGTGTGTGTTACATTAGATTCACTAGTAGCAGTGAGAAAAACATCACGGGGTGGTGCGCATTGTATGGGTGTGTGTTACATTACATTCACTAGTAGGAGTGAGAAAAACATCACGGGGTGGTGCGCATTGTATGGGTGTGTGTTACATTACATTCACTAGAAGGAGTGAGAAAAACATCACGGGGTGGTGCGCATTGTATGGGTGTGTGTTACATTACATTCACTAGTAGGAGTGAGAAAAACATCACGGGGTGGTGCGCATTGTATGGGTGTGTGTTACATTACATTCACTAGTAGGAGTGAGAAATACATCACGGGGTGGTGCGCATTGTATGGGTGTGTGTTACATTACATTCACTACTAGGAGTGAGAAAAACATCACGGGGTGGTGCGCCTTGTATGGGTGTGTGTTACATTAGATTCACTACTAGGAGTGAGAAAAACATCACGGGGTGGTGCGCCTTGTATGGGTGTGTGTTACATTAGATTCACTAGCAGCAGTGAGAAAAACATCACGGGGTGGTGCGCCTTGTATGGGTGTGTGTTACATTAGATTCACTAGTAGCAGTGAGAAAACCATCACGGGGTGGTGCGCCTTGTAGGGCTGTGTGTCACATTAGATTCACTAGTAGCAGTGAGAAAAACATCACGGGGTGGTGCGCCTTGTATGGGTGTGTGTTACATTAGATTCACTAGTAGCAGTGAGAAAAACATCACGGGGTGGTGTGCATTGTATGGGTGTGTGTCACATTAGATTCACTAGTAGGAGTGAGAAAAACATCACGGGGTGGTGCGCATTGTATGGGTGTGTGTCACATTAGATTCACTAGTAGGAGGGAGAAAAACATCACGGGGTGGTGCGCATTGTATGGGTGTGTGTCACATTAGATTCACTAGTAGCAGTGAGAAAAACATCACGGGGTGGTGCGCATTGTATGGGTGTGTGTCACATTACATTCACTAGTAGCAGTGAGAAAAACATCACGGGGTGGTGCGCATTGTATGGGTGTGTGTTACATTAGATTCACTAGTAGCAGTGAGAAAAACATCACGGGGTGGTGCGCATTGTATGGGTGTGTGTTACATTACATTCACCAGTAGGAGTGAGAAAAACAGCACGGGGTGGTGCGCATTGTATGGGTGTGTGTTACATTACATTCACTAGTAGCAGTGAGAAAAACATCACGGGGTGGTGCGCATTGTATGGGTGTGTGTTACATTAGATTCACTGGTAGCAGTGAGAAAAACATCACGGGGTGGTGCGCATTGTATGGGTGTGTGTTACATTAGATTCACTGGTAGCAGTGAGAAAAACATCACGGGGTGGTGCGCATTGTATGGGTGTGTGTTACATTACATTCACTAGTAGCAGTGAGAAAAACATCGCGGGGTGGTGCGCATTGTATGGGTGTGTGTTACATTACATTCACTAGTAGGAGTGAGAAAAACATCACGGGGTGGAGCGCATTGTATGGGTGTGTGTTACATTACATTCACTAGTAGGAGTGAGAAAAACATCACGGGGTGGTGCGCATTGTATGGGTGTGTGTTACATTACATTCACTAGTAGGAGTGAGAAAAACATCACGGGGTGGTGCGCATTGTATGGGTGTGTGTTACATTAGATTCACTAGTAGGAGTGAGAAAAACATCACGGGGTGGTGCGCATTGTATGGGTGTGTGTTACATTACATTCACTAGTAGCAGTGAGAAAAACATCACGGGGTGGTGCGCATTGTATGTGTGTGTGTTACATTACATTCACTAGTAGGAGTGAGAAAAACATCACGGGGTGGTGCGCATTGTATGGGTGAGTGTTACATTACATTCACTAGAAGGAGTGAGAAAAACATCACGGGGTGGTGCGCATTGTATGGGTGTGTGTTACATTACATTCACTAGTAGGAGTGAGAAAAACATCACGGGGTGGTGCGCATTGTATGGGTGTGTGTTACATTACATTCACTAGTAGGAGTGAGAAATACATCACGGGGTGGTGCGCATGTATGGGTGTGTGTTACATTACATTCACTACTAGGAGTGAGAAAAACATCACGGGGTGGTGCGCCTTGTATGGGTGTGTGTTACATTAGATTCACTACTAGGAGTGAGAAAAACATCACGGGGTGGTGCGCCTTGTATGGGTGTGTGTTACATTAGATTCACTAGCAGCAGTGAGAAAAACATCACGGGGTGGTGCGCCTTGTATGGGTGTGTGTTACATTAGATTCACTAGTAGCAGTGAGAAAAACATCACGGGGTGGTGCGCCTTGTATGGGTGTGTGTTACATTAGATTCACTAGTAGCAGTGAGAAAAACATCATGGGGTGGTGCGCCTTGTAGGGCTGTGTGTCACATTAGATTCACTAGTAGCAGTGAGAAAAACATCATGGGGTGGTGCGCCTTGTATGGGTGTGTGTTACATTAGATTCACTAGTAGCAGTGAGAAAAACATCACGGGGTGGTGTGCATTGTATGGGTGTGTGTCACATTAGATTCACTAGTAGGAGTGAGAAAAACATCACGGGGTGGTGCGCATTGTATGGGTGTGTGTCACATTAGATTCACTAGTAGGAGGGAGAAAAACATCACGGGGTGGTGCGCATTGTATGGGTGTGTGTCACATTACATTCACTAGTAGCAGTGAGAAAAACATCACGGGGTGGTGCGCATTGTATGGGTGTGTGTCACATTAGATTCACTAGTAGCAGTGAGAAAAACATCACGGGGTGGTGCGCATTGTATGGGTG